>NC_057349.1:148431474-148735174 GCF_016509475.1 Prionailurus bengalensis | reverse complement strand
GCAGCGGAGTGTGGGTGGCTGGGGGTTGGCATGGATCGGGCAGCACAGGAGGGACGGTTTCTGCAAGCCAAGGCGGGGCGGTGGGGGGAACCATTTTTAATAACCTTATTTTGGAATCCAAATGAAACGGCGGCGAGGATTTGAGCTTTTACACGTCCGGTTTGAATTAAAAAAAAAAAATAGGGGCGCCTGGGTGACTCAGTCGGTTGAGTGTCTGTCCGAGGTCATGATCTCACGGTTCGGGGGTTCAAGCCCCACGTCCGGCCCTGTGCTGACAGCTCGGAGCCCGGAGCCTGCCTCGGATTCTGTGTCTCCCTCTCTCTCTGCTCCTCCCCCGCTCATGCTCTGTCTCTCCTTCTCTCAAAAATAAATAAACTTAAAAAGAAAATTTTAAAAATCCCCAAAGGTTATTGCTTCTGAAGAGAGAAACTGGAATCCCTCTCCCAGCCGCCTAAATACGGAAGCGAAAGGTCTGAACACAAAGGTGGTGATCACAGGGAAGGAAGTGCAGGGACAAGTATTAGTCAGGTGGGGCAGAGAAGCAGCCAGTGGGAGGGGGGTGGGGAGAGAAAGAGACGGACACAGAGAGACTCAGAGTCTACTGATTTAAATACTGATCTCATCTGAGAGATGCCTTCACACAAACATCCAGACTAGTAACTGACCAGACATTTGGGCGCCTCGGCCAAGCCAAATCCCACGTAAAATGAACCGTCGTCGTTCAAGGAGGATCTTGTACTTCTTTGAAAGCTGTTAGCAGAACAGCTCCGCTTGGGGGGAACGTGTTAGTGTGCGTCCTGCGTAAGAGGCGGCCCTTGGGTGGCCCAGCCCTCTCTGGGGCTCCTGAAGGTCTCGGCCCCCTCTCCGGCACACAGGAAGGGAGCACGAATGTGGATCGCCACTTCGTCCATCTCATAGCCCCCATCCCTTCTAGAGAGCAGTTCAGGGAAAAATATGTACATACAATGTAGATGATTTTTCTATTTTGTATCAAAATTTTTTTAATGTTTATTTATTTTTTGAGAGAGAAAGACAGAAACAGAGCATGAGCAGGGGAGGGGCGGAGAGAGAGGGAGACACAGAATCCGAAGCAGGCTCCGGGCTCCCAGCTGTCCGCACAGAGCTGGACACGGGGCTCGAACCCAGGGCCCGAGAGATCGTGACCTGAGCCAAAGTCGGACGCTTAATCGACTGAGCCACCCAGGCGCCCCTGTAGATGGTTTTTTTAAAAACAAAAGTCAGATCATGTGAGCCCACGAGTGCTTCCCCATTTCACGAGGAAGGAAACCAAGGGCAGTGGCCTGAACGGCACACGTGGGCCGGACTCCGTGACCTTCCTGTCTCGGGGCCACCTCCCACCCTCTCCCTTCTCATCTGATCCAGGCACCTGATGTCTCTGCTACTCCTTGGGAAGCCACACGTGCCCTCCCCATGGGCCTTCACCCAGGCCATCCCCTCTGCCCGGGGTCCTCTTGCCCACGTACCCGCAAGCTCGCCCTCACCTCTGCCAGGTCGTGGCTCACCGACCGGCCGCCCTGCCCCTCTCTGCAGACCCGTCCCATGCCGCGGACCTGCCTCACCGTGCTCTTTGTCTGCCCCTGCACTGACCACGTCCACCACATTCCCTAATCGACTCGTTGATGAGGTTTATTGCTTTTTATTTTCCATTCTAGAAGACGAGCTCCACGAGGGCTATGGGGAGGTTGTCTGTTTGGCTCCCTCGTGTCTCCCAAGTGCCCAGAGCAATGCCTGGAATATGGAAGGCAGCCAGTTGATGTCCGTTCCGCGAATGCATGACTGATTTCCTTGAATGGAACCCGGGTCTGCGGTCAGCTGCCCCCGAATCCTCACGCAGCATTTCTGGGTTTTCCTTATGCGCCTGACGGAGGTAAATCAGGGAAGAGAAGGGATTCCTTTTTAGTTTGCCAGTCTCCTCTGGGGGCGTCCACACATGTGGGCACCTCTGAGAGTTTTGTACATCTGATTTAAAATTATCCTATTTTAGCTAAACATAGAATACAGATCATCCAAGAAAAATTTGAATTAAATATTTTAAAGGCTTCTTTCCTCTTTTCAATGCACAGAATCTGCTTGGAGAATAATATACTTCACTCTTACGAAATAAAAATAAATCTTGTTTGAGACCCACACATGTCTAAGTGCGGTCGTATTTTGCTTAGACTTTCCAAGGATGAAACGGAAAGCTTTATGGTTTTGTCCTCTAAAACAAAAACAAGCAAACAAAGCAGATACTTAAATCTCAGGCTCTCAAAGCCATATGAAGAGTTGACTGTTTGCGGAATAGCAACAACTTAGCCATATTTTAAAGGCAGACACAGGAGTGGAGAAAACCATTGATGCTCTAAAAGCAAATTATGTTGATGTCTTCCTTCGATTCTCATCATTAAGATGATGTATGCTAAAAACTCAGCGTTGAACGTTTTGATTCTTTTTCCCCAAAAGGGAAGGTCCCAGGGGCAATGGGTTGGTGCACGCTGTGGGCATCGGGACCGACGAAGACGGGCTCCGGGGGGAAAGTGAGGTCTACAAGTGGATAAGGAAGATGCACTCAGAATAAAACCACTTTTACAGCGTTGAGAATTGGGATGGGGACACCCACACACCACATGAAAAATCCCTAGCTGAAAGCGGTTGTGGGAAGTTAGTGTTACAGTGTTCAAAGATGGGAGGCTATGCGCGCTCTGTGGTCTTGTTTGGAAGAAAAACCCCTTGGGCGCTTCGCTTGCTTTCGGGACGAGTGTGTTGGCTTTCTTGAGCCTCAAGAATCATCAGTAGGGCTAAGAGCTCATGAGCAGGAACTCAAGCCAGTCTAGGCTGTCCATGAGACAAACTCAAGCCAGTCTAGGCTGTCCACGAGACAAACTCTAGGACAACGAGCAGGCCCCAGTCAGTGGGCATTGGCTCCATGCTACGCATCGGTCTAGCAGTTTCCTTGTGTTTTCTCTCTGAATCCCATACTTCTAACGTGACTTGCCCAAGGGCTGCAAGGGTGTGGCCGATCTAGGATTCAAAACCAAGGCTGTTTCGACCCCAGAGACCAATTTCTTTTTCTAGTAATGTTTCTATCTAGCGAGTGCCGACGACATGTCAGGCACCGCTGGAAGGAGGTAAAAGCAAGATTTGGACCCGGAAGCACCTCCAGAAAAGAGACAGGAAGTGGCTTCTGCGTGAGTCTGCCACACTCAAAACCTCCTTCCCCACCGGACCTTTATAAAGGGTGAGCCTGTGTATGGACACAAAGAACACTTTAAAGTTCAAAATTAAAGGTTTACAGGCCACATTCTTCTACTATAATCCAAAATAAAATCAAATGATAATGTGGTTGACAATATTCTTTACCGCTTGGAAATTGATTATCACGCTTCCATATAACCCACGCATGCATCAGGGAGGATATGAAAACTGAAATTAAGAACCATCTGGAAGGCTGCCTGGTGGGCTCGGTCTGTTAAGCGTCCATCTTCGGCACAGGTCATGATCTCGTGGTCCATAGGTTCGAGCCCCGCGTCAGGCTCTGGGCTGACGGCTCGGAGCCTGGAGCCTGCTTCAGATTCTGTGTCTCCCTCTCTTACCACCCCTCCCCGACTTGTACTCTCTCTCTCTCCCTCTCTCTCAACAATAAATAAACATTAAAATATATATATATTTAAATATAAATATATAAAATATAAATATTTAAAAATATATATAGTATAAATATATATAATATATATTTAAATATATATATGTAAAGAATCGTCTAGAAACATATGAAAGGGGAGATATTTTAATTTGAAGACTATGAGATCCTTGAATGCTCAACTCAGGGAAAATGTATGAACAGAAATGCCTTCAACAGGAAAGAAGAGAGACTAAAGGAGCCAAGTACACAGCGTGAATAATTGCGAAACAAAAGAAAAAACTGGAAGAAGGGAATCATAAACAACGGGAAGTAATACAAAAAGTAAGAGAATCTGGAGGCAAATGCATGACCTGATTCTTTTTTTTTTCAGTGTTTATTTTTGACAGAGAGCATGAGTGGGGGAGGGGCAGAGAGAGAGGGAGACACAGAATCTGAAGTGGGCTCCAGGCTCTTAGGTGTCAGCACAGAGCCCGACACAGGGCTCGAACTCATGAACCTGTGAGATCATGACCTGAGCCGAAGTCAGATGCTCAACCGACTGAGCCACCCAGGCGCCCCGAATGATTCTTTGAAACCACAGTGGCCACAGAGGCCAGGGCGGTGCGTGGAGGGTCTCAGGATCTCAGCGGGGTCCGCGTCACCCCACCGTACCACAGTCACTCCTGCCCTTCGGGGACCTAGGTTTTAACCCTCATCCTTCCAAAACCAGCAGAGAAGATACGTGGATCAAACGCATGAATAAATAAAGACAAGTAAATAAGTAAAATTTAACAGCTCTGCTTTTCTCATTTTTGGAATCGATCTTTCTGCGCCAAAGTGGGGTTACAGACCCCTGACTTTTGTGACCCCAGTGCTGCATCAGCGTTCAGGCAGAGACCGCTCCCTCCTGGGGAATCTGTGTGAATTTCACGCGTCATGACAACACCCTTTTCTCCTTCTTCAGTCTTGTCGGTTGGAGAGTTTGAATTTTCACCAATTATACCTTCTTCAGGGTTCTGCTGTACCCGGTGACGGCTTATTTAACCAACAAATCATGATTTTGTCCCCTTTCATTTTTTCGCCATCCCTAGCTCATGGACTACCACTGGTCTGGGCTCTCTGGAAGCTTCTAAACAACAGCCCTAGAACTTGCTCCATTCAGTGTGCGCTCCTGTTTAAAAAACCATTTACACTAATTTTGGATTTGTCTGTGGTTCCAAAACTTTCGATTCTAATTTTGTGACTGTGAACCTACACTTTTGCCACACCATCAAGATTTACCCCCAGCAAATAGAATTCACATACCGCTCCGTCATCTGGCCCGCACGACCACATTAATGCCATCACAGCGCCAAGGAGTTGGATCGCAATTCTTCTACCCTGCAGTGTTTTAGGAGAAAATGTGAAGTTTACAAGCCAAGATTCGAAAAAAAAATTTTTTTAAGTCACTAATTATGTTTTCTTCAGGGTGATACATTGCTCGGTGACTGTTTTCCGGGGAAGTTGAGGTAAAATGACAGCTCTGGGAAGTGTTAATTGGTTAGTTTCAGGGTTTTTTTTTTAATTTTTTAACGTTTATTTATTTTTGAGACAGAGAGAGACAGAGCATGAATGGGGGAGGGGCAGAGAGAGAGGGAGACACAGAATCCAAAACAGGCTCCAGGCGGTCAGCACAGAGCCCGACGCGGGGCTCGAACTCCCGGACCGCGAGATCGTGACCTGGCTGAAGTCGGACGCTCAACCGACTGAGCCACCCAGGCGCCCCGGTTAGTTTCAGGTTTAATTGCTAGGGGTGGGGGTGGGCCCACTGCTGCTACCTTTTTTCAATCCACTGTTAAGGGCAAAGGGAAGGACTCTTCTCTATCCCAGTAGACACTCACAACTCCAGTTGGCCACAGCGAATTGCCAGAGTCTGGTTCAAAAGCTTTGGTCAAGGGTTGGGGTGCCTGGGTGGCTCAGTCGGTTAAGCGTCAGACTTCTGCTCAGATCACGTTCTCACGGCTCGTGGGTTTGAGCCCGGTGCCGGGCTCGGTGCTGACAGCTCAGAGCCTGGAGCCTGCTTCGGATTCTGTGTGTCTCCCCCCTCTCTCTCTGCCCCTCCCCTGCTGATGCCCTGTCTCTCTTGCTCTCAAAAATAAATAAAAAGCATGAAAAAGAGAACACAAAAAACTTGGTCAAGGGGTGCCTGGGTGGCTCAGTCCGTTGGGCATCTGACTTCAGCCCAGGATGATCTCACAACTTGTGAGTTCCAGCCCTGCATTGGGCTCTGTGCGGACAGCTCGGAGCCTGGAGCCTGCTTCGGATTCTGTGGCTCCCTCTCTCTCTGCCCCTCCCCCACTGTGTTCTGTCTGTCTGTCTCTGTCTCTCAGAAATGAATATTAGAAAACAAAAAAACTTCGGTCAAGCTGAAAGACGTTGCTTTATACCATTGACTGGTTAGAGATAATATGAGGGGCGATACCTTTATGTAGGTAATGAGTTTTCTGATAAGCTTTAGGAAATCTTTTTTGTACCTAGAATCAGTTTCTAAATCAAGACTCAAAGGGATATTTTAGTCATCTCCTTGTGCTCATCTCTCTGTTGAAGACTTACTTATGTTGGGCTTGTTGAAATCAGAGTTCAAAAATAAAAGCAGACTTGACCTGTGTTTTACAGTCACTTAAGAAATGGAGTTTGACAGAAAACAGACGGGCTGACTTTCAGAGGATATATACTAACTCGGCTATAAACGAGAGTGATTTCATATGCACGCTTGCTTTCATATGGGAAGAACATTTTTATTGAGCCCTGTGTAGCTGATCTCACCTTAATAAACAGAAATCCAGAAATACTGAATGTTAACATCCTGTCTTAGAGAATAAAGCACACGATATATAACTAAAGGGGAAATCAAGAGCTCTAATTTGCCTGCCATGGCTGCTTTTTCTCAGGCTTATGCTATGTGTGAAAAATCTACAAAATGGGCCTGCGTCCTAGCCATAAACGCTTCCACCTCTGAGGGCTGTTATGAGCAGTTATGGGGGTAAATGAATTGTGTCTTCTGAGCGCAGTCATAATGAACACAGGCATAGAGAGATATACAAAATAGTCGGCAGAATGAATAAGTCATTTTCTCCTCCTGGGTTGACTTAACTCACAAGTGGCCGTGTAAATGGTATTCAGGTCTTGGGACCAAGTGGGCAAAGCCCCTGGGCTGTATTTGTGCTCTTCAGGGCTTATAGTGCCCTGTGATCACTCTTGGGCTATTGTGCTCAGGGCATCCCTAAAAAAAATAAAATTACCCGGGCACCTGGGTGGCTCAGTTGGTTACGCGTCCGACTTCGGCACAGATCATAATCTTGCGGTTCATGGGTTTGAGCCCCGCATCAGGCTCTGTGCTGACAACTCAGAGCCTGAAGCCTGCTTCAGATTCTGTGTCTCCCTCTCTCTCTGCCCCTCCTCTGCCTGCACTCTGTCTCTCTGTCTCAAAAATAAAGAAACATTTAAAAAAAATTTTTTTAATAAAAATAAAATCACCCAGGGGCGCCTGGGTGGCGCAGTCGGTTAAGCGTCCGACTTCAGCCAGGTCACAATCTCGCGGTCCGTGAGTTCGAGCCCCGCGTCAGGCTCTGAGCTGAGCTGATGGCTCAGAGCCTGGAGCCTGTTTCTGATTCTGTGTCTCCCTCTCTCTGCCCCTCCCCCGTTCATGCTCTGTCTCTCTCTGTCCCAAAAATAAATAAACGTTGAAAAAAAAAATTAAAAAAAAAAATCACCCAAGTTTACCAGTCTTGGGGAAAGCGGGTTAGGAAAGTAGTCAAAACAGTTAAAAACAGATGAGGGTTTCACTCTTGCCTATCGCTGGATGACACTCGCAGAAACCAGTTGACTTTGGGAATTTATAGCAAGCATCACTTACTATTTATTCTTCAAAAACAGTGAACTTTTTACCAAAACAGGGTGACGGAACACTGACACATGGAAAACGTATGAAATTCGTGTCTTCACCGGGGTAGCCTAATCTGAAAGGGTATCAGGTACCTGGAGGCCACAGATACATACAGGCGTCAGTAGCTAGCAAGAAAGCTACGCTATTGATCGTGTTGTCCGTACGATCAGTAGACTCCTTGCACCTATAAGAGGATACGATCAACTTCTCCTTCATATGCTGAGACTCTGCCGTAATCCATGGTCCCCCTGCCACTGTTAACGTCTCGTCATGTTCGAACACATTTCTTCCCATTCTTGCCCCGCGCCTAAGGCATGGGGAATGCTGGCCCACTGGGCTGTTCTCAGGGCCCGGGAAGTATCTGCCTTCTCCACTCCCTGGACCCTGAACCGCTTCCCGTAAGCCTCCTTCTGCTAACTCCAGAAACTCGGAAAAGGAATTCAGAGGAAGACATTCACATTTAAATTAAGGTGATTATGTCAGGATTTGTCAATTATATGAGATTATTAGATAAAATCACAGTCATTTTTAACTTGATTTTAATTTGTTCAATCCCATTAACACATTTTTTTAATGTTTATTTTAGAGAGAGAGAGAGCACGCATGAGCAGGGGAGGGGCAGAGAGAGAGGGAGACACAGAATCCGAAGCGGGATCCAGGCTCTGAGCCGTCAGCACAGGGCCCGATCCGGGGCTCGAATCCACGGACCGTGAGATCAGGACCTGAGCCAAACAAAGTTTGACGCTTAACGCACTGAGCCACCCAGGCACCCCTAATTCCATTTGTTTTTTAAACCAAGCGAGATCATTTTTTCGAATGCACATGTTAACATTTCTAAACGTTTGGTATCAAATGAGTTGCGTGTGGGTGAATGACGGTCCACCGCAGTGCTCGGCGTGCCGGTGACGAGGCCTTGACTCCACGGAGGGGAAAACGGTAACCGTGATAGAAGTGCCTTCGAGACGCTCTTCCCCCTGTATTTCGCTCCGCTGCGTTTTCTGGTGGCTCGGGTTAGGAAGTGTGTTAGGGGTATGGCAGTGTGTATACCACAAGACACGCGTCCTGGGATCCAGACACTCACTTGGGGAGCAAGGCTCACCCTCACACCGTTTGGAAGGACAGGATGGACACGGTCTCACCCAGCCTGCAAATTGCTTCCCATCTGAAGCTTTCTCTCTCTGATACGAGACAGGCCACCGTCACCATCCGTGTGTGGCAGGATTCTTCCTGGCCCCCTGCCGGGTGGCAGAGCTGGGGCACATACAGCCTCCAGATGTTACCTTCCTGCCCTGTTTGACCGCAAGTGGATAGACTTGGACTTGGGCCAGCTGGGGCCATTCACAAATGGCCGGTGTCACTTGGAAAGCAACAGCAGCAAACTGTCGATGCTGCGGAGGCTTGCTCGGCGGGTCCTTCTGTTAAGTGGGCACGTGCCTGCTGAGGGGCACACTCCTGCCCCTCAGCCCGAGGCTCTCCGTGCACAGCCGACTAACATCTCATAAGTAAAAAGTAAGACGGAGAATTATCATGGAGATCTCAAATCAGGAGGGTATGTTTGGCTTTTTGGTATATTTTTTCAACTCGGGTTGATAAGCCAAAAAATTGTTTTTTCTTACTGATAGCATTGATGGTGGGTGATGCGAGTGGGGTCAGGGTCCTTACGTCGGATTACTTTGAACACTGACAGTCATAATGCAAGATAATGTACCAGGGGTGCAAGACTCCTAGGTAGAGATCTCTGGAAACTTCCAGTGGAAATTTCTACCAGAATGCAGTGCTAGAAGGGAGAAGGAGAACAGTAAACTTTCATGGACATCACTGGATTGCAATAATCTGACTGGAGACCTGCCGTCAGTGAAGAGACAGGTGAAATTTGGTAGAGGACAGACAGGGAGATTCCTTGTGCAACTTCAGGAAGTCAGAGATGAAATTGGGCCAAGCCCAGTTTTATTGCTAAAGTGGTGAATTCAGGACCCTTCCAGTGGTTGGCCTGTGCCCATACTCACTGGCTATTCTGTTATTTTATTTTATTTTATTTTATTTTATTTTATTTTATTTTATATTATTTTATTTTATTTTATTTATTTTATTTTTTAAGTTTACATCCAAGTTAGTTAGCATATAGTGCGACAATGATTTCAGGAGTAGATTCCTTAGTGCCTCTTACCCATTTAGCCCATCCCCCTTCCAAAACCCCTCCAGCAACCCTCGGTTTGTTCTCCATATTTAAGAGTCTCTTATGTGTTGTCCCCCTCCCTGGTTTTACATTATTTTTGCTTCCCTTCCCTTATGTTCATCTGTTTTGTATCTTAAAGTCCTCATGTGAGTGGAGTCGTATGCTATTTGTCTTTCTCTGACTAATTTCGCTTAGTATAATACCTTCTGGTTCCATCCACATAGTTGCAAATGGCAAGATTTCGTTCTTTTTGATTGCCGAGTAGTACTCCATTGTATACATATACCACATCTTCTTTATCCATTCATCCATCGATGGACATTTGGGCTCTTTCCATCCTTTGGCTGTTGTCGATAGTGCTGCTATAAACACTGGGGTGCATATGCCTCTTCGAAACAGCACACCTGTATCCCGTGGATAAATGCCTAGTAGTGCAATTGCTGGGTCGTAGGGTAGTTCTAGTTTTAGTTTTTTGAGGAACCTCCATACTGTTTTCCAGAGCGGCTGCACCAGCTTGCATTCCCACCAACAGTGCAAAAGAGATTGTCTTTCTCCGCATCCTCGCCAACATCTGTTGTTGCCTGAGTTGTTCATGTTAGCCATTCTGACAGGCGTGAAGTGGTATCTCATTGTGGTTTTGATTTGTATTTCCCTGATGATGAGTGATGTGGAGCATCTTTTCATGTGTCGGTTGGCCATCTGGATGTCTTCTTTGGAGAAGTGTCTATTCATGTCTTTTGCCCATTTCTTCACTGGACTATTTTTTTGGGGGGGGGTGTTGAGTTTGATAAGTTCTTTATAGATTTTGAATACTAACCCTTTATCTGATATGTCATTTGCAAATATCTTCTCCCATTCTGTTGGTTGCCTTTTAGTTTTGTTGACTATTTCCTTCACTGTGCAAAAGCTTTTTATCTTGATGAGGTCCCAACAGTTCATTTTTGCTTTTGTTTCCCTTGCCTCCTGGAGACGTGTTGAGTAAGAAGTTGCTGTGGCCAAGATCAAAGAGGTTTTTGCCCGCTTTCTTCTCGAGGATATTGATGGCTTCTTGTCTCACATTGAGGTCTTTCATCCATTTTGAGTTTATTTTTGTGTTTGGCGTAAGAAAGTGGTCCGGGTTCATTCTTCTGCATGTCGCTGTCCAGTTTTCCCAGCACCACTTGCTGGGTGAAGAGACTGTCTTTATTCCACTGGCTATTCTTTCCTGCTTTGTCAAAGATCAGTTGGCCATAGGTCTGTGGGTCCATTTCTGGGTTCTCTAGTCTGTTCCATTGATCTGAGTGTCTGTTTTTGCGCCAGTACCATACTGTCTTGATGCTTACAGATTTGTAATACAGCTGTGGCTCTTCTGTTTGGAACAACGAAGCCCTATTGAAAGATTGTTTCATGCTGGGAGCATAATGAGGATGCAAATGAGCTGTCTGGAGAGGACATCCCACTTTTTTGACTTTACCTTTGTTGTTGGGTACAATATTAATCCGTGCAACACACGGGTGCCTGAGTGGCTCAGTCGGTTAAGCACCCGACTTCAGCTCGGGTCATGATCTCACAGCTCATGAGTTTGAGTCACACATCGGGCTAGGTGCTGACAGCTCGGAGCCTGGAGCCTGCTTCAAATTCTGTGTCTCCCCCTCTCTCTCTATCCCTCCCCAGCTTGCATTCTGTTTCTGTCTCTCAAAAATAAATAAACATTAAAAAAATCTAATTAGTGCAACACACAAACACAAAGTTATTAAACCCCAATTTCTGAACCAAAGGAAATGAGTGTGTCCAGAGGTTATGGAAGATATGTTGTCTCCACTTTTTTCTTTAACTGCGTACCCAATACATGCTGGCTCCTAACAGATTTCTCTGGCTCTGTCCAAAGTCCGATGTCTCTGAACACGAAGGCTGCGTATCTTTTGGCTTCTGTAGTTATTTTTTTCTTTAAAAAAATTTTTTTTAATGTTTATTTACTTTTGAGACAATGCGAGAGACAGAGTGCAAGCAGCGGAGGGGCAGACAGAGGGAGAAACAGAATCTGAAGCGGGCTCCAGGCTCCGAGCTATCAGCCCAGAGCCCGATGCGGGGCTCGAACTCATGAACCCTGAGATCATGACCTGAGCCGAAGTCGGACGCTTAACCGACTGGGCCACTGAGGCGCCCCTGTAGTTGTTTTTTTCTTATATGGGTCCATTTCCAAGGATCTCATACACAAAGTTCTAGGTATAGCTCCCGTGTAACCTGCTGCTTTAAGAAATACTGGATGTGTGTGGACCAGCAAGTCAGGCTGGCTGTGTAGACAAGGGCCTTCTGCCTCCTAAGTCCAAATCCTTGGGATATTGCCTGGGAACTGTGTGTCTGACTTTGTAGAATGCACACCAGCGTGAAACCTTCTCTCTCCTTTTCCTCTGGGCACTTTAATAAGAGAAACTCAGGGAGAAACGGGTCTTTATAAGTCAGGGTCAGAACAATTCACCCATGTGGGTGAACTTGGCCTCCCCGCATGCCCTTAAATGCCCGTCCAATCCTGGTCCAGACTGGCACACAACTCAGAGTGCCCACTTGTGCCCCAGGCCATGGCTGGTTTCTCCTCCTCCTCCTCCTCCCTCTTTTCTTTTTTGAGATGAACAGAAAAGAATTCTCTGGATTTAGTGAGCCATTTTTTGGTCCTTATTTTTGAGACAAATCTGGAAGAGCCAACAATTTTTCTTTTCCCCCAAAGTGCATCAGACTCCTTGGTTCATTGTAAAAATATGGGTATTATACTACAATAATGTTTACAAGGAAAGGATTCCCAAGCCACGGACGAAGACATGCTTAACATTAACAATCCACACAGTGATTTGTGCTGGCACCAATGTCCTCCTCGTGGTGGGGCAGACTCAGTAGGAACTTTGGTGACCTTTCTCTAATTTATCATTAATTAACTTTATTAATTGAAGTCATTCCCTAGCCTACCTTTTTATCCTGAATGCTCCCTGTGGTCACTTTCTATTTAAATGCGTTCACTGGGCTGTGACTGTCTTAAAGAAGTATTTCTTTCTTTTGGGAGTTTCTTTCTCTTAGGTATATGTGTGTGTGTGTGTGTGTATGTGTGTGTATAGCTATACAAATAATTCTCTCATACTGTGTTTCTTGGACTCTTCAAACATAGTCTCAGATGTAATTGGTATCTCTGACTTGTGGTTCCACTTTGATAGAAGTGTTGATTGTTTAAACAGCACTGGTTATTATTTAAACACGACATGATTATAGTCTAGTGTGCACGTTTTTAAGACATGACGGCTACTTCAGCAGGCTACAGATCACAGTGGATCTCTAAAGCGATTTGATATTTTTTTTGAATGGAAACAGCTTCAAAATCTAGTTCGATGTCATAACACAGCAGTGTTATGTAAGAGTTAATGCTTACGTGGTTATCACCGGAACTTAGTATTGATTACATAACCACAACAGTTCTTTCTCACACCGGTATCCTCAGGGCTGGATGCTCATTAGACATTAAGCAGAGCCTATTTTTTAGGAGGGAATTAAATGCTTTGCTTTTGATTAATGAAAATTTCCACTTGAATCTTATGTATCAAGAAACACCCTGAACCCTCTTTACGGAAGGTATGGACACTTAGGAAGATTTGTTTGGAATATGAATGGTTTAATAATCTGCCTAAGATCAAAAATATTCTCATCGAAAAGTAAACACTATTTTGATTTTTTTTATTAAAAAAAGTGTTTTTTTTTTTTTACATTTATTCATTTTTGAGAGACAGAGAGAGACAGAGCACAAGCGGGGGGGGGGGGGGGGGCAGAGAGAGAGGGAGATACAGAATCCGAAGGAGGCTCCGGGCTCTGAGCTGTCAGCACAGAGCCCGACGAGGGGCTCGAACTCATGAAGGGTGAGATCATGACCTGAGCCGAAGTCAGATGCCCAACCGACTGAGTCACCCAGGCGCCCCACACTATTTTGGTTTTTTAAATGTGAAATAATATACTGGTTTTTACTTGTTTTATAACGTAAGGCAATATAAAATTGTACTTTTTTTATAGTTAATTAGACTGAATTCATAAAAAAATGTAACCTGAAGATCTAGGAATATGAAGGGTAGCTGAAGAAATTGTCTTTTAAATCATCTTTGTCTATTTTCAAGACTGTGCCATCCAGTGGACTGACTTTATATGATAATATTTTCTTACTGAAATTATAATGACCTTTGTTTTTTAGGCTTGACTACAACAATACTGTAAGAATGCATCCCTCACTTAAGTCAAGATTTGTTAACATCAACACTAACAGAAATTTGTAAGCAGTGAGCATGCAGGTGGAAGGTAGGGGAGCAATCATTGAGCACCTACTGTATGATGGCCTTTATTAAAGGTTATGAGTGGTAAGGGTAGCAGGACACTGACTTCAAACTTTAAAACGGATTTTTTTTTTAATTTTTTTTTCAACGTTTTTATTTATTTTTGGGACAGAGAGAGACAGAGCATGAACGGGGGAGGGGCAGAGAGAGAGGGAGACCCAGAATCGGAAACAGGCTCCAGGCTCTGAGCCATCAGCCCAGAGCCCGACGCGGGGCTCGAACTCCCGGACCGGGAGATCGTGACCTGGCTGAAGTCGGACGCTCAACCGACTGCGCCACCCAGGCGCCCCTAAAACGGAATTTTCGATGCAAATTATACACGCATTACGTTTCTTAGGAGATTTAATGCAAAATATTCATATGTGCTGATAAAAACACATCAGTTTCAGGAGTCTACCCCGACACAGCTATGGTGGATTAGGGACGAGGAAAATCAAAGGAGGCTTCCCGGAAAGACAAACTTAGAACTCATAGCGGGGGAGTTGGTGGGTTTGGGAGGTCGTGAGTAGATGCCTGACAGCTGAACTCCATTTTTCACATGCCAGATAATCACTAATAAATTATTTCATTAGAATGCAGAGCGTTGTTGGGATGACATATCACACCTGGGGGACACATAAATTGATAATTTACTAGCAATTAAATTGAAAATCGGAGTGTAAAACCCACATGTTTCTTTTGGGCGTGGGAGCAAGAGCTACCTGCTTATTAATTATTTTGCTCCGATAACCATGTACTTCTGTAAGTCATAAAATTTAAAATCCAGGTAAATGTGTCAAAGAATGTGACTTTTTCATAGACTTTATCTGTGTAAGTAGATGAGTTTAATCAACCTTTAGTTTCTGTCTTTCTAAAGAAATATTTGAAAAGAAAAAGCCGGTTATTCAATCAGTTGACAATGTGAAGTTTACAGCTGTCAGCACTAGTAACAAAAGTTGTTAAATAAAATGAATTAAGACACTGGCCTGCCTGTTGACCAAAATTTAATGAAATAAAAACCATATTTATTATAAGTTTAACTTTCAGGCTACTAAAAGGAGTGGATGGTTATTATAGAGAAATTTCACAGTTTTAGGAGGAAATCATTTTAAAATACCTTAGGCTCTACCTTGACCCACGTTTTAAGATCCTTTTAAGAACAAATAAATCAAATTAGATGATAAACAGGCAGATACTGAAGGAAGCATAGGGTTTCATTACCAATATAAACTTCTTTCCTGATCATTCTTCTTGGTGAAGGGCAGAGACAAATGCTTTTAACATCAATCATCATAATTCTGGCAACTTTACTAGCGTTAACTGCCTTCCTAATGTTATTTTAGTTTTTATGCTTTGCAGTAGGCTAGCATTTTCTCAGTTGAAAATGAGGAAAGTTGTTTATTTCACAAAGAGCACTGTGCTGGCGTGAATCCCGTGCCCCTGGAGTTACAACTAATAATTTCAGTCGTGTTTAAATTGCACTGCAATCTGGTAACATTTGGACATGTAACTGCATCGCAAATGTCATGGGGACTATTGGAACGCGGCGCTCACTGAATTTGGGGCCGATGTGTTTATTCATAAAAGGTTTGGAGTACCAAATGTTTAGTGACATCTTTCCCCTTTTCTGATATATCACTAGAGAAGTTCAAAGGGAAGGAAAAGAATGCACCAGAAACACATTCCACAGGTGTTGCAACACCTGAACACAAGGGTGAGTGACAGAGCCTTTACATCCGCGGGTTTGCAATTTACATCTTGGAGTAAACAAGCTTTCCTGAAGAAAGGACACGTGACGCGGTGCCTGCCACACGTCTGTTAACAGAGCCCAACTCCTGCATTAAGTAGGGAGTTACTTAACCCGTGTAGTCGATAATCTGTAAACACCTCCTCAGCGTGTTCCTTTTCCGTTGTCATGCTTTGTCATTTTTGATTTGTCCAGGAAATGCGTGCCTTCCAGCAAGCGTTTGGAGGAAAGAAGGACGGAAAATAGAAGGAAGTGTGATGCCAGAAAAGGGTTAGAGAAAATACTAAAGTTTGCGTTCTGATTTTAAAAAGACCCAGAGAACAAGTATTTGATGGTTCCCGCCCCGCTTCCCGCGCCCATAGGGAGGCTTGTATTCGAATTACTTGCACATTTTCTTATAATGGGAAGGTCACTTTAAGCGCTCCAAAAGGCAACAAAAGAAACGTAACCGACGAGAAGAAACGTCTGGCGCGTAAAAGAACGAACAGCAAACACTTCGAGGAGAAACGCGTGCCCTCGAGCCCTGGGGAGACCCTGCCCGCGAGGCCAAGTCCGCGGCGGGCGCGGAGTCCCGACGGCCACGAGAATCCCGGAGTCCGGGTCTGCGCCTCTCCGATGCGACGGCCCGGAGGCTTCGGCACCAGACCCGGCAGCATTGTTCTAGTTTTTTCTTCGTCGAAAAAAAAGCAAAGGCGGCGGTAAAAATACCCACTCTGCAAGGTAAGAGTCACCAGAATCTTTTTCCTGTTTCGCAAATTTAGGGATTACGATCTAGTGAGAGCCAGGGCTTGACGCCCGCTACGGACAGCGCTCCGCGTGCGCCCCGCGGTTGCTGAAACGCCCACAGCCTTTGCTGGGAGAGGGGGGTCGCATCAAGTCCCAGGCGCCCCACTTGCCCAGTCTGGTGCAAATACAGATATGTCCTTTCCCACTGTGGGTGTCTGGATGGGAGTGGGGAAGAAGCAGGGACTAGGGAAGGATCTGGAGCACGCTTCAAAACAAAAACACCTGGAAGCTGGACGGTCGGAAGAAGCCATGGAAAGCGAGAAACGCCCGGCTGCAGGGCGCACGCCGGGCCCCGGGCCCTGTGTCAGCCACGCGGCCGCACCGCCGCGCACGCCTTGCGCTCAGGTGCCCGCCCTGCCCGTCGTGCAAGTTGGGCTCCGGTGCGCGCGCTCCACTCCTGGGAAGGGGACCTGGTCGACGGAGTCTGGACAGCCCGGCCCACCGTGGGGCAGCAGGCCTGTCGCCCCCCTGTCGGACCCCAAGTGCATTGGTGACCCCGCGCAGCGCGCCTTCCCGGACGCAGGCACTTGCGCATCAGTGCGCTCGGGCGCTTGAACTTCCCAAACTTCTGGCGGCTTCTAGTTCTGAGCGCCCATTGGGCGGCACATTTCCCGTCGGCAGCAACTGTTTGGATTCGGGCTGGGAAGGAGGGAGCGGGGGTGGGGTGGGTGATGTTGTGCAAAAGAGCCGCAGGTGACGAGGCGGTCCTCAGGGCTTTGGGGTGACGATCTTACAGTGTTTCTTTTTTGAGCCACAGTTTGCCCTGTCCATTCTCTGACCTCACCCGGGGCAAACTGGGCTGTGCACACCAAGTTCGTTCTAAAGCGTGTATCGCAAAGGGAGTCGCGGGGATGAACAGACTTACTAAATCTTAGTTTATGGGAAACACTGTGCGTTGATTTAAACTCCAACCAAACGTCCGAGTTTGAACTCCTCTCCCGGGAGCTCTGAGCCCAGCTCGGTCGGAGCTGCTGGCCAGCCACCAGGAGGGTTCCCTGGCTCGGGCGAGGGGCAGGCCGACGTGGCTTGCCCAGCGGAGCACAGCTGCTGGCGCAGCTGCTGGGCGGCGGATTTAGAACCCGGAACACCAGACCCAGATGTGACGACGCCCCGCAGAGACGCAGGAGCTCCCCCGCCCCCCACCCCAGCCAGGACGCCCGGCGTCCGCAGAGGCCCGCGGGGGTGCGGGGACCCGGCGCCGGGGGACCCAGCGGCGGCGGGGCGCGCTACGTGGGCGCGGGCGCGGGCGGCGGCGGCGTGGGGAGCGCCCGCTCCGCCAGTGGGCGTCTTCTGCAGCCGCCGCCGCCGCCGCCACCGCCACCTCCTCCACGGGCAGCGGCACTGCGGCGCTTTTCTCCGCTGCTTTCGAGCAGTCGCCGAGGCTCGGCCGCCGGAGCGCGCACAAACCACGCCACGCTTGCAGGCAGCGTCTCCGCGGCCCCTCGCCCCGGCCGGGAGCACGCCGATCGCGCGCGCCAGTCGGCCGCCGGGGACTCGCGCCCGGCCCCAGGTCCTCCCGCACCCGGAGCGGGACGCCATGTGAGGACTGGGCCGCGAGGGACGGCGGAAGACCGGAGAGGAGGACCGGACCCGCGCGCGGGCCGACCGGCCGGGGAGGGCAGGTCCCGCGGGGGCGGAGCCCGCCGAGTCCGGGCCCGCGGCGCGCCCCTCCCGCCGGCGGCCGGCCCCGCCGCGCGGCCCGGGGAGGAGGGCCATGGCCAGCCCCGCGGAGCCGCTCGCTCCCCGCCCCCAGGCCCCCCTGCCGGCGGCCGAGGACGAGCCCGGCCCCGGCCCCGGCAAACTCCGCCCGGAGCCCTGGCGCGGCGCGGCCGGCGGGGGGAGCGCGGCGGGCCCGGGCCCGGCCCCCGAACGGCCTGGCCGCGGCCGGGCCGAGCGAGCCGCGCCCCCGCGCCCGCCCCCCTCCTCCGCAGGCCGCGCCGGCCCCGCCGGGGGCCCGGGCGCCCCGTGTGCGCGCGGCGGCGGCGGCGGCTGGGTCTCGGCCCGCGCTCCCTTCGCGCTCGCCCTCTCCTCCCCTGTCCCCTCCTCCTCCTCTCCATCTTCCTTTTACTTCTGGCCGCCGCCCCCCCCGCCCCCTCCTTCTCTTCTCCCCTCCTCATCTGCCTTTCACCTCCCCGTGCGTCTCCCAGGAAGGGAGGGCGCGGCGGCGGCGGCGGCGGCTGGAGGAGGCGGCGGCGATGCTGGCGGCGGCGGAGCCCCGGCGGCAGCTCGCTTGAGCGTCCCTCCCGGCGGCAGTCCCCGCGGCGGCGGGCGGCGGCGGCTCTTCCTCTGCTCCGCGCTTCAGGGTTTGCTGCTCCCGGCCCGCGCCGGGCTCCGGCTCCCGCTCGGCCCGGCCGCCCGCCGCGCGGGCTCCCCCGGCTTCCCGGGCGCCGGCGGGGGCTGCCCCGGCCCCAGCCCAGGCGGCGGCGGCCGAACCCCGCGGCGGCCCCGAGGCGCCGGCTTCGCCCTCGCGGCCGCGTCGTCCCTGCTCTTCGGCTCCGACATGGAAGATGGACCTTCTAATAACGCGAGCTGCTTCCGAAGGCTGACGGAGTGTTTCCTGAGCCCCAGTAAGTGCCGGGCTCCTCGTTCCCCGCGGCCGGGGTTGGGGGGGGGGGCACTGGGCGCCCAGCGGGCTTCGCGGGGGGCTCGGGGCGCGTTGGTGGCGCGCGGGAGCGTCCGTCCGCGCCGGGACGCCCGGGTTTCCCAGGCTCCGCGCGCTTACCGGGGGGTGGGGTGGGGGGGGGGACGACGGGTGACCGGGCAGGGCGGCGGGCGCCGCGCGGTGAGAGCGGGACCCGCCGCCGGCCTCGGGTCCCCCGGTGCTGTTTGTGGCCACACTGGCCCGGCACGTCGTCCTGGTCTCTACTCCGTGACCCCTTACGCCGGGCTCCTCTCTCCTTAGCCTGGGACCGGTGGGCTTGCGCTTGGGGGCTCCCGCCCGCTGGGTCCCCGGGCCGAGGGGGGGCAGGCCGGGGCCCCGAGCTCCGCGCTCCCCGAGGTGAAGGCAGTCGCGGTCCCCCGGGGTCGGTGTGGGCGCGGGGGCCGCTTCCCCCCTCCCCGCCCCCCTGCAGTGACCCTGTTCCGGAGCCTGGACTAGCAGAGTGAAACGGGTGCCCCTTCGCCCAGAGTCCACTTTGTCTCGATCCTGGGCTTGAGCTGGTGCTTGGGCTGCTGAGGCAAGGACAATGGGGCGTCAGGGTGGAGGAGAAAGGCGCCGCCGGTTCGGACCCCCGGGCCGAGCGCGGCCGCCCCGCCTCCCCGGCCCCGGGTGCGGGGCTGAGAGCGCGCGGGAGCAGGGGTGGTGGAAGGCGTGTCGCGGGGGAGGGGGGCAAGGCTGAGCAGAATAGTCAAGGCAGAGGTTTGCTAGAAGGCGGGAGGCGGGAGATGCCGAGGGAAGAGACACCCGGTGCGCGGAAGGGGGGATCGCCGTTGTCGCGGATGGAGGGCGAGCAAGGTGAGGGCCGGAGACCCGCGGCCGGGAGTGGGGGACGGCGGAGGCCGCGCCCGCGGGGCACCGGGCGACTCCGGCCCCGGCCGGGGTGGGCGCGGGTTTTCGCGGCCCTCAGCGCGGGGCCCGGGCGCCACCGTCCACCGCGTGCGCACCCGAGCCTTTGTCTGCTGCTCGCTAGGGAACCGCGTTTCCGCGGCGCCTGCTCTCGGCACACTCTCCAGGGTCGCCGTTTTGGCTTCTGGCTCTCCCGTCTGCCGCTTGTTCCCCCAGCCCCGGCCAGTCTTCGCCTCTGGGCACTTGGGGTCCAGCCCTGCCTCGCTGCCGGCACTTGTCTGGGTTCGCTGCCCGCCTGAGCGCCCCTGGGGTGCAGCCCCTGGGCCTGCGAGCGGGTCCTGCGCGGGCCCAGCAGCCCCCAGCGATCCCGCCTCCCGGGCGCGGGCGGAACCACCGCGGCCGCGTGGCCCAGTGGCCTCTCGCGCAGCGCGCGCCTCGGCCACCGGCTGCCGGCGGCCGTCTCTGCTACTTGCCGGCGGACCTGATAGGACGCCGGACGTGGGCCTTGCACTACCCCCCCCCCCCGCCCCCGACCCCTCTAGCAGGCGTCTCCCCTTGTCTGACGGGCAGCTCCCCAGCTCCTCCAGCCCCCCCACCCGCGGGTCGTGGTTGACTCTTAGGTGCTCAGTTGGGGAGGGACGTGGTCTGGGCACGAGGGGCCGGGCCTGCTGCCCTTAGTTGCGGGCATTTTTTCTTACTGAAACGGACACCGATTTGCCCCGAATTTTCGGTGGGGTGAGCTCCCAAGGAGCTCTGAAGTGCGTTGGGTAAGCCGTGGGCCTGGGACTGGGGTTCCTGTATGTCCCCTTCCACCTGCACTGTGCGTTCTACGTAAACATCTGCTTCTCACGTTTGGGAGCTGGAGTGTGTTGGGGGGGGGGGGGGGAAGGGAAGGAACACTGTTTTGGGGGAGAGGGGAGTGGTAAGAAGATGGGGGCAGGCATTTGGATGGAACCGAGTTCTCGAAAATGTTGAGGTTTCTGTTTGTATGTTGCCCCTTACTGCAGTTTGTTACTTTGGGGTGGGGGCATTTGCCAGGGATGTCTGGGGCGGGATAAAGAGGAACAGTTCAGGCTGGCTGGGGCCGTCCTAGGGGGACCCAGCAGGCTTCCCCTTTGGAAGGCCAGAGGACCTAGAGAAGAAAGCCATCAGGAGGGACCCACTCTGCCAAAAGTTCTGGCTGGGAGAGGACCGCGGATAAACACACTCAAGAGTTGCTGGGATTTTGTGTTTGTGTATCTGTTTTCTTCCCCCTGACCAAGTCAGCGAGGAGCAGCCTGGGGTTTAAGTAAGAACAGGAGGCTGTAAAAGGCTTCTCTGGGACATTACCTGGGTCGTGAGTATGAAGGGGCTGCTCTTAAGCAAAATCTCTTATTAGACCTGCCTCAGGCAGAAATGGGACGGGGTGGAGGGATGCCCAAAGGTCGGTGGCCGGTTTCTGCTCTGCTGCTTGTGGGGTCTTTGTTTCTGTCTCACTACAGGATAAACCACACCTGTCGGAACTGCCGAGTACTGAAATCTCGGCAGACTTTTTTCATGTTTGTCGGTAAAAATGAGCCTTTTTGAAAAAAAAAATTCTGGATTCTCTAAGAATGTAAAAATGCCCAAATGTATACAGGTGTGCCTTAATTGTTGCGTGCGTATTCCCTTTATTCCCTTTCCGGTTGGTCTCTCCTGGGTCTGACAGTCAAGTTGTCACGTAAAGGCTGCTGTGTCCAATTACTGTTTCTAGGAATGCCGGTTTCATTTCCGTCATTGACAAAAAGCAAGTCGTGTTTGGAAGTTTGATATCCTGGTTCCGCTCCTGTCCATTTTGGCTGTGCGTTTCGGTTCCCGCTGACTCACTGGTTCAGTCAGTAAATGCACGGAGCAAGTGCTTATTCAAGCCCCGGTTGCCGGGGACTGCCCTGGCCCTGCCGTGCCCGCGAGGAGCCTCCCGGAAGCAGGTGTAGCATTGATGCCCAGCTCTGGAAGGTCAGTGGTCACAGGCCACCCTCATCAAGCCATGCCCGACTCTCCCCCTCCCCCCTCGTCAGCCAGCTACCTTCACGTGTTGACCTCTGACCTTGCCCTCAGGCTCCGGGCTTTAGCCCGTCGCTGCTTGGAAAGTTGTTGGCTGGATTAGAACAGAATCTCTGCACCTGGAGAATCCAGATTCTCCCAGAGAGAATGGAGAAGTCCACTTTGCTGGTGTGTGTGTGTGTGTGTGTGTGTGTGCGCGCGCGCGTGTGTGCAGAGGAGAGCTAAAAAGTCATGCTGCGATAGACCAGTATAAGCTGCAGTTTTCTGGAAAATACGACTCCCCTTGCCTGCATTCGGTGCTGTGGTGGAAGGTGCGGGAGATATCCCTAGGGGGACAGGACTTGAGGACGAGCAGAAGTCGGCAAGTCTCCTTCACAGATGCCCCTGGCTCTACAGCCGGGCCACTGCACTGCGAATGGTGCAGAGCTGTAGGAAGAGGAAGGTGCTGGCTGGTCAAAGAGGGGACGCAGGGAGCAAGGAAAATGACACGGCAGGTTTGTGCGTGCACTCCACACACGCGTCTCGGAGGTCAAGTCCGCTAACAGGCAGCCAGCAGGTAAATATTGAGCCCCTGCTGGGTGCAGGTTGCTGGCGAGAGATGAAAATAGCAAGGGCTGTTCCTCCAGAGGACTTGAAATACAGATCTGGGTACGTCCCAAGACAACCAGCAGGGCAGAGTTGTGAATTTTTCCTGCCAGGCCAGGGTGCAGGTCATGGCGGAACTCTGTCCCTGGAGACGACAGGGTCTGTTCCGGCCGGAGCACATAGAAGGGCTTAAAAGCCCCGGGGCCGAGCTGTTTAAACGGTGGGGAACTGTGTTGGCTCCTTAATTTAAATTTCGCAACACTCCTTTTTTAGTTTCAAACGACCTACGTGAACAAAGATAATCCCTGCAAATCTAAGTGAGAGGCAGTGGAAACAGTAGAAGACCGCGTCTTCCGTCAGTCTGGAGCCTTAACCTCAGATGATTTTACGCATCAACCTTTTTGTATCCCTCAGGAAAAGACATGCATTTCAATAAGATGAGCAAGCCCTGGCAATGTAAGAACGTGGTGACTGTAGTTGATAATACAGTGTTGCGGATTTGCAAGTTGCTAAGAATGTGGATCTCCAGGGGCGCCTGGGTGGCTCAGTCGGTCATGAGTTCGAGCCCCGGGTCGGGCTCTGTGCTGACAGCTCCGAGCCTGGAGGCTGCTTTGGATTCTGTGTGTGTATCTCTCTGCCCCTCCCCTGTTCTTTCTCTCCTTGTCTCTCAAAAAAAAAAAAAAAAATGAATAAACATTAAAAAAAATTAAAAAAGAAATAAAGAATGTGGATCTCAAAAGTCCTTATCACAAGGAAAAAAATGCACTGCACTAGATAATTAAGCAAATGTTAGGACTTTGTTTACTGTGAAAGCAGGTGAAACCTGGTGTGACAAGCATTTCATCAATTAATACATGGTTAATTTTTGTTTGTGTAAAAACAGTTCTTGCCATCTGAGAGAGAAAGAAAAAAAAAACATTTTCATGAAAAAGGAATATTTCTCCCTTAAAAGGAAAGCTCTTAGTTGTGATTCAAAACATTTTAATTTCCTTTTAAAATGTAAATCAGGCTCCCCCAGCTGATCTAAATTGGTGTAAGGGAAAACCCCTAGTGACAGAGCGGCTCGAGATCTTACTGAGGAAACACGATGCCTAGCACTCTGATTCGATTTGTAGCATCTACCGCTTTCTGGAATTCTCTTGCTCGTTTACTGCCTTGCTTGTTTATTATTGCCTGTCCTTCCAGTGCAGGAAGCAAGCTTGGTGAGAGCCTCAGGCAGGACCTCGGCTCTCTTGGTTGTATCCTGAGACCAGGAGCGGCTGACGTACCTATCGAAGGCGCTCGCGTGTTTATTTTGGAAATTCAAAGGTGGAAAGACCCAGAAAACAACATGGTGCCTGTGTAGAAAAAGCTTAGAAATTGAAGGCCACTCGTTGAAAACTGACTTGGCCTTGGCCTCTGTCCTAGGGTGCCAGGAATCCGCCGTGTGTGAGACAGAGTCTTTGCTCTCGGGAGCACACGGCTCGCGGGAGGGACAGGCAGGGCTTGCGCACATGGTCGCTGCCTGGCAGAGGCAGGACAGGATGTCCTGGGGACGGAGGGCTGAGCGCTTTCTGGTTGGAGGGCCCTGAAAAGATCTCACCGAGGAGCCAGCAGGGGTCTGAGGCGGCGGGGTGCTTCCAGCCAGGGTCTCTGTGCAAGGGTGGCCCCGGGGCGTGGGGGAGCGAAGCCTTGGGGACCCAATGCTGGCCAGCCGAGGGCCCCATCCAGAGGCTGCTGTCGGAAAACACCTCGGGGTGAGGCATGGGGAGGGGGTGGTGAGGAGAGACGCTTCTCCTGGGTTGACACTCGAGATGTCCTGCTTCTCCTTTAGCGTGAACCTCTCTGAACGACCACACGCCGAGAGGAGAGGTAAGGTAGAGAGGCAGGGAGACTCCACGTCCTGTGGTTCCACTGGGCTTCTGTGTGACCAGGGTCGGGGGGCTGGTGTCCTCTGCCAGCGAGGTCAGGCTGGAGGCCGAAGGGAGACTAGGAGCATGCACCTGGAACAGAAGCCGTAGGGACTGGGTAAGGCAGATGGTTCCATTCTGGATTGGGAAGGGGTGTGTGTGTGAGAGAGAGAGTGAGTGAGTGAGTGAGTTTGGGGCTGGTGCTGGTGGTGGGTCCTTGCCCAGAGAAAAGGAAGAAACGAACAGGAAGCATCAGAATCGCCAACCTGCTCTTGGGTAAGCGCTGTGGTTGGTGATGGGGGTTTCTGACCGTAGGGTGCCTGCACTCTGTGGTGTAGACGCCAACCCATCAAGCACGCAAAGGAAAGAAACCCCGTTGAGCATCAGAAGTGCCGAATATCACCAGAGCTACGCGTTAGGTTAAAATCCAGAGTTGCCGGGGTGGCTCCTTTGGTTCACGTGGCCTGTGGCGGTCTCTCTGGGGAGGGGACCTTCACCTGGGCTCTGAGCGGCCGGTGCGGCCAGGTGTGCGGTGTCCCAGGCAGAGGGAGAGGCAGGTTAGAGGACAGAATGAGGCGCAGGGGCACCCAGCAGAGCAGCGGAGCGGACGGAGCCCACGGGCCAGCGTGGGGCTTCGCAAGTTGGGGGGGAAGTTGCACGTGGCTGCACCAGCAGGGGAAGGTCCTGGAAGGTTTTGAGCCAGTGGGGGTTGTGCGCTCTGATCTAAGAAGCCCGTTCTAGCTGTGGTCTGGTGAGTGAACGGAGGGGCTGTGGGGGAGACGGAGCGCACGTGGGCCACTGTGGTGGGCAGGACAGGAGACGGCGGTGGGGGGTGACAGCTTGGAGCTGGAATGGGGCTTCGGGAGGCGCTGGGAGGCAGAGTGAGCCGGGCGAGCGGTGGGACGGGTGTGTGGACAGAGGGAAAAGGAAGGGGCAGCCAGGACGGCCAGGGAGCGGGCGTTGTGTTCGGCAGCCTTAAGTCCGAGGTGCCTACGGCACCACTTAGTGGAGACGCTAAGAAGGCAGCTGGTGAGTAAAGTCTGGCAGTCGGAGGGCGGGTGCCTGGACGGAGGCTGGGAGCAGAGAGTGGTCCTGGTGCTTACAGTCACGGGGTTGGCCCCCAGGGTGAGGGCGGCCGTGGCCCCGGTGCGAGCGTGGCCCCGGGGTCCCTGTGCAGGGGTGGCCGTGACCCCAGTGCAAGCGTGGCCCTAGGGTCCCTGTGCGAGGGTGGCCCGGGGACTCCAGTGTGAGTGTGGCCCTGGGGTCCCTGTGCAAGGGTGACCTGGGGCTCCAGTGTAGGCGTGGCCCCGGGGTCCCTGTGCGAGGGTGGGCGTGACCCCAGTGCAAGCGTGGCCCTAGGGTCCCTGTGTGAGGGTGGCTTGGGGACTCCAGTGTGAGTGTGGCCCCGGGGGTCCCTGTGCAGGGGTGACCCAGGGGCTCCAGTGCAAGTGTGGCCGCGGGATCCCTGTGCGAGGGTGGCCGTGGTGTCCTTGTGTCAGGGTGACCTGGGGCTCCAGTGTAGGCGTGGCCCCGGGGTCCCTGTGTGAGGGTGGCCCTGGGGTCCCTGTGCGAGGGCGACCGTGGCCCCAGTGCGAGCATGGCCCTGGGGGTCCCTGTGCGAGTGTGACCCCGGGGTCCCTGTGCAAGGGTGGCTTGGGGCTCCAGTGCGAGTGTGGCCCCGGGGTCCCTGTGCAGGGTGGCCTGGGAGCTCCAGTGAGAGTGTGGCCCCAGGGTCCCTGTGCAGGGTTGACCTGGGAGCTCCAGTGTGAGTGTGGCCCCGGGGTCCCTGTGCAGGGGTGGCCTGGGGCTCCAGTGCGAGTGTGACCCCGGGGTCCCTGTACGAGTGTGGCCCCAGGGGTCCCTGTGCAAAGGTGGCCCGGGGGTTCCAGTGCGAGCATGGCCCCGGGGTCCCTGTGCAGGGGTGACCTGGGGGCTCCAGTGCGTGTGTGGCCCCGGAGTCCCTGTGCAAGGGTGGCCTGGGAGCTCCAGTGAGAGTATGGCCCCAGGGGTCCCTGTGCAGGGGTGACCTGGGGGCTCCAGTGCGTGTGTGGCCCTGGGGTCCAGTGCGAGTGTGGCCCCGAGGTCCCTGTGCAAGGGTGGCCCGGGGTTTCCAGTGCTAGCATGGCCCCAGGGTCCCTGTGCAAGGGTGGCCTGGGGCTCTAGTGCGAGCATGGCCCTGGGGGGCCCTGTGCAGGAGTGACCTGGGGGCTCCAGTGCGTGTGTGGCCCCGGGGTCCCTGTGCAAGGGTGGCCTGGGAGCTCCAGTGAGAGTATGGCCCCAGGGGTCCCTGTGCAGGGGTGACCTGGGGGCTCCAGTGCGTGTGTGGCCCTGGGGTCCAGTGCGAGTGTGGCCCCGAGGTCCCTCTGCAAGGGTGGCCCTGGGGGTCCCTGTGCAAGGGTGGCCCGGGGGTTCCAGTGCTAGCATGGCCCCAGGGTCCCTGTGCAAGGGTGGCCTGGGGCTCCAGTGTGAGCATGGCCCTGGGGGGCCTTGTGCAGGAGTGACCTGGGGGCTCCAGTGTGTGTGTGGCCCCGGGGTCCCTGTGCACCGTGAGGTCCTGCTGGCAGAGCTTGGAGGAGTCCAGCCCAGACGGCTGTAGGTCGCGGTGGCTTCCCCCGTAGGGGGTGTGGAATGACACGGTGGCCGTTGTGAATGGTGACCTGCTGTGACCACTGGGAGCCAAAGACACAGAAGACTGTGTCCCAGGATCAGAAGGAAGAGCCATGGGAGGCCGGAGTGGGGGTTGAGTCAGAGAGGAGGAGAAACGCATCAGAACCGGCCCCACCCGCGTGGGAAGGGGGCACCGGAGAAGTCAGATGCCCCCGAGGTCAAGTACGTGAGCACAGCCCCGGGGGGGCAGACACGGAGGCCCGTTTTTGGGGGGTGAAGAGTCAGCGGAGACGAAGGCACAGGGCCCTCGAAGTCCTGAGGGCAGGAAAGGGGAGAGCGAGCCCCCTGGCCTCAGGCTCACCCCGGCCGGGAGCGGAGAGCTGGCTTTTCTGCAGGTGGGACGGACGCGACAATGTTACTGCCGAGGTGTTTGAAGAAAGGAGAAGGAAGCGGGACACTGGCAGCGGCCTCTTCCCAGGTTGAGAGCTGCGGGAGGAGGCATGGGTGCCGCCGGGCGTCAGGCGCAGGGGGGGCGGGAAACCGACAGGAGATGAGCCGCCCACGTCGGCCCGGCCAGAGGGTCCCCGCGGGGCCCCTGTGGGGGACAGTAGCTGGACAGTCCCCCCGGGAGGGGGGTGACGAGAGCTGTTTAGGAGGAAGGTCCTGGGACTCCCGCTGGCCCAGTGACCCCGTGCGGAGAGAATTGCAGGAGTAAATGCACGTGCTCGGTCCAGGCGCGAATATGCGGAACTACGAAGTGTGGACACTTTGGAGCTCTCAGTGCAAGTCCTGATGACGACTGCCCAGCAGGAAGAAGTTGGAGGAGGGGGGGGTCCTGCGGGTGGAAATGTGTGCGGTGCCTGGAGCTGAGGGAGGGAAAGGTGCCCCAGAGATGGAAGGGCCTCGACGGAAGCCCAGGGGCGCAGGGTGGGTTGGTGCGAGGGCTTGACGCAGAGGAGAAGTGGGAGATCAAGCCGGCGTGACAGACTGGGCAAAGGCCGTCCAGTCTTCGTGTGGGGGTCACCCCGTGCTTATACCGGGGACGGGGTGGGAGGCGCCCAAGACCACCGTGTCATGCGGTCACGTAACAGGCAATGTTCGTGCAGCGTCTGTGTTCCCGTCGCTGTCCTCACTGGCGAAAACTGCATCTGCACAGAGCTCCTCCCTGCCTTCGGGGAGCTGCCGTCTAACACGGGGTCCGGGCAAGATCGGAAGCAATCGTGACACCTTCTGGGCAGGGACCATTGGGGAGGGGTGTGCAGGTGAGAGAACGCTCTTTAACGGCATCATCGCCCACGGGACGGAGCTGTCTGTGCTGGGAGTCCCTCTCTGCCTCTACCTCGTCTCCCCTCCGCTTCCTACAGGCCCAGACATCTCGGGCGCGGGTGTGTGTGTGTGTGTGTGTGTGTGTGTGTGTGTGTGTGGCTCCGCCCAGTGGCCATCCGCAGGCCTCCCGAATCCCCTCCTCGGTGTCCCCACCCCTCACCCCGCAATGCCTCGCGCTTGTACTTTTCCACTTAGTGTTTGTCTCCCTGCCTTCCCGTGGGCAGGGAGCATGTTTCATTCATTCTCTTAACCTCAATGCCTAGTACATTGCCGAGCAGTTAGACAATAGGTCTAATGAATAAGTGAGCGAAGGTGTTTAGGTGGGAGAGTGTGATCAAAATGGTCCTTTAAGAATGTTAATTTCCCCAAAGGAAGGCAGTAATGAAATAAGTAATGTGGTTGTCCAGTTTTAGCATAACTTGAAACATCATCTGATTCACTTTTTTTTTTTCCCTATATCGTCCAAATACGCTCTTTGGCACCAACGACCAGGGCTTCTGAGTTACCGAGAACACAGCGTGTTCCTGCACCGGGGCCACCGGGGCGGTGAGCTCAGCACGAGCTGATGGGAAGGAGGGAGACGTGTGTGCAGAGCATTCTGGATGCCTCTGTTTTATTTCCTGAGGCAGTGATAAAAAGCTTTTTACTTTGACAGAAACATTTTCCACGCTAGCAAAGAGAAAGGGTTGCTTATGTAGTGCTGAAACAATGCCATGTGCTGAATATCATGAATTATTTCTAAAACCAAAAGCACATTTGGACTTTTAAGAGTTGGTAAGTCCTGTGCGAGAAGCCATTTTGCACGAAGAGCAGGTCGGTCCGCCGGCAAAAAGCATCACGAGTGTGTGGAATTCGAATCGAACGTATTTGTACAGGACGTAATTACGTGTTTCTGTGTTAATAGTTCCGGCAGCTTCCAAAATAAACATTTAAAACGATATCCACGAGGCTTGATTGCCGTGGCCCCCTAGAGTTGGTAATTGCTTATTTTATCATTGCTGTCAGGAGTCTATCCATTTTCAGAGTTTCTTTTTGTCCCAAGACCAGAAGTTTACTCTCAGAAACGTTCTTGTCTCATTGGTCATCGTGCCTTTTTGGGATAATACTCTTTGTGTCTCATGATTAAACCTATCCAATTATTTTAAGGCAGATTAAGGAAAGACCTCGTTTTAAAACCTCAGCAATTAAAACAATGTGGTAGTGACATGTGACTAGATAAACCAGTGCAACAGAATAGAAAACTCTTAAAACAGACCCAGACACATGAAGGAATTTAGACTATTTTAAAGTGTCATCTTTCTACAAGGAGTAAAAATAGACTATTGAATAAAATGGTTTGGGGACCACTAGGAAGTCATGTAGAAAAAACCAAAATTGTCCATTCTGGAAAGAAGCATTAACCGCTCGCATCACAGCGTAGGGCTGACTCGTTTGATACACAATGAACTCCAGGAAATGGTTAAGTGAAAGAAGTGAAAGAAAGTGAAAGAACCTAATAAAAAATAGTCAAAGGACATGAACAAATAGTTCCTAGAGAAAGAAACGGCCATGTAAAAAATGAAATGATGTGGGGCGCCTGGGTGGCTCGGTCGGTTAAGCGTCCGACTTCGGCTCAGGTCATGATCTCACGGTCCAAGAGTTCGAGCCCCGCGTCGGGCTCTGTGCTGACTGCTCGGAGCCTGCAGCCTGTTTCAGATTCTGTGTATCCCTCTCTTTCTGCCCCTCCCCTGTTCATGCTCTGTCTGTCTCTGTCTCAAAAATAAACGTTAAAAAAAAAATGAAATGATGTTCAACCTCATAATGATAAAATACATGCTATTTAAAATAACACCATGGTACCATTTTCACCTGTCAGATTTGCAAAGATTAATAAACTTTATAATACCCATTGGCAAGTCTCGTATTCCCCTACATTCCTGGTGGGAGTATTGGTTGGAACAGCCTTCGCAGCGGGCAATTTGGCCGTATCGATCGGTATTAAAAATGCATGTACCCACCGACCCAATAATTCTCCTGGGAACTTATCATTCAGGTACATTCACACGTGGGCACAATGACTTAGCGAGGTATGAAAACATTGCCGCATCATTTGAAAGAGAGTATTGAAAACCACATAAAGATCTATCCGCGGGGGCTTGGCTAAATGAAATTTGCAGCGGAGATACAAAAATACTAAGGATCTTCCGGGTACGTTGCTATAGGAAAGAAGGCAAATGTGTAAGCGCACATGTACACATTCCCATGTTAGGCCGGGCAGTGAAAGTGGACCCTTGTCTGTTTGTAAATTGCCTGTGGAAACGGGGTAGAAACTCAGGGAAGCGTTGACCCCACCCCTGCTCGGTGGCGTGGATGGCAATGGGGACCAGGAGGAACATCATTTACTCTCAACCCAAAAATTAAACTTCCAAATAAGAATTCACTGAAATGGGAGTTAACCGCCAGTCGCCCTGCTCTGTGGTTGATCCTGTCTTCCCTTCTTGCTGTGTTTTTTTTTATCATCTTCCTACTGACATCACAGTTTGCTTTTTCAGCCCCTGAACTCTGTTCACTTGACTTCTGTCTTCCTCTAGCCTCCCACATATTTCTATGGGGCGAGAGCCCCAAATGTCAGACCGTGAATATTAAAAAAAACAAAACAAAACAAAACCATGGGCATCAGCACCCCTGGTCCTGTCACCTCCTTGTGTCCGTCATGCACCGACCTGAAAACGGAAAAAGAAAAAAAAAAACCCTTCTATTTTAACATACTTTCCTACTCTGATACGGTCTATGGCTCACAGTTGAGATATGAAGTTTTGTGGAGGCCCCTGGAGAGCTTCCCAGCCAGCTTCATCTGGTCGAAATCGCTGTGTGTTGGCAAGAACCCCAGTGTCTTCCCTGTGGAGATGTGGGTTTCACATTCTAAGTCTCTTGCAGCGAATGGAAGCGGAGCCTCGCATCGTCTTCTCACTTAGCACCATTCCGCAGAGGCCACGGCGGTTTCTTAGGATCCTGTCTAGCGTCCCAGTGATTTGGCTTTTCATCCAGGGCAGGGACAGCATGAACTTGAGCCTTCACTCATCCGTCGGCACCGGGCTGGTGTGGGAGCCGCTCCGGGCAGACCAGATGAAAGGCGGTCCTTGACCTCCGAAACCCTTCCTCGGGCTGGGCCGTCCGTGGTGGGACTGAATGCTTCAGACCCTCCCGTTTCGTCCCTTCCCTGATTTTATTCCGAGTTTCAAGTTAATACTCACCGTTTTAAGTCTCTAAGTGGGTTTCTTCCTTCCTCCCTGGCTTGGATTCCAGCCCTGCCTGTTTTCCTGTGTTTTGCTTTCTACTGCTGACATTTTCTTTGTCTTATCACTTAATATTATTTCCTCCCAGTCCAGCCATTGGTTTTATTTTAGCTGCTACTTCCTTCCTAGTTACTGGATTCTGTGAAAACCCTTTCCTAACCTTAAATGTCGGCCTTCTCCCCTCCCAAACTTTTCTGGCCCGTATATTCATGCTCCCGGGGTCTCTCCGTGCCTCACACCCTAAGCCTTGCAGATGTACAGCTTGTCAGCTTTGCACTGCTTTAGGCCTCTTTCCGGAAGGCGCTGTTTTTCCAGAGCAGCCTGGGGTGTTCAGGGAAAACCCTGATGACTGCGGCTGTCCCCTCACCAGCATGGGGACAGGGATGGGTGGGGAAAGGATTGAGCCGTGCGGATGCCTTCAGGGACTTGTTCAGATCACTGGGAAAGTCCTTATGTTACAGTCAGCCCCTATTAATGTGCGTGCTCTGGTTGAATTAAGTTTCTCCTGCGATTCTGCTATAGCTGTAGAGTTTTGGCACCTTCTGTGTTTCGTAACTGTTCTGTTCTTTTCATCAAATGGGCCATCGTTTGGAAATCTGTCATTTTTTCTTCCTCCGTGATTTTGTTAATTGTCTTTGTGTTGTGTTGGAACCTTGCAGAACGCATCCTCGCCAAGTCTTTGCGATTTGGAATTAGTATGACTTCTTGTTATCTGGGTGCAGTCTGGCGGGAAGTACCTCGTGCTGCTAATACAGTGAGCCGCTGAGTACGGGCTTTCGGGATGAGCTCGACCTTTTACAAATGCCTTTCGTTGTCAGGTGGAAACAAACCTCGCAGAGGAGGTGTGTCTGTGGAAAGAGAAACCGACGGTCTACTCTTGTTCGTTTTTTTTGTTTTCTTTACCGACACAGTGTCGGCCCTTGTTGATGTGTCTCAGTCTCTTGGTGCTGGCAGCTTCTCGGTAAGAAACAGATGTTTTAGAGGTGGGTGTACGTCTCTGGGGACGCCTGGGGGGCTCAGTCGGCGAAGCGTCCGTCTGACTCTTGGTTTCATCGATCTCGCCCTTCGTGAGTTCAAGCCCCGCGTCGGGTTCGTGCTGGCAGCGTGGAGCCTTCCGGGGATCCTCTCTCTTGCTCTCTCTTTCTGTGCCTGTCCCTGACTCATGCTGCCTCTGTCTCTCTCGAAATGAATCAATAAACTTAAAAAATTAAAAAAAAAAAAGTGGGTATACATCTCTATTTGTTAGGCGGTTACCAAGGACCTGGGGTAGGACAAGCCCTCAGTGGACTGTCATACGACGCCCTGGGGATGAAATGACATAAGGTCAAGTATTAACAGTAGTGCCTTGGACAGAGTAAGTGCCGGAGCACGTGGGCCATCGTCACCCCCTGGGACTCTGAGTGAGCCCCGGGAGACAGCCTTTCTCGAGAGGGTGGCATGGCTGCCCCCCACGAGGACCTTTGCAGGTGGCAGGGAGATGAAGCAGAGGGCACCCAAAGCATCCGGTTGGCTGGGGAAGGCGTTTCTTTATAGTTACAGGAAGCACAGCTTCTGGAAACACTGATACCAGGAAGTGGCTGGAGTCTGAGACCCGTTCCCCTTTCTTGGCAAAGAATTAAAGGGCAATGTGTTGAAAATAAAAGGGAAGAATTTCTGGAAAGAGAAAGAACTCGGAAAAAAAAAAAGTGATTGTCATTAGAATTCTTCCATTTAGGGGAATCTAGTTTTTGAGCTGCTGTTATAGTCGTTTTTCCCCATTTATGGATCTCCTGCACCCCCAGCAGATGTGACCTCTGTTCTCTTGGGTGTCCGAATTGCTCACATTCCCTTGGCCTGACTGCACAGGAATGCTTCCAGGGGGCCTCCCTGCTGCTTGAGGTTGGGGTGGGGGGTGGCGGGGGGGCGGGAGGGGGGGCTCTGCAGCCCGGGAAAGGCTCAGGTGAGGTGTGTGCCTCGCGAAGACGTGTCTCACGTCTCTGGGCCCGTTATCCAGAGGACACTGTAACTCACACTCAGTTTGTACGGTTTAGCTTTTTTCTTTGCAACTGGTTATTTACTTCAGGGTTTTGTAGATTGGTGGTCTATATTCTTTTTTCTTTTTTTATGTTTATTTGAGAGAGAGAGACCTTGTGCACATGAGCAGGGGAGGGGCGGGGGGGGGGTGGACAGAGGATTCAAAGCAGGCTCTGCGCTGACGGCAGAGAGCCCCACGCAGGGCTTGAACTCATGAACCATGAGATCATGACCTGAGCCAAAGTCAGACGCTTAAGGGACTGAGCCACCCAGGCTCCCCTGTTGGTCTGTATTCTTTTTTTATTTATTTATTTTATTTTATTTTTTTTAACGTTTATTTATTTTTGAGACAGAGAGAGAGAGCATGAACGGGGGAGGAGCAGAGAGAGAGGGAGACACAGAATCGGAAGCAGGCTCCAGGCTCTGAGCCGTCAGCCCAGAGCCTGATGCGGGGCTCGAACTCACGGACCGCGAGATCATGACCTGAGCCAAAGTCGGACGCCCAACCGACCAAGCCACCCAGGCGCCCCTGTTGGTCTGTATTCTTAGCCAACTCCATGAGTGCTCTTATTCCTATCTGTGTATTCCATTTTTCTTCTGGAATTTAATTCCAAAATTAAATTCTGGAAAGGTAAGAAGGTACCCGTTAGCCATGGTCTCCTTGAGGGTGAATTTTGAGTCTACATTTTATTTTATTATCTTTTGGAAGATTTTGTTTTGAAATAATCTCCACACCCAACGTGGGGCTCGAACTCACAACCCTGAGATCAAGAGTCCCACGCTCTACCGACTGAGCCAGCCGGGAGCTCTGTGAGTCTACATTTTAGACACCTTTAAAAAACGTTCTACAGGGGCACCTGGGTGGCTCAGTCCGTTAAACGTCTGACTCTTGGTTTCAGCTCAGGTCATGATCTCACGGTTCGGGTTCGTGAGTTCGAGCCCTACATCGGGCTCCACTGACAGCATAGAGTCTGCTTGGGGTTCTCTCCCTCCCTCTCTCCCTGCACCTGCCCAACTCATGCACACATGTTCTTTCTCTCTGAATAAATAAATAAACTTAAATCCGGTTTGCATTTATCTGAAACCTATTATTATAGTATTTTAGTTTAAAACTTCACAAATAAATTGAGGAATTACACTTTTATCTGTCATGATATTTTGGAATCCTTTAATACTATGGAGTGGGCAAATACATTTGAAAAAAAAAAGTTATGTAACTGCCTTCTGCTTTTCAGCAGGTAACAGTTCGTAAGCATTAAAAGAAATTCCAGACGGGCATTCGACTATGCCGCCTGGTGAGCGTGCCCCTCCTTCCTTCTGTTCTTCGTACGGAGCACCTGGATGGTGATGCCTCTGTCCTGATACCAAAACTGATGGCCAGTTCATCTCTCTGTCCCTGACATCGGGAGCTTGAGGTTTGCTGTCTGTGTATCTCAGATGACTCCCGAGTGTATACTGAATGAGGGGTCCCCAAGAAGCCGTGTGGGACACTGGAAGCCTGGATTTTGGAGTAAAATTTGGGCTCGGATGTCAGCTCTGCTTAATTCCCCAGATTGCCAGTTGCCTGCTCGATAAAATGGGCTCTCAGTAGATGTTAGTTTCCCCCCAACACTCTTCCTCCGGAGGAGAAATAGCACATCTCGTGTAAGGCCTCCTACCTCAGAGTTTTCTTAAGTTGAAGACATTTTACTTCTGTAAAATTTTTGTTTTGATTCTAAGTACGAGAAGCCCAGTTTAGGTTTTTAGTATGAAAACCAGAAGCGAACACAGAGCGGTTTTCAGAAATCCTTAACACATTGCTTCTGGTTTTCAGAGGAAACCGACTCTGTGACAGGGTCCGCAGGGAACGTCCTTGCGGCCCGCGTCCTGCTCGCCGGCCTGTGCCAGGCTGGCCCGCTTTCCAGAGAGGACCTCACTCCTGTTTCAGGGTTTGACCTGCTGCTTAGCTCGCTGGGCGATTTTGCCTTCCTTTCCCGACTTGCTAAGGAGTGTCCTGGGAGTGTCCTTGGGTGGAAGAATCTGGGGATCTTTGTAGGCGTGCCTGGGGCTTGTTCCGGGTGGAGGTTCGTGCTGGGCTGGTGTCCGTGTCCATGAGCTGCTCACGAGCTCCGACGATGGCGCCTCTGGGTTTCCCCGGACGTGAGTGTGGCCGCGTGTCTGTGTCCGAGCCCTAGACTGTGCTCCTTCTCTTCATCCCTCAGTTTCCCCAAAGAGAGCTTTGGAAGAGTTCCCGTTTCTTTGGTGTTCCCTGAAAGCAGACCTTGGGATTAGGGCGGGTGATTTATTTGAGAGGTGATTCCAGCAGGAGGGAGGGGGCAGCTACGGGAGGGTCCCAGACCGGAGTTGTGGCCACCAGAAGGTGACTTAATTGCATTGAGATGTGGGCAGAAAAGGGCTGGATCCTGGCAGGGGCTCCTTCCTCCCAGGTCAAGTGTGTGGGGCTGGGGGGCGTGCACCCCTGGCCTCCTCTGGCTGGGGGAGGGCTGTTTTGGGGAGGACCGGCCCTGTACTTCCAGACTTTTCTTGCCGGAGGGCCACGCGAGCTCTCCTAAAGTGGGGAGGCTCAGGGTTTGCACCCGAGGGAGCCGTGGACGCCGCAGGTGACTGTCCCCTCACCTGTAGCAAGCCCCGCTGCTGGGCAGTCATCAGGAGAGGCCTGGGAGCAGGGGACGTGGCTTCTGCTGCTAAGACGACACCCAGAGGAGACCCTGTTTACTGCCTTCATTCCATTTGTAGAGTCTGAGGCAGATGGTTTTTTTAAAAAGTATTAATTCAAGTTCCAAGAGTTTTCTTCAGATCAATAGAATTCCAAACAGTTGTGCTCTGTATGTTCTACGTACATACAATGTCTGTTTGTTTTAATATTTATTTATTTATTTGTTTGTTTGTTTATTTATTTATTTATTTTTGGGAGAGAGAGCGCGCGCACAGAGCCGGGGAGGGTCAGAGAGAGAGGGAGACACAGAATCGGAAGCAGGCTCCAGGCTCTGAGCCGTCAGCACCGAGTCCGACATGGGGCTCGAACTCACAAACTGTGAGATCATGACCTGAGCCGAAGTCGGACGCTTAACCGACTGAGAGCCACCCGGGCACCCCTTATAGATGATGTTTCAAGGTGACAATTCGTCTATCTAGCGGCAAGGCATTTCAGTATCAAGTAAGGTTAACTAGGGACACCTGGGTGGCTCAGTCAGTTAAGCAGCTGACTCTTGATCTCCGCTCAAGTCATGATCTCACAGTTCCTGAGTTCGAGCCCCACTTTGGGTTCTGGGCTGACAGCTTGGAGTCTGGAGCCTGCTTGGGATATTCTCTCTCGCTCTCTCTCTCTCTCTCTCTCTCTCTCTCTCTCTCCCTACCTCCCCTCTCTAAATTAAATAAACATAAAAATAAATTTTTTTAAAAAAAGAAAGTTTGATTTATATTCTTGTAAGCTGTATGGGAAGGAACATGGACATGACACATTTTGAAAAGGATTTTAGCAACAGTTTGAGAACAGAAAAGGTTTTGCAATTAACACTCCGTTAGAGAGAATGTTAAATAAATCAGAACATTCTATTCAGAGAGCATTCAGATGATCAAGTTTCCACATTTTCGGGTTCCTAGTTCTCAGCCTTTCCAAGTGATTGTTCTAAATAATATTTCAAAATTGTAGGGAGGGTAGCTTTACTTAAAAATTTGGCACAGATGGGATTTAGTTTAGTAAAGTATATCATTGCTTTTTTCTGAATCAGATTATATACAGCATTGATTAAATTATTAATCAGTGCTCTTAATTATTCACAAGTATGGTGACTGCATAAGCCTCATGATAAAGAGACTACTTTAAAATAAATACTAAATCAGGACGCCCGGGTGGCTCAGTTGGTTAACCGTCCGATTTCGCTTCAGGTCATGATCTCGCGGGTGTCATAAGGGCAGCATTTTCACGAAAAAGGAACTTTGGGGCTTTCTGCGTAGAATTTGTATCCATGGTTCTCTCTCTTTTAGTGTCTTGTGGTCCTAAGTCACTTTACAAAGAATAAGGTAGAAGTCAAGAGACACATACAAATATATTTGCAGTCATCTCCAAGAACCGTAGGACGTATGTGCGCTTTCTTTTGGCGGAATGCTTTACTTTTTGTGTGGACGGTGAACCTGCTCGGAGAGAGGATATTGACTGCCGTGTCCTGTTTTGTGGATTACTAGATTAATGCTCACAGAGGCCGATGGCGGTGTGCTCAGAGTGGCCAGTTTTCTCAAGGAATCCCTGTGTCCCATGCATTCTTGTGTTTTCCTTTTTTTTTTTTCCCCCAAAGTGTTGATTAGTGATCCTAGTGGAGATTTGGATAATCTGGCCTTACTTATGATTTAGATACGTTAGGATGATTTTAGCAGGGGTCCTGTGCTGAGCGTATAACATGTTGTATGTATGACGTAGGACAGTGTATCACGAGGTGTTAGAATACACCATTGTCGAGGAACGCCTGCCTGTGGACTAATGAATGAATCGTGTGATGGCTACATTACAGAGGGAGACCCACTGGGGCCTCCCTTCATATGTATGATGCCCAGGGATAAACGCAGCAGACGGGGGATACTGGGAACGCCCTTCACCTAGAGGAGATGATGGGGATGTTCCAGGGTTACGGGATTTCTTGAAATGGGAATTCTTTTTTTTTTTTTTTTTACGTGTATTTATTTTGGGATAGAAGGAGCACAAACAGGTTAAGGGGCAGAGAGAAGGAGAGACAGAATCCGAAGCAGGCTCTGCGCCATCAACACAGAGCCCGACCTGGGGCTCGAACTCACAAACCGTGAGATCGTGACCTGAGCCGAAATCAAGAGCCGGACGCTTAACCGACTGAGCCACCCAGGCGCCCCTGGTGCACCCACTTTTGAGAGCGTACTTGGGCAAAGATTACTGTAGAGAAATGAATTTCTCTATGCTCAACGTTCGTGTTGACCCTTTTCAAACTGAATCTGCCCGAGAATGCTGCCGAACAGCAGGTCTGCTGGCTCTCCCTGTCTGTTGCACGCGTGCTCCTCTCCCATTTCCAAAAGAAGAAAAAGACTCTTTCCTACCCAGAACCTCACTGTGGTTCGCTGTCCCAGAGTGCACGTGTGGGGGATGAAGCCGGGGTGCGGTCTGAGAAGGTTCTGTGGGTGAGAATCCAGGCAGAGCGAAGCAAAGAGGGCTTCGGCGGGTGAGGCCGAATGTATTTCGTCAGGGTTACGAACGGCAGGGCCCCCGTGTTTCCGTCCGTCCGTCTGTCCGTCCGTCCATCCATCCATCCATCTTTGAATTATAATTCAGAAGTGAGATGTTGTCACGGGGTTGCAAGTGAGACGTGTACCTGAATTATAGAATAACCTTTCCAGACAGAAATCAGGTCTGACCTCATTGAAGATTAGCTTTCTGGTGAAGTTGTACAGTAGACCTTAACTGAATGAACTATGCCTCACCTCCAAGGTTTTGACAAAAATACATATAGAGCGTATTTGCTGTAAAAAAAAAAAAAAGAAAGAAAAAAATATATATTTGCACGTATTTAAACTTGTGATAAACATGTTTGTGTGTCTTCTTGGGAGCCTACCAAATGTTTTGGAAGTTTAGTATGTTGCAGAGAGGGAGCGCATGCCCAGGGGCCCTGGGCCTGAATTAGCGAGTGGGGTGCTGGGGTGTGAGTGCATTCCTGGGCCAGAGGACATTCCCCCACCCAAGGATCTGAAGGCCATAAAGGGCCACCTATACACTACGACCTGCAAGACACCAGTGCACCTGGTGTCTGAACCAACGTGGGCGAGTGGGATGGGGTCCCCAAGGGAGGACGAGTCAGAGGAGGAGGGGAAGTCTGATCGGCCAGTGTGGTCGCTTGGCAGAAAGTGGGTTGTGGGCGGGAAGGTGTTCTGGCACAGGACCGACAGGTGTGGGGGCCTGAGCTGGCATCTTGGGCCAGTGGTGTCGCGGTTGCTGCCTTCCCCAGGGCCACGGTGACGTGCCACATTCCCCGCAGGGGGAGCAGAGGAAGTGCACGTGGGAGTTTATGATGGCCTCCTTGACAGATGGCGGACAAAACCCAGTTCACAGGAGGACATGCCCCTGAAATGGAGGAAGGGGTGGCCCCAGGAGGCAGGTGCTGCTGGCGTGCCGTGCAGGCGACTCTGTAAGCTGGACAGTTCCGCGGATGAAGTTCCGTGGATAACCACGCTTTCCAGATCTGGAAAGATCACCTCTGTTTTCTGAATTGTTTTCTATCATCCGTGATCTCATTTGGTTCTTAAGACAGTCCAAAGCGGTCAAATCATAAGCTAAGTAAGTCCCGGAACCTAAGAGCTTGGCCCCCGCGCTGGTCCCACTGAGGCATGGTCCTGGGACCTTGCCTGTGCCCTAGGAAGACGTGGGCTGAGGGAGTGGACGCTGCCTTTGTGCGCCATCACCCGTCGTGGCCTCCCCGATCCGGCCTTCCTGGGGCCAGGGTGTTTTCCGGGTAACTCAAGTGTAATTTTAAAGCCCCTACTTCTAATGATTTTAGTTATTCTGCATAAGAGCCTTTCAAAAATGTGTGGTGCCTTTCTTCTATCTTACCTGTCATTGAGCATTAATTATTGTTCTCTTATAACATAGAAATGCCTTGTAAAGAACTCTTAGGGCTTATAGTTCTCTTTGCCGCTCTAGCTAGCACTTGATACATAATTAAGACGGTTCTGGGGTTTTGCTCACCTTTTTTTCCAACTTTTAGGGTTTTTTTTCCCCCCATTTTTTTTTCTTCCTCTGTGGGTCCGTGTGCATCAGTCACCCTGTGCTGGTGTCCACGTGCTGCCCAGGAAAGCCTGTGTCCCCTCTGTCCCCTAGGCAGCGTGGTGCCCCCTTCCTCTCTGGTCAGGTCGAGCAGAGGACCACATTTGTGGGTAAGCTCTGAGCCCTGCAGATGGGAACCGCGGGTCAGCCCCTGGATGAAGAACAGCCCTTCTGACTGTGTGGGCAGCGCTTAGGGGAGTAGGGACCTTGGATGGCTGATCGTTTTTTTCTGTGTGTATGCATTCTTCGTATTTTCCGGTTGGCCGCAGGGCAAAGTAACAGCGCGCGTAAAGGTACTGTACTGGCTGGGTGACGTATCTTACTCTCTGCCAGACTTATAAATTATTTTCAATCAGTAAGTGTTTATAACAAATGTATAACCTCTTACTTACACAAGCTGTGTGTGATCTAGATCTGTATCTTAGGTACACCCTTGCATGGTTTATCAAAACTTTGCTGTACGTGTCTGGCTTCCAGATATAAGAATATGATGTCCTTTCAGCCGTTGGGAACGAGAAAGCCTAGAGGGCAGGCAGTGGAGGACCGCAGAGCTTGGTCGCAGTTAAGAGGGATGTCCTGGGAGTTCTCCTGCGTTTTTACTTTGTTTTTATGCTCTTTACTTTTTCTTTGAGCTAAAGTCATTAGCTGCTTCTCTTCCCATGTTGGAGGGCCGTGAGTAAGCTTGTCTAAATTTGGCAATCCAATTAGTTGATAAAGTGACATGACAGTTTTACTTGTAGTCCTCGTTGGGGGAGGAACAAATGTTCCTCTGCCCTTCAAGGTTTTTCTAGCCGGTCTAAGAATCAAACTGACATGAGGCCGATTAACGGGAGAAAATCAAACAAAAGTTTAATGACACATAGATCCCCTATATCTGTTGGAGACACCCAGGAAAACGAGTTACTCCCCCCAAATGGCCTGAGCTATCACCTAAATCCCATCTCCAGGTAAAGACGAAAGATGTTGGGGGTGGGGAGTCGGTTCTGGTGGGGACCAGGTTCCCCACGGTAAACAAGGGTGTGATTATTATGCGGATTTAAGTCTTGGCCTTCTAGAGATTTAAAGCCTTCCTCCTCTCCCTGGTGCTGAGGGAGACACCCTTACAAATGGAGATTTCCCTTATACCTGTAAATGTCTCTTACAATAGGGTGACCTTTCCTTGGTTTTCAGAGCTTTCCTTGTGTTGCTGTTTCTTAAAAGTTAACCAGTTTAGGATAATCTTTGTGCCTGAGAGGCGTATCTTGGGTAGCGACCTTTACTCCCCTATCACCTTTATTGACCTAGGATAATATAGCTGTACTTATTTGATAAATGACGTATGTTTATTGAGTAAATAGTGCATTATGGTTGGCGATTTGAAAATGGTAGAAAACTTTAATACTACCTGTATAACAATACAGAAACGGGAAGGCATACCAGTTTTAAAGGATTAAGAAAACGCTGGTCAATAAAAACCATCGGAATTTTTGTGATTTGAAAATCTCCTGGCAACTTAAAAACATTTACAAGATCTAAAAATTCCACGTGGAGTCTGCCTTGCTCGTATCCTGATGGCAGCGAGGGACACGCGTGCGTTTTGGAGAACTTCGGTTCACCTGACGCCGCAGAGGTTGTGTTTTACGTCTCCCTTCATGTTTCGTCCTCCTTAATAAGCGCAGTCGAGGAACGTAACAGGTGCTGCTTCCTATAAAGATAAAATTCATCTCTTGAGTTTACAGTGGTGCACAGTAAGATAATGAGTGAAAAGTCTAGAGCAGCAAATCTGTCGTCTGAAGGTGTCAGGGCGTCCTGTAAAGGAGGTAAGACGTGGGATCCAATGACCCGGAGCTTGAAGGTCAGACAGTTTGGATGTTAGTTCCTCTGTCTCCTGGTAGGGGGAGTTTCTGAATGTTTCTCTCCTTCTCTCCTCTCGCCCTCCCTCCCTAACGTTTTCGCCAGGATAAAGAGGAAATAATGAACGTGAAAGTGCTTGCTAAACGGTACACTTCGGCGCAAATGTGATGCATGGTTAGGGCATTGTTACAAGATCTGGGGGACACAGAATATAAAAGTTAATAATTCTCATTGTTATATAATGTTTGAGTGGCAAGTGTGTGTTCTGGGTACCGGGAGACTAGTTCTCTCTAAGCATAGTACTTAATTTGCCATTGTTGTTCGCATATTCTATTTTAGGTTGCTAGGTAGGCAACTAAATACATACCTTATTATACGGTGTGGGTGTTGTGTGGGTGAATTAACCTTGGGATGACGAACTTAACTTTTACCAATTTTGACTAGTATATATTTAAATGATCAAGTTTTAAGATTTCGTAGTACATGCTTTAAAAATTTTTTGTTTTATTTTTGCATTTATCTGCGTAGCTATGTTGACAACATAGAAAATACAGCATTAACGTTCCCTCCCAGACACTGGTGCAGATTAGCTGATCCGAGCACGCGAGTACGGCTTACGTACTTTCTTTCAGAATGCGCCACAACGGAGGCAATAATGAGTTTAAGGAAATTTTCTTTCCTTTTATTTTTTTTGATATGTTTTTTTATAATCTTTGTTTATTTTTGAGAGAGAGAGACAGAGCATGAGTGGAGGTGGGGCAGGAGAGGGAGACACACACCCTCCAGGCTCTGAGCTGTCAGTACAGAGCCCGACGCCGGGCTGGAACTCCGGAATGGCAAGATCATGACCTGAGCCGAAGTTGGACGCTCACCGACTGAGCCACCCAGGTCCCCCATAAGGGAAATTATTTTTCTTTTAAAGCTAGATTTTCTGTAATACAAAAATTTTCTGTGAGCTCTTCCTTCTTAAACTTCCTTCCTTCCTCCCTTCTTCCTTCCTTCCTCCTTCCTTCTTGTTTTCTTCCTTCCTCCCTCCCTCCCTCCTTCCTTCTTTCCTTCCTTCCTTCTTTCCTTCTTCCTTCCTCCTTCCTTCTTGCTTTCCTTCCTCCTCCCCTCTTCCTTGCTTCCTTCCTTGCTCATTCCTTCCTTCCTCCTTCCTTCCTCCTTCCTTCCTTCCTTCCTTCTTCCTTCCTCCCTCCCTCCTTCCTTCTTTCCTTAATTTCCTTCCTCCTTCCTTCCTCCTTCCTTCCTTCCTTTCTCCTTCCTTCCTCCTTCTTTCCATCCTTCCTTCTTCCTTCCTCCCTCCCTCCCTCCCTGCTTCCTTCCTTCCTTCCTTCCTTCCTTCTATCCTTCCTCATTGTTAAAATCCTTTTGCACTTAGCTTTTGTTTTCATTTAGTTTTGGCTGCTAAGTGATCAGAATTGTAAAGTGGTTATAAAAAACAGGGAGGGGCGCCTGGGTGGCGCTGTCCGTTAAGCGTCTGACTTCAGCCAGGTCACGATCTCGCGGTCCGTGAGTTCGAGCCCCGCGTCGGGCTCTGGGCTGACAGCTCAGAGCCTGGAGCCTGTTTCCGATTCTGTGTCTCCCTCTCTCTCTGCCCCCCCCCCCCCCCCCCCCCCCCCCCCCCCCCCCCCCCCCCCCCCCCCCCCCCCCCCCCCCCCCCCCCCCCCCCCCCCCCCCCCCCCCCCCCCCCCCCCCCCCCGTTCATGCTCTGTCTCTCTCTGTCCCAAAAATAAATTAAAAAACGTTGAAAAAACAAAAAAACAGGGGAAGGGTGTTGTGCTGCATTATTAGAATTGTTTCCAAACAGAAAAGAGTAAAATAGTTTTGGGTTTTTTTGTGGGGGGGGGGGGCAAAAAGTAGGAGGCTTTACACCCAGGCATTTCACATAAGACACAGTCTTGAGGTCTGATTGAACTCCATTTTGAGTTGGGCCCTTTCATCCAGCATCAAGAAATTCTGACCCATTTTTGGGAGCGATGTTACTGACAGCATTTACTAACACCAAGCATGGGACCCGAGAAGGGAGGTGCAGACTGGAATAAGAACCTTATGGGAAACTTGGGTTATGGAGAATAGTTGCTAACAAGCATTTTTTTGCTTCAAGAGGTAGAGACCAGGCACAGTTGTAGAAATTATTTTTTGGCTGTTAGGCGAAACTCAAGTCAGATTTTGCCTTCTGCTTTGCCCCCCCCCTGCTTTGTTGTAAATATCATTCCCCAGGGGATTCAGTGATCGCTCCGCAAAGGCTTTAGCTCAAATCTGGGAGGATATCTCCTGCCTGTGCCAGGAAGGCACACACTCACGATAGGAGGGTGCCTGGGTTCTTTATTTCCGCACCCTTGGAGGAAGAAATTGGTAGTGTTGGTGTAGAGCCTTTTGCATACAAAATCGACGCCTTTGTCTTTCTGATGCTGTTATGCTGCCTGATACATAGGTGCTCCCAAAATGGCAGACACGGGTAATGTTGTGACATCTCTGTGGGGATGTTACCGCCGTCCGCCATAGAGGGCCAGTTTGGGGGAGGTGAGGACAGGTTGCTGTCCGTCATTCATGGTCAGGTACGATCCGCGCACGTCATAGATGGGTTGATTTGGTCATGAACACACACTGGAAGCCAAGGCAGGCCTGGCGGGGGGTGGGGGGGGTTGGCGGTGGGCAGGACACGTGGGCGATGGCCGTGTTCCTCTTCTTCGCCACCCTCCCCGCAGCCCCCCATCCTGGCCCGTCACCTACTGTCTCTGACAAATCAGTTGCGTAATTTCGTCTTGCCCCACTTACCTCCTCTATGAAACGGAATGGAAAGAATATCACCTTGTTCCTAGGATTAAATTAGCTTAATATTTGGTGCGTAGGACCACGCACTGAATACCCACCAGCTGTTATTTCTGTTATGGAGGACTCCCACATTAATCATCTCAGGTGTGGTCCTGGCCATCTTGCTAAAGGTAGGCCGTTTTTTACATAAAATCGGTTTTGAGGTGTCAGGTGACCCGGTGACTGTCACTCAGCCCCCGTGGAGGTTGACTCACCCCTGTGCCCTCTCCATAGACCGTCCCGTCTTCCAAGGTGAGGAGGGGCGGGACTGGGGCTGGTCTGGAAGGCGGGAGGTTTGGAAGGTAGATAGAATAATGCCTGTGGCGCATAAACAGTCTGTCCCGTCTTCGCAACAGGATTGCCTGTGCGGCAGATTCCCCTGTGTGAATAGCGAGTATTTCGTTTGCGGTGGGAAGTAGACGGAACAGACAGCTGCTGTTCCTGGGATTCACTTAGAGCCTGGCCACGGGGCCACGGAACGTCGGGAATGTCAGGTTTCCTGTAAGGGCTGCTGCCGACTGAGGTTTTCCTGGTGAAGCTTTTCCAAAGAGCTGTAAATTGTAATACGATCAGAGTGCTTCTTTTTTTATGATTGATGTTTAATCCTCATAATTCTATGCCGGTAGGAAGACTCTGGATTGCATAAATATAACTTATCAAATCACGTTTCCTTGTTTTCACCCTCCGTTTGCTCCTCAGAATAATTGTTATTTTGTCTGGAGGTGTGTGTGTGTGCGTGTGCGCGCGTGTGTGCGTGTGCGCGCGTGTGTGTATGTATGTTGTGGGTCAAATTTTCTTTGCAAGGAGCCAGTGAACTCACTTGGATGTTTGCTAACATGATAAAATGTGTGTGGGGCGAGCACGTGAGACGTTTTCCAGGATGTGTGCTAACCCCAGGATAAAAAATACGGAATTCTTTTCGTTGTATGCGTCATATGACCTGAGGTGAACAAGAGATTTTTTTCTTGAGTGCATGCATGTAAATGTCTATCCACAGATAGAATTATGCATTTGGAATCTGTAGAAAAACAGAGAACAAATGGGAAGGGACGTCCTAGAGGTCATGGGAAGGGCTCACGTGACATTGAGACGCTCACATAACGATGACGCTTCGCTTGTGATATTTGCAGTTATTTTGAATGTTTACTCTTTGAAACATTGCATCCAGAAAGCTTCCTCTAATTGTACAGTAACGCTTTTCTGTCAGGAAAACAGAAGCTTTGGTTATCGTTAACTTAGAACATGATATGCCTATCTGTTTATTTTCTGTTTATGGTTATTCCTCAGGTGGTTGTTAAAGGGATCTTTTTTTCCTTGAATGCCCCAGATTCTGTATCTCACCAAGGATTGTGGTCTTTCACATTTTTGATTTGAACAGACCTGCTCATTTATTTGGATATAAGTGAAACTCTTCTAGGAAGTAACCCCACGTCTCTGAGAAAAATTGACAAAATGCATAGGTAAAAGAATGTTGAGATTTGTCACACGTCCCCTTTGGGGTAAATTAAAAGACCTGTAAATGTACTCTTAACTCAAAGCAGCCGCTTCCTGTGTTAGTGTATGCCTGATACTTGCTCGGGCCAGACATTTCCTAAGTTAATTGTCTACAAACATGGACCTAAGAATGTTTGCAAGTTTCCTCACCTGATCACCGATGGAAGGGGCTGAGCGTACATCCAGTAAGAGGCAGCACACCATTGAACTCCCCCTCCTTCCCAACTGCAGTGAACACACACACACGCACGCTTGACTTTGTGCTGTGCCGACAAATGCAATCTGTGATGGTGTGTTTATGCCAAGACTAAATTGGTGCCTACGTTCAGTCTCCTAAAATGATAAAAATAATAACCACTGCTCCTCGCAAAGATTATAACAAGGAAGCTCCCTTTGGGGATATTACCTTCTTCTGATGCCTTTCAGAAATCCGTTCTCTATGCGAGGCGTGCGCCCAGGACACTCGCTTCTTCTGGGCTCTCACTCACCTGCTCGTGTCTCCACCAGAATGAATCCAAGCCCTTTTCCAAGGAGAAGACTTCCCCTCCCCCGGGGGAAGACACTCGCTGCTTCTGGGCGGAGGTGGGGTGGTTCCACTCCGTGTGCAGCTTGGCGGTTCTAGCATGTTCCCTGCCCCCTCTCTCTCCACTCTTGATTAAGGCAAGTGGATCTTCGTTTAAGTGGCGGTGGAGGGGGGGGTTTGGACCCCACTTTCAGGAGGCACCGTAGAGCGATGATTGCCACATCCAGGCTTGAGTTAAGACAGGCCAGAGACCCGCGGACCCACCCGGACCGCGGCCTGTGACCCTGTCAATGTGCTCATTCTCCGGACAGCGGGAACAGTGTTCCGTTTGCCCAGAACAAACGGTCGGCTTTCGTTCTGTGGACCCTGAGCGGTGTGAATGAGCAGTTTGCACTCTTGCCATACTGCCGGAAGTTTACAGTCAAATCGCTGGCCTATCTGTAGTGTGTGGGTCACGTTCTGCAGCGTGAGTTTCCTCTCATCCCTATTTCCGCTAATCGTATTTTCCTCTTTTGCTTTCTTTCTCATTTCTTTTTTTTTTTTTAATCTTTTTTAATGTTTATTTATTTTTGAGACAGAGACAGAGTATGAACGGGGGAGGTTCCGAGAGAGAGGGAGACACAGAATCCGAAACAGGCTCCAGGCTCTGAGCCGTCAGCCCAGAGCCCGACGCGGGGCTCGAACTCACGGACCGTGAGATCGTGACCTGAGCCGAAGTCGGACGCTTAACCGACTGCGCCACCCAGGCGCCCCTCTCATTTCTGTTCAATGTATGTTTTCTCCCTGTACTTTATGAACACTCACAGCGCGTACCGTCCGGAGCAAGGTCGTTTGTTACTACTTAGTACAATCCGGAAACAGCAGGGTGTTTTGCCCTTGTTTTGCATGAGAAGCCAGCATTTCATGGTCACGCGGGATTGCGGGCCAGCGGTGGGTCTTTCTCCCCAAACGCCCGGGCTCCTTCTGCCGAGCGAGCCGTGTTCTTTCTTGGAAGGACCAGCCAGCACCTGCAGCGTGGCAACTCGTGACGTGACACTCCACCAGCACAGATGAACTTCACCTGGGCGGTGCTGCAGGCACATCCCGCACCCCACGCCAGCCAAACACCTCGGAATTGGCCAAGCTGGCCTGAGGTAGAGGTTCTACTAGTGCCCTGGGTCCCGCCCCAGATCTACTGAACCAGGAACTCTGAGAGTGGGGCCCAGCACCTGCTGATGCGATCTTTACTTTGAGAACCACTCAGAGCATTCATTTTGGAAAGCAATAGTTCCACTGATAGAATTTAAAAAAAATGGAATCTTGAATTCAATTGGTAAGGATTCCGTTTTTATACATAGCTTCAGGGACATGCCGGTTGTGTGAGAAGAAGAATTTTTATAAAGAAAAATGATCTAAACCATTCCTTTTCTCCAGTACTCCTCTGAACTCCTGTTCCCTGTTTCCTTTGGAGACATAAATGCTGGGTTTTTAAATGTTTATTTGTTGGTTGCTTTTGTTAATTGCCGCATTCTTTCTTTCTTCCAGGGAGACTTTTTTGCTTTTTTTCCAGCCTGTAATTTCTGTAATTTCGAAGAAGGGGTTAGCCTGTAAGTAGAAAGTTGATAATGTCTCTACCAAAGAGATCCCACCTTCTCAAGATACCGAGGCAGATCATTTTTGTTGTAGTGCTCCTTCCCGCTCCCAGGAGGGACCCCATCGCTTGAACCTTCACGTCCCTCCTAACCCTCTTCTGCACTGAAGCCACCGGGCTCTTGAGGTCCCCAGGTGTCTGTTCCTGTGGCAACACAGGGCGTGGAGAGGCCACTTCGGAGCTGTGTGTCAGGGACATTAACCTAATGGAGAGGATCAACTTGGGTGGCTTTTTGAAATATGGTGATTGCGGCGAGCCCTCCCCTTATAGCTTCTTGTCGACCGGGAAGGTGCAGGGCACAGTTGTCTTTTCTTTAGGGGTCTCGTCCTCCAAGCAGTGAGTCTCTGGAGTAGGAAGTTTGTTAAGTTACGGCAGAAGGAAAGCTCTTTCCAGGGAGAGGGGTCCCACCATCTCCATGGTCCAGGCACTCTGACTAGCTGATAGCTGACGTTTGACTTCTCAGCCTCCCTCCGGAGCTTTCTACTTGGCCCGGAATTCTGCATCCTTGGACTGGAAAGCAGCCTAGCTTCTGTGGCCCCCTGCTTAGCGGGCCTCCTTTAGCTCAGCCTCTTGGTGCCCTCTGTAAATAAATAGTTATGTCACCGTCCCCTTGGAGCATTAGTGGTGGTGGTGGTTTGTACCCCACTAATGCATCTGAGGTTACTTTTGTTAAGGTTGGATTTCAGGGGCCTCAGTTAGGTGTCTCATTCTTGATCTCGGCTCAAGTCATGATCTCGCCGCTCATGGGTTCGAGCCCCACGTCGGGCTCTGTGCTGATGGCACGGAACCTGCTTGGGACTCAGTCTCTCTTGCTCTCTGCCCCTCACCCGCTTGTGCACTCTCTCCCTCGCTCTCTCAAAATAAATAAACTTAAAAAAAAGAAGTTAGGTTTTTTGAGGAGATCTCAATATCTGACACGTTTGTAAGACACTTCCTAGATCACACACACTGCTTTGGGGGGTCGTCTCCTTTCTCCCCTCTTCACTCTTCATGATAGTTTTAAATTAATTTAATTTAATTTAATAATATTTAATTTATATTTAATTTTATAATTATAAATTAAATTATAAATTTAATTTATAATTTAATTTATATTTAATTAATATTGTTTATCTATGATTCTATAACATTTCATCGGGTAATAAAAATGTGGGAGATTATTTAATTCAGACATACTGTAATCAATAAATCTGTACTGATGCGGATAAGGCGCCATTTATTTTTGGAAGGAAATGACTGATGACAGTTCGTTATTGTTCAGATTGTCTCACTGTAACCGATGCCAAGAGGATTGATTTTTTTTTTTTTAAATGTCTCACCCCTTCCCCCAGGTAGACATTAAGGATGATGCACGCATTAATGAAATGCCAAGTGGCTAAGCTGAAATGAACCTTCCTCTATCTGATCAAAAGAAAACGTTGGCCTCACACACACTGCACAGGAAAACATAAGTGCAGTTATTTTGATGGCAATAGTTATTGTTAAAATAAAATGGATCGCACTGAACTGATTTGCAGGAGAGCTAGACAGAGAGCATTAGACTCGGTGCACATAAGGACTCCATCCAGCCGATTCTGGAAGAGCTGTGCTTTTTCTTCTGTCTCCCCAAGATTGCCTTTATTCTTCCCCCCTTCTACCCAGAAGACCCGCTCTCCGTGCGTAGAAAGGCCCTACACCATAGATCTTTCTGTAGGCTGCAGGCATCATGCTTTCCATGAGATTACTTCACCTTTTCCCCTATCTGTATCAAAATGATAGGGTAGTCAAGTATACGTTCCTCTAAGAATTTTCAGCAGAAAAAAATTTCTTTTCCAAATACGCTCTGTAAAGGCATCCTACCAGGGTTAGTCATGGCGGTCAGGACGGGAGCCTTGTCAGCATGGGATGTAGGATAACAACTAGAACAAAGCGTGATAAGGACAGACTTCCTTCACAAACAACTGCTGTGGGCAGTGGATTCTAGATAGGACGCCAGAGGCACAAGCAACAAAAGAAGAAAATAGATACCTTGGGCCTCATCAAAATGAAGAACTTCTGTGTGTTAAGGGGACACTATCAAGCAAGTGAAAAGACAACCTATGGAGTGGGAGGAGATGCTTGGAAATCTGATAAAGGTTTAACATCCAGAAAAGATACAAAGAACTTCTATAACTCCACAACAAAAAGACAACTCAGTTACAAAATGATCAAAGGACTTGGGTCGATATTTCTCTAAAGAAGATAGGTATGTGTCCGAAGGAACCCTAACCTGGGATTAGAACAAATACTTGAATGTTAATGTTCATCACGGCATTACTCACAACAGCCAAGGGTCCGAACACCCCAGGTGTCCATCAGCAGATGAATGGATAAACAAAATAGGGTCTATCTATCTATCTATCTATGCAGTTGAATATTATTTGGCCTTAAAAAGGACAGAAATTCTGACACATGCCACAACATGGATGGATCTCAAACACATTATGCCGGATACAAAAGGATAAATACTGTGTGATTCCACTTACACAATTATCCAGCAAATTTATTGAGACAGAAAGTAGAATAGGTTACCATGGGGTGGGGGGAGGAGAGAATAGGAAATTGTTATTTAATGGTTGCAGAGTTTCTGTTTGGGGTGCTGAAAAAGTTTTGAAACCCTAACCCTACGGCAGTGGTTACACAACATCGTGAACGTAATGACTGCCATTGAAGTACACACTTAAAAATGGTGGAAATGGGGGCGCCTGGGTGGCTCGGTTGGTTGAACATCTGACTTTTGATTTTGGCTCAGGTCATGACCCCAGGGTCGTGGGATCAAGTCCTGGGTCAGGCTCCCGCTGAGGGCGGAGCCTGCTTAAGATTCTCTCTCTCCCTCTGCCCTTCTCCCCTGTCACATGCACTGTGTCTCTCTAAAATAGAACAAAAACAAACGAATGGTCAAAATGGCAAATTTTGTTACATACTTTTTAACCACAATTGAAAAAATATGCCACAAACCATCGAATTGTACACTTTAAATGAGTTAGTTACGTGGCGTGTGGATTGTATCTCAATATGACTGTTAAAACCCAAGTAGTATGGATATTTCAATGGACCTAGTTGACTGTGGATATGCTCATGTCCGTCATGGAAAGCTCGACCCCGCCAACCCCACTCTTCTGCTTCAGCCCCGCTTCCTGGGCAGTACAGACGGTGGGAAGCTTTGCTTAATCTTCACCCAGATAAAATAAAGGCTCCAGAGATCTACCTGGAGAAACTTCTATTCCATCCACACACCTACGTCCCTCAACCTCAATCATTCATTCAGCAGAAGGCAGGGGAAGGAGCAAGGCCAAGTCTGTATGGTTCCTGCAAGTCATTATATGTTAAATTGCATGGAATGACTAAAATCCGTTTTCCCCATAATTACAGCTCCAAGTACGTTCAAATCAATGTTGAAATAGCCACGCTTGGATTCCCTGCTTTTTGTACTGAAGTTAAAGGTTTCAAGGAACGTGAAGTGGTTTTGGATGACGAGTGGCTCCCGGACGATTCTTCCTAATTGCGACTGAGTTCTTTATATCGACAGTGGGGTTTAATTGAAACCAAAATGAAACTGCTACAGGAAAAATGATTTAATATGATAACAATTTATTCTTGTTAGTTTTTAAATTGAAAGCAATCGCTGCTTCTCAGCTGATTAAAATTCTCAAGTGTGCTTTAATTAAGAGAAACCTCCTAACTCCAAACTGGGCTAATTGAAAGTAGTTTTTAATGTTTCTTCCTGCTTTACTTGGACAGTGTATAAATTAATTTATATCTAATTAAGAAAATAAAAGGTTTCGGTTTGAATGTGTCATTCAAATGACGCGACTTCTGGCTTGCCAAATGCAGGACCGATGGTGATGTTTACGAGCCCCAGGTTGGCAGAAACATTTTTCTGTGGAACCTTATGTGCTGTTAAGGTCACACTTTGGGTGGCAGGCAGCTTTCTGGAATTTTTTTCTTAATTTTGTTGTCATATTGTTGTCTAAGGGGAACAAAGAACACATGCTATGCCATGGGCCCTTTGTAATTAAGTTTCTCTGTGTTCTAGCTGATTCCGTCGAGTGTTTCTCTCTCTCTCTCTCTCTCTCGCTCTCGCTCTCGCTCTGGCTCTCCCTCTCTCTCCCTGCACAGCCGAACTTTTCGACTCTTAGGAGCTCTGCAAAAGTTCTCTCCACGGTTACTCATCACGCCCTCCCACACCATCTACCCACTTGCACATTAAAAATCCTGAAATAGGGTAAAGTCATTTATCTCTGTATTTAAAAAACCACACACACACACACACACACACACACACACACACGCACACCCCGTGACAATCGTGGTATCAGGGATTCTAACTGGGACAAAAGTCTGTGCCTTTTTAACACAAAGGTCTGCTTTCAGTTAAGTAAGGGGTCTTTTCAATATGTGGATTCTTTTTTTTTTTTTTTAAGTCTGCCACTTCGAGTATTCAGAGCGTTGCAGTTCTCGTTACTCTGAGGAAGATGTAATTGCAGAATCTCTCTAATCTGTCATTCTGGAGGTTTAGACCAGTTTAGTGGGTTTCGCCACCTTTTCAAGTGCCGCACTGGAGAAAAATGAACCATTTTGGGTAGAAGCCTTTGAAACTTTGCTTGAAAATGATGTATGTCACCGTGACTCCCAAATCAGAGCAGACTCCTATCGCTGACCCTTTTCTGGATAGAAGTAAATGGAACTTCTGTGTCAGGCACCGTCCTGAACATTTTGCCTGGATTATTGTAGTTAAGCCTCCGTACGTCCCGGTGAGGGGCTGATGGTAATCCTCGCTGAATATATAAGGGAAAAAAATGTCAGGTTACATCATGAGGCCTCTGAACGCAGAGAGAACCGGGGCAAAGCTGATCCCAGGGTGGTAGTGTTCTCTTGATTTCTGAAGGTGAAGGTTCTAACTCTGGAGTAGTCTCTTTTTTTTCTTAAATTTTTTTTTTTTCCAACGTTTATTTATTTTTGGGACAGAGAGAGACAGAGCATGAACGGGGGAGGGGCAGAGAGAGAGGGAGACACAGAATCGGAAACAGGCTCCAGGCTCTGAGCCATCAGCCCAGAGCCCGACGCGGGGCTCGAACTCCCGGACCGCGAGATCGTGACCTGGCTGAAGTCGGACGCTTAACCGACTGCGCCACCCAGGCGCCCCTGGAGTAGTCTCTTAAATCCCGAAGATTGGAGGTTTTTTATCATTTACAGTCGTTTTTGTTGGTTAGGCTGACGTACCTCGTCATTGGCTAATACTCCAGATAAGTGAGGTTTAGCACCGTGTATCAAGCAAGAAGAATAAACTGCTTTCAAGTGAAAGATTGAGAGGCAACCTTATTAGTAAGTTGCAGTCACTGAACTCTGGAGGCTTCATCTTCTGTGATGTAATTCCCAGCTACGATTTCATCGTTCTTTAAAATGTCTTCATGATTTTGTGCCATTTTTAAAAGCTTATGTTTGTAATGTGCTTTCTTTGATAATATTTCAAGCATTTGCTTTTTTTTTTTAATGTTTATTTATTTTTGAGAGAGAGAGGGAGGGAGAGGGGGAGAGAGAGAGGGACAGAGAATCAGAAGGAGGCTCGGTGCCGTCCGCACAGAGCCGGACCCGGGGCTCGAACCCACGAACTGTGAGATCGTGACCTGAGCCGAAGCCAGATGCTCAACCCACTGAGCCCCCAGGCGCTCCCAAGCATTTGCTTTTTGCCAGTGTTTAGATTCCTCTGGTTTCCTCTCTCTCTCTCTCCTGTCTGCACTTCCTGTGCCATAGGTTAGAGGGCACAGGGCATGAGAGTCCCTTAGATCTAAGTTGATCATAAAGGAATTTCTTCCTTTACAGGGTTTCTTTCTGGCGTAAACTTTTCAGCAGCAGGTGTTTTCTGCTGGCTCCCCTGTGTGTGTGCGTGCGTGTGCGTGCACGTGCGTGCATACTTGTGCGCGTTCTACCATACGGATTTTATTAGGTATTTAGGGCGGAGAGGAAGCGTGTTAGTTCGGGCCGCCTGGGGAAACAGACCGACTCCAATCAGAGCCAGTTGTGGGGGTGTGAGCCCAGAGAGAGAGAGACAGAGACAGAGAGAGGCAGACTCACTTTAAGGAGTTGGCTCACATGATTGTGGGGGTTGGCAAATCTAAAGTTTGTAGGGCAGGCTGGAAGTTCAGGCAAACACTAGTGTTTGCAGTCTCAGAGTCCAAATTTTGTAGGGCAGCAGGCTGGAAACTTGGGCAGGGTTTCTGTGTTGCAGTCTTGAGAATTCCTCCTTGGAGGAAACCTCAGTCTTTGCCCTCAAGGCCTTTGACTGATTGGACGAGGCCCACCACATTTACGGAAGGTCCTCCGTTTTACCCAGTTGCCTGATTTAAACGTCCATCGCATCTAAAACGTACCTTCACAATAACATCTAGCCTGATGTGTGACAAATAGCCTGATGTGCTGGGTACCACGGCCTAGCTCTCCTGGGAAGAAAGGAAAACAGTTTAGGAAAATATCTATCAGTTAGTAACAGTGGGTGTGACAGATGAGGGAGAGGCCTCTCTGCGTCTGGGATTTGGTCTTCTCGATCAACCTCCCATATTCCTTTACAGATGAGGATCCCACACAGCTTGCCAGACTCGAAAGACAGAAGGTCTTTTCAATGTCGGAAGAATGCCTTTTGGCCTTCTAAAGTGTATATTGTGAGCACTATAGGCAATTCATACTTTTATTTATTTATTTACTTATTTATTTATTATGTTTATTTTATTTTTTTTAATTTTTTTTAATGTTTTATTTATTTTTGAGACCGAGAGAGACAGAGCATGAACGGGGGAGGGGCAGAGAGAGAGGGAGACACAGAATCCGAAACGGGCTCCAGGCTCCGAGCTGTCAGCACAGAGCCCGACGCGGGGCTCGAACCCATGCACCGTGAGATCGTAACCTGAGCGGAAGTCGGACGCTTAACCGACTGCGCCCCCCGGGCGCCCCTCTCCTCTTCCATTTCTCCTCCCCGTCGTCACCTCCCCATATTCACACACTGCTGGGGTGGCGTCAGGGTGGGAGAGGAGACACGAAAGAAAACAATCTGGTGTCTGTATTCCACGGACACAGACACTGGTCCGTGGTTAAAAAAAAAATAAAAAGTGTCATGGCCCAGAATACTGAGCCAGTTTTTTTTTAAAGTAGAGAATAAGAATTGATAGGAAAACAACACGAGTAATGGCCACGTGTGAAGGGATAAGAATAGGGAAAGGTTACAATGTGTCTTGGCATTTTTGAAACGGATTCTTCATTGCAGGATTGTAGCTCAGTGCATGTTGAGGCCTCGATAGGGCAGGATAGCTCAGATTGGGTGCTGATCAGATATGTCCCCTCATGTAATCCCTGCAACCTCCCCGTCACCTCGGGATTTTAGATGCCACACCACACCAGTTTCAGTAACTTGTCCGGGGCGCTCCGGGTTTGTCTGATTCTTAAGATTCGTCTACACTTGATCAGTACCCTACACATCGCTCCCATGCTAAGCAGGGCACGGGCCCACGGCCCGTCTGCACTCAGAGGTTCTTCTGGTTATTACCCACGTAGCATTGCTTTTGACTTTTTGCACTTTGATGCTTGTCCAGCCAGTGTCGTCCTTCACGCCGCATCGGAGGGTTCACGCCGCTGGCCGTGAAGCTCACGTGAACAAGGCTATTACAGGAGGACGGGAGGCCAGTACTGATCACCATGGTCTTGCCCCAGGGATGGTATCTGGTCGAGGTGGGGGACAAGGGGCAGGGCTGACTCATGTGCAGATATAACTGGAGGGGTCCTGAACCCCCTCTTGTGGAAAAGACCCATGTGCTTCTTGGATCTTCTGGCTCAAGTGACTTTTTTCCCCCCTCTCTGTTCCTGGTCCTTCCTTCACAGCAGACCATTGTCTCCTCCAGGAAGGCAGGCTATTTGCATGTGAACTGCAGCCGGTTTTATATCTGACATGGACGTGAGCCGCTGTGGTGGGAGGAGGAGGCTAATACAGATGGGCAACACAGGAGCACGTCTGGAGAATCTTCAAGTGCCTTTTCTGTGTTTGCGGGATGGGCAGGTTTCGGGCCAGATGCAGGCTCTGGGATTTAGACTCGAGGGTTGCTATCAGGGTGAATTCTGCCCCAGTTTCTTTTCTGCCTGTGTAACTTCTAAGTTAGCATTTTGTTATGCCATCGCAGAGTGAGAAAACCTCCAAATTACTACAGTGATGTGGTCTATAACTGTAGTTGGTTTTCTTACGTAGCCGATTTACCAATGTAGCAAACACACACATGTAACAACACACAGTGTGTACGTATAGGTCTGTATATTATCAGAGAAGCAGGCTCAGTGTATTCTTCTGATGGTTTTATTGGTCACTTTTCTAACATTTAATTAATATATGTAACTTATTTTAGGGAAAAGCAGGCTTAATTTTTGTGTGATTATTCCACTGTCGACAGTCCGCTTCACTACGGAGAAGTGTGCAAATACGTGTGGATCCTAAAGGCAGAAGGGCATTGGTGTTTATTCTTTATTATTGGCTGATTTTGTGGGGCACCTGGGTGGCTCAGTCAGTTGAGTGTCTGACTCTTGATTTAGGGTCGGATCGTGATCTCATGGTTCGTGGTTTTGACCCCTGCGTTGGGCTCTGTGCTGACAGCACGGGGCCTGCTTGGGATTCTCTCTCTCCCTCTCTCTGTGTCCCTTCCCTGCTCATTCTCACCCTCTCTGTCGAAATAAATATAAATTTAAAAAAGATTGATTTTGCGAGCAATTTTGAGAAAGAAAAGTAAAGCTGGATGTATCACAATTCCAGATTTCAAGGTATATTTCAAAACTGTAGTCATTAAAACAGTGTAATACTGAGTAGACCTACAGATCAATGGAACAGAAGAGAAGACCCAGAAATCAACCCACATCATATGGTCAGTTACTCTTGGACAAAGCAGGAACGAATATTCCATGGCAGAAAGATAGTTTCTTAAACAAATGGTTTTGGGAAAACTGGACATCTGCATGCAAAAGAATGAAACCGGACCCCTTTCTTACACCATACAGAAAAAACAAACAAAACAAAACTCAAAATGGATGAAAGACCTAAATGTGAGACCTGAAACCATGAAAATCCTAGAAGAAACCACAGGTGGTAATGTCTCTCACATGGGCCATAGCAAAATTTTTCCAGATATGTCTCCTGAGGCCAGGGAAATAAAAGCAAAAATAAACTGTTGGGACCTCATCAAAATAAAAAGCTTCTGCCCGGCAAAGGAAACAGTCAACAAACTAAAAGGCAAACTGCCGAATGGGAGAAGATATTTGCAAATGACATATCTGATAAAGGGTTAGTATCCAAAGTATATAAAGAACTTATACAACTCAATATCTCCCAAACCAATAATCCGATTAAAACCGGCAGAAGACAGGGAGATAGTTCTCCAAAGAAGACATCCGGAGGGCCAATAGACACATGAAAAAGTGCTCAGTGCCACTCACCATTAGGGAAATGCGTATCAAAAGTACAATGAGGTTATCGCCTCGCACCTGTCAGAGTGGCTAAAATCAGATACACAAGAAGCAACAAATGTTGGCGAGGATGTAGAGAGGTAGGAACCCTGCTGCACTGCTGTTGGGAATGCACACTGGTGCAGCCACTATGGAAAACGATACGGGAGTTCCTCAGAAAGTTGAAAACAGAGCTACCCTACGATCCAGTAATTGAACTCCTGGGTATTTACTCAGTACAAAAACACTGAATCCAAGGGATACATGAACCCGGGTGTTCATAGCAGCACTATTTACAATAGCTAAATTAGGGAAGCAACCCACGTATCCATCGGTGGATGAATGGATAGCGAAGGCATGGTATGAATATACAATGGAATATTATTCGGCCACAAAAAAGAATGAAATCTTGCCATTTGCAACAACAGGGTTGGAGCTAGGGTATGATGCTAAATCGGAGTAAGAGAGAGACAAATACCGTATGATTTCACTCGTATGTGGAACTTAAGAAACAAATGAAGAAAGGAGAAAAGAAACCCCCAAAGTGACTCTTAACTATAGAGAACATGCTGATGGTTACGTGAGGGGAGGTTGGGCGGGGGGTGGGGGACATCAGTGATGGAGATTAAGGAGTACACGTATCCCGATGAGCCCTGAGGAACGTACGGAAGCGTTGACTCTCTATATCGTATGCCCGAAACTAACAACACTGTGTGTTAACTGTATTGAAATTAAAATGGGAAAAGATGAATCCTGTGTTTGGCTGACGCTTCCCTTGGCTCAGTCACATGTGCCCTGGGTAGGCTGACCGGTGGGTCCTGGCTGGCCCGGGGCTTTCCCTTTTTCGGCTCAGAGCATCCTATTACTGTGAAACCCCTCGCTCCCAGCAAGCCGGAGGGCTGTCCGTGGGTACCAGACTTGCCAAGGAGCAGGGCTACAGGCTCCCGCTTCCCCTCCCCCTCCCGCCTTCAGTACACACGGCCGATGGCTGGCCAGATGTAAATTGTTCCTATGGAGTTGAAGAGGTGTGGCATCGCAGTCGATACCGCGGTTCCTAAGGCTGACCCCTTCCCGAAATCGCGGCCCTGCCTCCTTCAGCATTTTGCCATCGCAAGGGGCCCGCTTGCCTGATGGAGTCAGGTGATGCGCAGGGACTCTTCCTTCCAGGGGAACCTGTGCCCTTGCAGGCTTTTGCCGTGCTTGAACCTGTGCTGCTCCAGCATTCCGGTTTGATGCAGACGTAACCGCACGTGGGAAAGTGCATCCGGGAAAAGGTCGGTCTTGTGTTGTTACAAACCCTTCTGGTAGGAAGATACGTTTGCTTGAAGCCATGCCCTTCGTGTTGATTCTGGGCATCTAACACGGGAACGGCACTGACTCATTCTGCATCCACGCGAGAGACGTCTGCCGGGATAATTCAAAAGTAAAATATTCTCAGTAGCATACGTTGAAAAAATGATCTCAGAGAGTTGAATGGCATGGAGAACTTTTTGTGAAAATACGGGTGGTGCACTATATCGTGTGTGCCTTTTTCTCTGTCGTTTAGGAACCCGCTGGTTCATTTGTGGAGGAAACTGTAGTGCGTTTTGAATTGTGGGACTCGGGAGAAACCGATCGTGATACGTCGTCTGTTGGCGAAATGCATTTGTGCTAGAAGGAAGCTAGTCTTCGGACATTCAGGGGCCGTGTAATAATTTGCTACTAGGACACGAATTTGTGCTTGTAGCAATGACATTGCCTCTTCTGGATGTGTTAACCTGTATTTTGTAATAGTTGCTAACACAAACTTTAGAATCTTGCACAGAAGGCCACCCCCGTTAGGCTGTCTGCCTGAAGAAAATGCTTCTCCAAAGGAGTGAAACCATTTGGGGAAGAGGTGCAATTGTCTTTTAAAGAGTGTTGACTGTGGCTACCTAGGAGCTGCTATTTCCTGAAATCACGCAGTGGCTGTTGAAGGCTGTTTCCTGGGACCTTGTGCTGCCTTCTTGCTGACTATGGTTAGGGGGCTTCGGCCTCTTTAGGACTGGGCCTTGCACTGAAGACAGCACTTATTTTCAGAATAATTTTATAAATTGGTTCCCGGCAGGGTTTCGGGTAAGGAGACTAGACGTGCCAGGCACGGCTTACATTCAGTTCTGCTGACTTGCGTCCCGTGTCGTGCGGATAGGGACAAATGACACAGCTGACCTGGAGAATGCCTTGTGTGCCCTCGGAGGGAAGAACAGAGGAAATGAAGTTCAGGGAACTTACTAGAAAGCCAGTGTTGCCAAACTGCAAATCGGGCGTAAAAACCAAAGGAAGAAAATTGAAGTCTGTGGGTAAAATCCAGGATTACAAAATCTAACGTGAATCAATGAAAATAGGTTTTGCTTGCTTTCTTTCCCTCCACTTTGGTCTTCAGCGTGTGATGCATACGTTCTCCTGCGATGCTGCAGACCCAGGGGGTTAGATCACAGGAACCAGAAAATGAAAGTGACCACAGACGGGGAATGGTGTAAACTCACGCAGAGGACACGGAGGGAGGGGCCGAGCCAGAGCAGCAGAAAAGTGAAAAGACACTTGAATTTTAGCAAAACACACTGAGTGGTGGGTAAGCTGATAAAATTAACCTGAACTGAATTAAGTCTTGTTCTTATGCCCAAAATACTGCTTTGCTAGAAGGAGTTTCAAGAGACGACTTTAAGTATCATACGTAAAAGAATATCAGACTCACAAATCTGATGCCCTATCATCGCTTTTTTTTTCTTCTTCTTTTATCAAACCCACAAAGTGATAATATCTCACTGCTTTCATCAGAGCCGGATAATCTTTGCCGTTTGCTTCTGTGTGTCACATATGGAAGATATCCAAACTTCTCTTCATCACTTCGGTATCAGAAACATCCAGCAAGAGTTTGTTGAGAGTGTCTGCATAAAACGTGTTTTTGGAACACTGACACGTAAAATGATAGGTTTCGCCTAATTGTTATGACAGTTAGCTACCTTATCAAATTTGCTTTGTCTTAAAATAATGAATGGGGTGAGGCTATTTATTTTCTATGTATTTTTGCAAATTCCGCCCAATGGATTTAACATTTTGCTTGGATTCCTGTTTCATCCCATTCTTGACAATGAACCGTTCCCACGCTTAGCATTCCTTGTTTCTGTTTCATCGGGAGACTCCCCGAGTCTGCGCAGGGGTTTTAAGGTGTTCTCCATCCCGCTTCATTTAATTCAGATAGTTAGCGAGTGCCTCCTGTGTGCCAGAAACTCTCCTAGGTGCTGGAAATAGAACAGTGAACAGAGGAAGGCAAGTCTCGGTTCCGGAGACAAGATCGGAGAACGCCTGATAATGGCTTGGTGGTTTGGGGTGTTGGGGGAAAACCTACTGGAATGGGTCACGGCGAGTCTTGAAGGACAAGTAGGAGTTAACCAGCAGGTGGGGAAGAAGGGGGGTGGGAGGGAGGGTGTCCTGCAAGAGTCAAGGCCAGGCATGAGACACGCGCACGACCTACCCGTGGACGCACGACCTACCGTGGAGGTCCGGGCGCTTGGAGTTTATAGTAGGGAGCTGAGTGGTGGGCGGTGAAGCTGAAGAGGTGATTTGGGATCAGATATTTAGAAGCCATATTGACATTTATTTATTTATTTTTGTGTGTACCAGAGATGCGCTTTGTTTTTAAGTTTTTATTCAATATATTTGAGCTAAAAAAAAAAAAAAACCGCCACAAAAAGCCCATCCCTCATTTCTCACCCCTACCCCTCTGCCTGTTGCAACCTCCAGTCGGTTCTCTGTATCTATGAGTTTTGTTGGAGTTTTTGTTTTCAGACTCTACGTATAAGAGAGATCCTGTTGTACTTTTCTTTCTCTGATTTAATTCTCTTAGCAAAATGCCCTTGAAGTCCATTCGTATTATTACAGATCGCAAGATAACTTTTTTTTAAGGCTGAGGAATATTCCATTGTGTATATGCACCACAGTTTCTTTCCCTGTTCACCCACCCGTGGACACTTAGGTTGTCTCTGTATCTGGGCTGTTGTAAATATTGTCGCAGTGAATATGGGAGGGCAGACGTATTTTTCGTTTTCTTTCGATAAAAACCCAGAAGTAGGATTTCTGTAGCATATGGTAGTTCTATTATTTTTAATCTTTTTATAGGTATTATTTTTAAGTTTATCTGTTTATTTTGAGAGAGAGAGAGCGAGAACATGATCAGGGAGGGCAGAGGTAGAGGGAGGGGGAGAATCCCAAGCAGGCTGCACGCTGTCAGCACAGAGCCCGACGCGGGATTTGTCTCGCAAACCATGAGATCATGACCTGAGCCGAGATCAAGAGTCAGATGCTCATGGGGCGCCTGGGTGGCGCAGTCGGTTGAGCGTCCGACTTCGGCCAGGTCACGATCTCGCGGTCCGGGAGTTCGAGCCCCGCGTCGGGTCTGGGCTGATGGCTCGGAGCCTGGAGCCTGTTTCCGATTCTGTGTCTCCCTCTCTCTCTGCCCCTCGCCCGTTCATGCTCTGTCTCTCTCTGTCCCAAAAATAAATAAACGTTGAAAAAAAAAATTAAAAAAAAAAAAAAAAGAAATTCAGAATCTATCATTTGCTGACTTTTTAAAACAGCCTATTTAATTTGGTTAGTAATTAAGGTAAGGGGATCTTCCCTGGTCTTTTTTTTTTTTTTTTTAATATTTTTAATCTTTATTTTTGAGAGAGAGAGAGAGAGGGAGAAAGAGTGTGTGTGTGTGTGAGCAGGGGAGGGGCAGAGAGAGAGGGAGACACAGAATCGGAAGCAGGCTCCAGGCCCCGAGCCATCAGCCCAGAGCCCGACGCGGGGCTCGAACTCCCGGACCGCGAGATCGTGACCTGGCCGAAGTCGGACGCTTAACCGACTGTGCCACCCAGGCGCCCCTCTTGTCTTTTTGATAATAGCTGTTCTAACGAGTGTGAGGTCGTATCTCACTGTGGTTTTGATCTGTGTTTCCCTGACAGAGAGGTTGAGCATCTTTTCATGTATCTGTTGCCCGTCTGTCTATCTTCTTTGGAAAATGTGTGTTCAGATCTTCTGCCCATTTATTAATCAGATTGTTTTTGCTATTGAGTTGTAGGAGTTCTTTGCTTAGTTGAGATATTAACCCCTCACGGGATACATGATTTGTAAATATCTTCTCCCATTCAGTCGGTTGCCTTTTCATTTTCTTGATGGTTTCCTGGCAGTGCAGAAGTATTTTAGTTTGACATAGTCCCACTTATTTATTTTTGCTTTTGTTGCCTTGCTTTTGGTGTCAGATTTAGAAATATCCTGAGACTGACATCAGGGGGCTTACCACCTGTGTTTTCTTCTAGGCGTTTTATGGTTTTAGGTCTTATGTTCAAGCCCTCAATCCGTCTTGAGTTAAGTTTTGTCTATGATGTAAGACAGTGGTCCAGTTTCGTTCTGTTGCATGTGCGTGGCTGTCCAGTTTTCCCAACACCATGTGTTGAAGAGCCTGTCTTTTCCCCATTGTATGTTCTTGGTTCCTTTGTCATAAATCAGTGGACTATATGCATGTGTTTAGTTATGGGCTCTCTGTTCTGTTCCATTGATACATGTGTCTGTTTCTATACCAGCACCATACTGTTTTAATTACTACAGCTTTGTAATATAGTTTGAAAAATAAGGGGTGTGATGCCTCCAGCTTTGCTTTTTATCCTCAAGGTTGCTTTGGCTATTCAGGGTCTTTTGTGGTTCCCTACAAATTCCAGGATTGTTCTACTTCCGTGAGAAGTACTCTTGGGGTTTTGATGAAGATTTCATTGAATCTGTATGTTGCTTGGGGTAGTACGGACATTTTAACTATATTAACTTTTCTAACGTGTGAACACAGAGTATCTTTCCATTTATTTGTATTCTCTTCCGTTCCATTCACTGATGTCCTGTAGTTTTTTGGTTTTTTTTTTTTAATTTTTTTTTCAACGTTTTTATTTATTTTGGGGACAGAGAGAGACAGAGCATGAACGGGGGAGGGGCAGAGAGAGAGGGAGACACAGAATCGGAAACAGGCTCCAGGCTCTGAGCCATCAGCCCAGAGCCCGACGCGGGGCTCGAACTCACGGACCGCGAGATCGTGACCTGGCTGAAGTTGGACGCTTAACCGACTGCGCCACCCAGGCGCCCCTGTCCTGTAGTTTTCAATGTGCAGTCTTTTGCTTCCTTGGTTGATTTTATTCTTTTTGAGGCAGTGGTAAATGGGACTGTTTTCTTAATCTCTCTGATAATTTGTTATCAGTGTATAGAAACAGCTGATTTTTGTATTCCGATTTTGTTATGTGCACCTTCACTGAATTCGCTTATTCTAACAGTTTTTTGATGGAGTCTCTAGGATTTTCTATGTATAGCAGTATGTTATCTGCAAATAGTGACAGTTTTACTTCTTCCTTTCCAACTTGGACGCTTTTTATTTCTTTTTCTTGCCCAGCTGCTCTGGCTGGGCTTCCAAAACTGTGGACATCCTTGTCTGTTCCGGATCTTAGAGGAAAAGCTTTCAGCTTTTAACCATTGAGTATGATGTTAGCTGGGGGCTTGTCATATGTTGTCTTTATTGCGTTGAGGTACATTTTGTCTGTATCCGCTTTGTTGAGAGTTTTCATCATAAATGGATGTTGAATTTCCTCACACGCACTTTCTCCATCTATTGAGATGATCGTATGATTTTTATCCTTCGTTTTGTTACTGTGGTGTATCACATGGATTTGTGGATTTTCTTTAAATGCTTATTTATTTTTGAGAGAGAGAGAGCCAAGGAAGGGCAGAGAGAGAGGGAGACAGAGGATCTGAAGCAGGCTCTGAACCGACGGCAGAGAGCCTGACGCGGGGTTCAAACTCAGGGACCGTAAGATCGTGACCTGAGCTGAAGTTGGACCCCTAACCTACTGAGCCACCCAGGTGCCCCCGGATTGTTATTAATTCTTGTGGGCTTTTGTTTGTTGGGAGGTTTTTGGTGACTGACACAGTCTTCTTGCTAGTTCCCATTTTCCATTTCATCATCACTCAGTTTGGTAGGTTGTACGTTTCTAGGAATTTACCCATTTCTTCTTCTAGGTTGTCTAGTTTGTTGGCATAGGATTGTTTATATCTGTCTATTGTGCCCCTTTGTATATTGTTGTATCAGTTGTAACATCTCTTGCATTTCTGATTTTGAGTACTCTATCTTTTTTCCCCAGTGAGTTTAGCTAAAGGTATGCCAATTTTGTTCATGTTGTCGACAAACCAGCTATTAGTTTCATTGATCGCTTCTGTTGTGTTTTTAATCTCCGTTTCATTTATTGCTGCAGTAGTCTTTGTTACTTTCTTTCTTCTACTAACTTCGGGCTTCGTTCTTTTAACAGTTTCGGCTTCATCTCCAAATGATGAGAATTGGCTAATGGTTTTTAAGGATGGGAGCACGAAGCATAAAAGTAGCATTTACAAGGATTACTTGGCGTTTGTGAACAATGGTTTGGAGGGGCAGAATTTAAGACCGAGTAGTTAGAGTGGAGAAAGAGTCCAGAAGTGCGTGGGACCCTAAGTGACCGAAGGGAATGGGACGAGTGGAAACACTTGAGAGATGTCTGTGTGCCATAGTTAGCACAACTTGGGGCTGTGGCTGCACGTGTCAGAGATGGGAGGGTGGCTGGGAACACAGGACGACTTCCGGGTTTCACGTATGGGCGTGGAGAAAAGGGTCCCAGGAGAAGGGCTGGCCTGGGGAGGGAGATGTTGAGTTCAGTTCCAACTGCATCTGAATGTTTGTTGGATAGATGAGTCAAAGTAATAAGTGGGTGTTAGCAAATATGGGAGGCTGAGGCTGAAGGGAGGGAACTAAAGGCTGGGGTACAGTTGTTAATTAAAATATTACTATGTCTTTCACTTTCGTATTCCTGTTGAGATGAGGAACTCTCTCTCATATGGACTCACTTAGGTAGTTCCACATTTAGTGGTGGCAAATAATACGTTTTACAGCCTCCACTGTAAAGATGCTGTGGGCTTCCTCAGCGTCTACGAGTAGGAGATGTCTTGACTGTAATCAACTAAGTTATCAGTTCGTTGGCCAGTGAGTTACCGAGCGTGAAACGTAAATAAAAATCCAAACGCACACAAAGAATATACAACATTATTCTTGAAGAGGCAGCTGCTGCTGGGAAACTAACATTCCCTTCTAGTTCACCAGGTGATACGAGGAACAAAAACAGTGAGAGATTTGGTTTTCAGTTGAAAGGATGCCTGTGTGCAGGAAAAGTAGGTATAAAAGAGCCACGATCTCCTACGTAAAGAGGAAATACCCTTTTCTGTTTGAATTTTTAGATGCGCCGTGTGTCAGATTTGATTGCACCTTCAGCTTTAAGCATTGTCTCCGATTGCACACGTAATCAAGGACTTTGCTGATAGCTCTTGTGTCATTCTGCTTGAATTTATGCCCTACCTGCTAAAATGGTAGGGTTTAGTTTCTGATGTGTGGATGCCTAGGTATTTTTATGGTTATTCATGAAAGAAATAACCGCGAGGCGACTTTCTCTTGCTGGCTGTGTGAATAGTTTCGTGACGTATGCTTTGAGCCAGCGTTCGTCTCAGTGGGACAAAGCCATACAGCTGTACTTCTCACCTCGTCTTCGGATGCGAAGACGGTCAAAACAGCATCTGTGGAAGAGGAAGGTGCCCCGGACGTTTATTTACACGGCGGGGTTGGGGAAGGGAATGAAAAGCTCCTCCCCTCGGGTTGCAGTCATCCAGAGAAATAGGGAAGAACGCAGATTTCTCGTCAAAAACTACTTTCTACTCTTCTTGGGGCAACATGGGGCTCATTTGGTCCACTTTCAGATTCAGAGTAGGTCACTTAGCGCGGTGCCCTTGTGTGGGCATTCGTTCCTAGTGGTATCGTTCCGCATACCGGGTGACTTCCGGAACCCTAAGTGAAATCTGTCCTTCACACGTTTACGATGTATGTGTCAGTACTAGGGAAAGGGGGGTATAGGAGCGTGCAAAAGAAGCAGGGAAAGGTAGTATCCGATCTTGGAAACCAACTGAAGCTGTCTGCAGCAAATCGTGAGGACAGTATAATTTTCTTTTTAAATGCTTATTTATTTTGACAGAGAGAGAGGACAGAGAGAGAGAGAGAGAGAGAGACTGTGTGTGTGCCTGCAAGGGAGGGGCAGAGAGAGAAGGGCGAGAATCCCAAGCAGGCTCTCGATGTCCGTGCAGAGCCCAGGATGAGGCTCGATCTCGTGAACCAAGAGATTGTGACCTGAGCCGAACGAAATCGAGAGTCAGATGCTTAACCGGATGAGACGCCCAGGCCCTCCCAACAGTATACTTTTCAAACAGAATCGGGCAAGTCTTCATATGGTGGGAAAGAGACTTGAGTTTGAATGAACGAGATCGGATAAGCCGAACAGCGCGTGATCTTCGTTACGCCTCGGTGCGTGATCTTTATTTTATTACACTCCCAGTCGTACCAAACAAACGTAGCTTCTTCGATCCAAACATTGTGGCAGGCTTTCTTAGAGAAACTGGATTAATATTTATCGAGAATTTTCTTCCTGTTGCTTTCAAGGCAATGAACATACGTGATGGCTGCACTTACGATGCTGATAAGCTAGCGGGTGTTTATTCAAGAGACGAGAAGTTGGTGGTAGAGAGAGAGAGAATCCTACGGGTTAGTATGTGCTGCTTCTCTCTCTTTCCCACGCCCCTCTGGTGGCAAGCCTTCCTCTCCTGCTGCATCCTGGGAATCGGGGCTGGCACTCCATAGTGTCCCGTCATCTGGGCCAAGGATTCGACCCCATCAGTGCTGCTCAGGGTCTGTCCTCAGAACTGGCAGGACCACAGGTGATGCAGTTTTCTTGGTGAAGCAGAGGGGCGGCCATGCTGTCGGTCCCGTGTGTCCTGACGGTCGGGACAGGCTCCGTCATAATGTAGTAACAGGTGCCCTGAAGATCTCCGTGGTTTAGTACAGCAGCCCCATACTTCTCTTTCGCACGCAGTTGGCCACCGGGCTGGGTGACGGCCTCAGAGCTGCACACCTTTTGTTTTGGTTGTTCTGTTTTGTTTTTGCTTAGCTAGTGTGAGTTGCGAGTTTTGCCCCTGGCAGTGGAAAAGGTGGAGAAACAAACACCGGCATTTCGTTCGGTGGAAAAGAACATGGTTTTAGGAGAGTTGCAAGCAGAGCCGGGGGTCAGGAACAGTGTTGGGACTGACTGGAACACTGATGTGGGCCCTCAGCTGTTTGTACGAGAAGACGTTTCATTAAAACTTGAAGTTGGAGGGGCGCCTGGGTGGCTCAGTGGGGTGAGCGTCTGACTTCGGCTCAGGTCATGATCTCGCGGTCTTGGGTTCGAACCCCGCGTCGGGCTCTGTGCCGGCAGCTTGGAGCCTGGAGCCTGCTTCTGATCCTGTGTCTCCTTCTCTCTCTGCCCCTCCCCCTGCTCACCCTATCTCTCTCCCTCAAAATAAATGAACATTAAAAAAAAATTAAAAAAAAAAACAAGCTTCATTGTCTACACTCAAGCAAGGACGGGGTGCGTAGTGTAACCCTTTCCAGTGAGGAGAAGCTGCTCTTTGTTTGTGGTGATGGGTGTGCACGTCTTTAGGTCCTATTGTCAGTGGATTTCTGGAAGTTAACTTTTTTCTCCATCTAAGTGGAAATAATACTTTGAAAAAAGTGATGTTGCTATTTCCAGGTTGTGAAGCAAGAAAAATAGAAAGTGAGTATAATTATGACAAGGTGGGGGCTCCTGAGTGGCCCAGTCGGTTGAGCATCCGACTCTTGTTTCCGGCTCAGGTCATCATCCCAGGGTCGTGGGATCGAGCCCCGCGTCGGGCTCTGCACTGAGCAAGGAGCCTACTTTGAGATTTTCTCTCTCTTTCCTACCCTCTCTCTCTCTCTCTCTCTGCCCCTCGCCCCTGCTCACACCCTGTCTAAAATAAAAAATCAGTAAATAAAATAATTATGACAAGGTAACAACAGAATAAATACACTTCCTATTGGGATATCAAGAACGCTATGATGATCATACTTAATTCCAAATATCATTCCGATCTCCTGGGTCCCCACCACTCATATGACCGTTGTTATAGCATAAATGCTCTCAACAGTCTGAGTCAACCTATCTTCGTTGATTGGCCCCGGGCTCCTGCAGTCCCCACATATCCTGTGTTTCAGCCACCTGACGCCACACCACAGATGCCCCTCTCCAGACCTGACTTACCCTTTGGTCTGTGCCAACCCCTGTCCGTTCTTGTCCCTCTGCCTACCGTCAACTTTCCTCCCACTTGTATATACACCCGGTTCACCTACTACTCTAAGAAATGCTTTTCCATTCCCCCTGTGGTCAGTCGTCAACACAAGACTCCCGTTTCTCCCCCTCCTTCAAGCTTACGATCATGTGGCTTGCTCTGACCAATAAAACGTGGAAGGAGGTGAGGTGTCGTTAATGGCCAGTTCACGGTTTACCGTGTCCTCTTCCCCTGTCATGGTAGGCAGTGACGTTCCATATGAGGTTTTATTCTGAGTTCTTCTTCTTTTTTTTTTTAATCTTTATTTTTGAGAGAGGGAGAGAGAAAGACAGAGTGCGAGTGGGGAAGGAGCAGAGAGAGAGAGGGAGACACAGAATCCGAAGCAGGCTCCAGGCTCCGAGCTGTCGGCACAGAGCCCGACGCGGGGCTCGAACTCACGGACCGCGAGATCGTGACCCGAGCCGAATTCAGACGCTCGACTGACTGTGCCACCCAGGCACCCCTATTCTGAGTTCTTGAGTGAGAGCCAAGTAGAGGTAAGCCACCAGGACTTCCGTGGGCAAGGTGAGTGAGTGCAAAGAAATCCTTGGTGTTCTGAGGCACTAAGATGCTGGGATAGTTTGTTACATCGGCAAAACTTAGCCATTACGGCTGATGCTTGCCCCTATTGTGAGTTTCTTTTTCTTCGTTGATATTGACATTGACAGCATTTTTGAGAATCTGCTGCGTTCCAGGCTGTGTGTCGGGTGCTTTATCTGTGTTACCTCATGACGTCTTTTCAGTAGCCCTTATACAAAGTTCGTTTCATCACTTTTGCACTTGTAGGGGTACTGAGGCTTGGAGCTGAAATCGTTTGTTCAAGGTCATGGTGTGTGACCCCAAAGCCTGTACCCCTTCAGACTGCGCCCTCCCTGACTCACGTGGCTGCATTGCCCAGCGACCGGTTGTGTGTCCAGCTCTGTACTAGGCCTGAGGATCCAAGCATGAATCAGAAATAGTCCCTGTCCCCAAGAAGATTGGGATTTTGCAGAGAAAGGGAGAGATTTAAGCAAGCTAAGTACAATGAAACGTTAATGAAAGTGACGCAACCTAGTGGGTAGCTGGGAATATTTGGTAGCAACGTCTCTTTTACTGTAAGGTTTTGGACAAGTTCTCGCTCTCCTGCCCTCCCACCCAACCCATCTGACTTCTGTTTTGTCATTCCTCAGATGGGAGCGGTTTCAACATTTTATAAGTTATAAAATGCAGAAGGGTGCCTACCTCCAAGTAGCGTTAATATGGGATGCACGCAGTGTTTGAAGTTCCCGGAACCAACGGCGTCCAGTACACGGGGCTCCTGTTTGATTTTATTGATTCAGTGGCAGCTTGAGCACAGAGGAAGGAGCCTTCCATTTGAGGGACAAGGAGAAGACTTTGATGGAGGAGGTGACGCTTGGCTCGAGTTCCTAACAGAAGTAATTTTCCTGTCAGCGGAGATAGGAAAGGGAAGCACATTCCAGGCTAAGGGAGATAGCACGAACAAAATCATGGAAGATTGAGGGAGGCGTAAGAAGCTTATTCTTAGCAAAACATGGAGGACAGTGGGGGACATGGTGGGAGATGATGTTTTGGCAGGTGTCCTGGGCAGACTGAGTTGATTGAATTCTGCACAAACCGGAAGGCATCGCGGGATGGGTTAAACCTGTGCCGTGGCTTGCTGGCTGGCCGGCTTGCTTCCTTCTGTTAGTGTAGGTTCTGGAAGTGTGGAAGCAATGCCAAGGGTGGAGTCGGGGGTGGGGGGAGGAGGGTCCAAGGCGAAGGACAGGAAGCCGGTTAGTAGACTGCCGTAGAGCAACATGATGATGACGGCTCAAATTAAGGTAGAGGGGACGGGGTGGCGAGAATAGACGTAAACGACGCTAAGGAGTTCAAATTGATAAAGATGTGTTTGTTTCTAAAATTTCACACGTGAGGGAAAGCAGGAGCCCAGGAGAGCTCCCAAGTTTTGGGTTCGGTGACTGTGAGCGAGAAGTTTGTAATAAAGGTTAGGAATGCAGAAGAGGTTCGTTTTCTGATAGCTTTTTATTACTGTTGACGTTCCTTTCTCGTGTCGTGATTATTCACTTAGAAAACTCATTGACGTGAACAACGTTCGGCATAAAGGGAGAAGTTTCCCTCCCCGTACGTGACCCTGTTAACTTTCCCCCAGTGTCTTAAACTGCGTGTGCATGCAGTGATGGTCTTGACCAGGAAGAGTACAGGTTACAACGTTCTTTTAAAAAATTTTTTAAATGTTTATTTACTTCCGAGGGCGGGGAGGGGCAGAGAGAAAGAGGGAGACACAGAATCGGAAGCAGGCTCCAGGCTCCGAGCCGTCAGCACAGAGCCCCCACGTGCGGCTTGAACTCAGGAACTGTTGAGATCGTGACCGGAGCCGAAGTCGGGCGCTTCACCGACTGAGCCCCCCGGGCGCCCCTACAGTGGTACAACTTGTTAATGAAGTCCCAGAGGCCAGGAGGGTGATAGTGCAGGGTCACTTCCGTTAGGTGGCTGCTGGCTCTCTCGAGTGTTCAGTTGAGAAAGGGCGTAACGTGGGTTGCAGAGGTGGGTGGGGCGGCCGTGTGGGCTGGCGGCGGGGGGACTGGTTTGCTGCCCGTGTTTGCAAACACGGCCTGAGACCTCAGCTAGAGTTACTTTCTTGACTGACGCTCCTGTCCCTGGCGAGGCCTATGGAGACGGCCGGGGCCGGGTGAGTGGTGAACAGAGAAAAAGACAGCACGGAAAGTACGGACCGGTCTCAGCCACCTGTTTTGCTCAGCATACCCTGATCGTGGTGTCTGCTTTTAAAAAAAGTATTGATTATAGGGGCCCCTGGGGTGGCTCAGTCGGTTAAGCATCTGACTTCGGCTCGGGTCATGGTCTCACGGTCCATGAGTTCAAGCCCCGCGTCGGGCTCTGTGCTGACAGCTCGGAGCCCGGAGCCTGCTTCAGATTCTGTCTCCCTCTCTCTCTTCCCCTGCCCTGCTCTCTCTCTCTCTCTCTCTCTCTCTCTCTCTCTCTCAAATAAACGTTAAAAAATTTTTAAAATATGGATTATAAACGCGATTTTTCTCCTTCATTTTCCGACATCTACCATATAACAATGGTTACTGCAACCAGCATAAAGTTGGGTTCAATACTGCAGTAGTCGTGAGGCTCTTCAGTATGGACCTCTTTATACCGAGAGACTTTGAGAGGAAACCGTATAATCATAAAATATCAATAATAAACGAGGCAGGCGTGGCAGACCTTACTGGTTATTTAATGCATGGAGAACAAAATAAAAACATCAGAGAACAGCCTGCCTGACTAATCAAGGTGAGGTTTTTTGAAGGACTAAGAAGTTGTCTGTTGGCCAGTTCTTAGTGTAAAAATGTCCGCGAGTGGGGCGTCGAGAGACAAGGACATCTCGAAAGCAGTGACTCTTGTGAAGTGAGTTTGGGGGCTGGGGCAACTGCGTCTTAGAGTCTAGGAGTCTGCGGTTTTTGTGCACTGGCTTCCTCCTTTCTCCTTCCTAGGGCAGTTGGAAGCATCGCGTATTAGAATTCTATTTATGTCACTAAGTGACGTAAAACGCAGCATTACGTAGCAAGCCCTCAGTGAATGTTGGCAAATTATGGGTCGTACAGAACTGTTTGCAAAACAACATATTAATGTTACTGCATTTGAGTAGCTAGGGGGAAAATATCAAAGTCGTATTTACGTACATCTTTGGACACGAGATTTGGCTAATGTTGCTTTCTGCCTTAGGTGTGTTTCAAGAATTAGTTCCTTATTTGGGACACAAGTGTGGAGGGAATAGCCTGGGAGCCATATTGGAAATACTTCTGTGTGGTTATACTTGATAACGATCCTGTCCCAGTGAGTAGAGGCAGCGTGGCGGGCCCTGTGGATACGTCTGTGGGCAGATACTCTTCTGTGTCCTTGATGAAGTGGTCTCAAGACCTTTCTAGAGCATGCGTTGCGTGAGTGGCAGGTTTGATGAGGAAATACACGGACGTAGATCTGCCGATGCGAAGCTCCGAGGGACCCAGGGAGAAGGACGCAGCGGGGAAGTCAACGCGCGGGGAGTGTGGTCCCACAGCAGAAGAGGGGGGAGGAAGGCAGCTGTGATTTCGTCGCAGTGAGTCCGGCCGGGAAGAGTCGGGATATTGTCAGTTGCGGGACACGCTAGGACATCCACATACGCACACAAACACACGCGTTTTGGCTTTTTAAATAGAAACAAGGACCCTCCGTGGACAACCCACTTTGTCTTTGGATTCAGTTTTCCCTGATCTTGAAACCTCACCTTACAGAGAGCTCATTCACTGCCACCGTCGCAGACAGTCGTGCTTTAGAACTGTGCACTGGCTGGCCTCTCTCTCTCTCTCTCTCTCTGCGGAGTGGTTAGCATGCTGGAAAGCTGCAGGCTCTCTTGGCCGTGGGTCCCCCCATAGTGCCAAAAACCCAGTGAGTGTCCCCCGGAATCCCTGGAGGGCTGAAGGTGGGTGAGTGTAAGGGGCCAGGTGCCCATGTGGGTGGGAAGCGTAGGCCGAGCCAGACGAAGGCCTCTGACCGGGCAGGGGGGGCGTGTGACGTGCAGTCCGGCGAAGATTCCAGGCTCGCACTGTGATGTCAGCGGCGCCGAAGGGAACGAGGTCGGACTCCGCCTCGGCAGTTGGAATCTGTTGGAGGGCGGTTGGTGGATCCTTGGCCTGTGAGAGTTGGACAGGAGAAGTCCCCACCGGTGCCCGCTGTGACTCTGCGTGGGAAGGAGGTGATCTGGGGGCCCGTGCAAGTCTCTGCCCCCAGGGCTGCCCGCATGCCCGATGTGGCCCGGAGGGGTCAGGCTGCCCAGGAGGCCAGGGAGGCCTGCTTAGAGGCTCCGAGCTGGTGGCCCAAGAAGCGCTCCTGCCTGTGCCCGCGTGCCCTGGCGGTTAGCGGCCAACTGTGGTATGGCCACATTATATGGTGAGGAGGGGGCTTGTCCAAAGGAGGCGGCAGCGAACGCTTATTAGGCGCTTACGGTGTACCCGGTGCTCTGCTAAGCCTGTTGAAAGGCCCTGGGCCTCTCGAAGTAGCTGTTTTATGACACGGCAGTGACACAGAGGCGCCCCTAAGGTCTTCCTAGTCAGCGTGGGGCTCGTGACGGAGGCAGGGGCTTTAAGGCTTCCTCCGACTGTTGCTCATTCCAAGACGCACAAGAAGGGCCGATGGGGACACAGCCAGAACCGGCTGGGATGCCGTTGGTCCGACGCGCGGGAAGGGCGCCCTGCATTCGTGCCGCAGGGACACGTCCAACCCGCTTGCAGGCGAGGGGGGTACACGGCACAGAGTGCACGCGCAGGTCCCGTCGCCTTCTGAAGGTCAGGGCGGCCGTGCCGGGTGCCCGGTTTCCCCCCGCGCGGTTTTGGGCAGAGCCCGTGGTGCACACGTGGCGGAGACCCTGGAGGTCGCCGTAGGGAGGGGTTGAGCGTGTTCTTTCAAGTTCATCCCCGATCGTCCTGTAATGCAGCAGTTCTGAAGTTAACCGGCACGGAGGAGGGATCAGAAGGTGCTGGGCTGTCTGGGTCAGAGTTCGGGCTGCTGTGGAGGCACTTTCTGGAAGGGCTTGCGGCTCACCTCTCTGAAGGGTTGGGAGGCGCATCTGGGCGAGGTGGCAGGTGAGAGGAAGGCATTCCAGAGAGACGACTGGAGATCTCTTCCAGAGACGACAGGGTGAATGGGTGTAAGGGCAGTCACGACGTATTTGCCTTCGAGCTCCACAGCCCGGTGGCTCCTGGCTGGTAGTGAACCAAGTTTCTAACCGCTCATCTGGGATTAGTAATGTCTATCTGAAAAAATCGAGAGATGATGGAACTTTTTTCTTTGAAAAAGGATTTGTGATCGTACCCCCTGTATAAGCTTAGCGGAAAATAGAAGAACCCGAGGAACAATTTATTGAGCAACTATCACGTTCTAGGCAGTATGTTAAAAGTTTTACATCCATTATCCTTATTATCCTTTATGATAATCCTTATGAGATTGATCTTATTATCATGACCATTTTACACATCTGAACCTTAGGACGAGCCCATGGCCCACGTCACACGTTGGTACCTTCTGTACCGATCAGGGGAAGAACTTCCTTTTTCGTGATGGGGAATCGCTTCTGAACCAATGTTTTAAGTTTGGCAAGTTTTAAGTACAGTTTTGCTGAAGAGTATTTTGTCAGTTGCTTTTCCTGTTTGAAGCGATAACTTTGACAGTAAGTTACCAGTGCGTTTGCCCGTAACTCTTAAAAGTTATATTTTTAAGATCTCTTTGATATAGCTAGTCATATGGAGCGATCTCTTTCCAAAGTGTGGAAATAAGAACAGAAATTCAATCATGAGTAATAAAGTTTGCTTCTAAACTTCCGCAGAACGAAATTTTAACCATTCTCAGATGCAATTAAAGAGTTGCCAAAACAGATACTGGTATTTTAATTAACCAGTGGATTGACAGGTTTCGTTTTTCTTCCCCCCTCAACCAAAAATAAGTGGGGTAAAAGTCTTTTTAAAGTGTTTTTTTGTTTTGTTTTGTTTTTGGTGTTTATTCTGAGACAACGAGAAAGAGACGAGAGAGTGCGCAGGGGAGGGGCAGAGAGAGAGGGAGAGAGAGAGAATCCCCAGCAGGCTCTGTACTGCAGAGCCTGACACGGAGCTCGAACTCAGAAACCGTGAGATCACGGCCTGAGCCGAAATCAAGAGTCGGACGCTCAACCGACTGAACCACCCCAGGGGCCCCCAGTTGGGCTCTGTGCTGACAGCTCAGGGCCCGGAGCCTGCTTCGGATTCTGTCTCCCCCTCTCTCTGCTGTTCCCCTGCTCGTGCTCTGGCTCTCTTTGTCTCTCAAAAATTGAATACACACTAAAAAAAAATTAAAATAAGTAAATCGTGCATCAGGTTGGAGGTGAGTGCTCGGGAGAAAAACGCAACAGTGAAGGGGGAGATGGAGTGTACTTATACTTTTGATACAAGCAGGGAAGGCTGTACCAAGAAGGTCAGATCTGAGCAAAGATTTCAAGCAGGTGAGCCATGCAGATTGCTCGTGACAAGGTTTTCCGAGGGCACCAAGAGCAAGTGTAAAAACCTGATTTGAGAGCATGGCTGGAATATTGGGAGGCAAAGCAGAGAGGCCAGAGTGAGAGAGTAAGGGACAAAAGAAAGATTGTGTAGGGTATTCAGAGCCCCAGTAAAAGTTTTGTCTGTTCTTTGAATAACATAGGAAGCCGTGAAAGGGTTTGTAAGGAGAGAAATGACCTGTTCTGACTTACTGACACCATTCCCGCTTCTGCGTTGAGAAGCAGACACAGGGAGACAAGTTAGGAGGCCAGTGAGCAGTCCAGGCACAGGATCATGGTGGCCTGGGCCACAGTAGGCAGTAGACTGGATGAGCCGTGGTGGGGTCGTGAATATATTTTATTTATTTATTTATTTTTTAATTTTTTTCAACGTTTTTTATTTATTTTTGGGACAGAGAGAGACAGAGCATGAACGGGGGAGGGGCAGAGAGAGAGGGAGACACAGAATCGGAAGCAGGCTCCAGGCTCTGAGCCATCAGCCCAGAGCCTGACGCGGGGCTCGAACTCCCGGACCGCGAGATCGTGACCTGGCTGAAGTCGGACGCTTAACCGACTGTGCCACCCAGGCGCCCCGTGAATATATTTTAAAGGTGCAGCCGACAGGTACAGCCTGGTGCATGGGGTGTGGAGGTGGGGAGAAAGTCACGAAGGATAGCGTCAAAGTTTTGGCCAAGTTGCTTTGCAAAATGTGCGAGAATGGACGATTGGGTTGAGGTTGCCAGGCTCCTGTAGTCAAAAGCATCTGGGTTTTAGACCAGACGGACTTGGTGCGAACTTCAGCTCGGCCAATGATGAGACAGTGGATGCTGAGAGGGTTATCCGACTTCTCTGGAGTTCCGTTTCTTCATCCGTAGGTGGGAGATAATCCCTACTTCACCATCTGGGTCTTGTTTTGCCAGCCTTCCCTCCTGCTATCCCTTTAGATGCTACGTCTCTTTCAAACTATGCAGGAGAATATATGGTTCTCTGGCTTAGCACACATTTTCACTGTATCACATAATGTCCGTTCTATTTTTAGTGATGCTAAATTTGCCCTCAGGTTCAGTTGGTGTCAGCCAGATGTCTCTACTGTAAAGGTATCTTTTCTCCTTTGTAATGAGTGATCTGGGGAATGGTACGTGCAGGTGGTGGGACTGTTAGTTCTCAACACCCAGTTAGTCAAGTGGTTTTCCCATTCGTTGACGAATTTTGCTTGAACTGTTACTTTGAGGTTTACAGAAGGATGTGTTCTGAAAGATTCCAGTATCCCCCCCTCATTTAAATTTTGAATTATCTTGTACACAAGAGCTACCCCCTTCCTTGTTCTACTTTGGGTATTAACGTGGACTCGTGAGTTTCTTGTACGTTTCAATGTACAATAATACATTACCACATTTATCCATTCTCCTTTTGTATTTAATGTATTACAGCCCGTAGCTATATATATGATTTCTGATCCTCAAACTGCCCCAGATTTGGCCTGTACGAATCCTTGCAGAACATTTTCTTTGTCTGTTGCCCATACTGCCTGTTAGCCTTAGGTGTTTCTTGGCTTTCTAGCACAGATTTTTCCACATTTACTTTATGTTTTCCTATTTCATACCAGGAATCAGCCATTTCTCCAAGGAGCCTTGGTCCTGTTAACGGAGAAGGGTATTCAGTCACCAAGACTTGAGCACTAGATGTGCTCACTGCCATTTGGGTGTTATTCCATTAAGGGGTTTTCAGTATTTAAAGCCAAAAAATATATCTATATCTATATCTATATCTATATCTATATCTATATCTATATCTATCTATATATATATATATTTACCTACTAAGTTTATTGTTTATTAAATACTGCTACCTCTAATTCAAATCCAATAGAATAGAGTTCTTCCTTACCAGGAATGAAAAAAAAATTTATATCAAGTAATCCATGTAGAAAGCAATTAATAGAAAGCTCATGTACTACAGGCCAGTTTAATTCAGCAAGAATCTCATCTCCTGGTACAAGTATTAATATTGATGATTTAGCACACTTAGAATTATTTGTTTTGTGGGCTGCGATAGAACAAGAAATCTGAGGAAAGTTTTCAGTGTGTCTGGAATTTTGACTCGGTACTCTTCGCATCCTTACGTTAATCAGAATCACCTACATGACTCATAAGGTTAGTGTCCTTACAAGATGAATAGTTTAGGAGTGCATTTGCCTTTTTAAAATTTCTTGGGGCGCCTGGGTGGCGCAGTCGGTTAAGCGTCCGACTTCAGCCAGGTCACGATCTCATGGTCCGTGAGTTCGAGCCCCGCGTCAGGCTCTGGGCTGACGGCTCAGAGCCTGGAGCCTGTTTCCGATTCTGTGTCTCCCTCTCTCTCTGCCCCTCCCCCGTTCATGCTCTGTCTCTCTCTGTCCCAAAAATAAATAAATGTTGAAAAAAAAAATTAAAAAAAAATTTCTTAAGTTACAATCAAAATCTCTTTATTAAAACAAATATTTACTGTAAGACTTTAAAGGAATTGAAATGTGACTTATGTAATGTCCTAATACTACCTGTAGATTTTGTTGATGTAATAGTCGATATGTGAATTGTTTGATATTTTAAACATTGTTTTATTGTAGTATCCCATATTCATGCTGCTTTTGCTCATTTTAGAATATTGAATCATATAGGGGCATCTGGGGGCTCAGTCGGTTAAGCGTCTGTTGTCGGCTCAGGTCGTGATCTCGCGATTTGTGGGTTCGAGCCCCGCATCCGGCTCTGTGCTGACAGCTCAGAGCCTGGATCCTGCTTCAGACTCTGTGTCTCCCCTTCTGTCTGTCCCTCCCATGCTCATGCACTCTCTCTGTTTCTCAATAATAAATAAACGTTAAACATTTTTTTAATTAAAAAAAAAAAAGAAAATTGAATCATATCATCAACTTCCCTAATGAGGGCATTTTGAACTGTATCATTCATATATATATGATACATATATATTTGTGGATTTCAATTAAAACCGATTGTACTATAAACGAATTTTTTTTTAAATGTAATAGCATTTCTTTTTTTTTTTTAATTTTTTTTAACGTTTATTTATTTTTGAGATAGAGAGAGAGACAGAGCATGAATGGGGGAGGGTCAGAGAGAGGGAGACACAGAATCCGAAACAGGCACCAGGCTCTGAGCTGTCAGCACAGAGCCCGACGCGGGGCTCGAACTCACGGACCGCGAGATCATGACCTGAGCCGAAGTCGGCTGCCCAACCGACTAAGCCACCCAGGCGCCCCTGTAATAGCATTTCTATTTGTATTTTAAAATAGATATTTGAGATCTTTGTTACAAACACACAGTGTAGTCTTTTAAACAAAAAGCACTGTTGAATCACTGGGTCGGCTTTGTGGATTAAGTTCCTTCTGGCAAACGGCATAAAACCCGTTGAAGGCAATCTCAGGTAGGTTATATTTTTAATTTACGTCAGGCTGCTCTATATTCAGCGGCTACATTAGCATTTTTAAGGGTCTTCCGAGGAGCTGTGTGAGCTCTTCGCTTGTGTGTCCCAAGTGTGAGGTGAACGTGACATTGCCTTTTGGCCAAGATTGCAGAGCAGGGCAGGACCGGATGAGTAATGCTTGTGGTCATTCACATCTCTGGCAGCCCGTCCCATACAGCTGTGGTTCTTGTTACTGGAAACCCTGGGCTTTGAAGGAGAGACCACAGCCAGTACTGACTGACAGGTTTACTAGAGTAGAGCAAAGCAAGACAAAACAATAAACAAATAACTTCTCCATTGACCCGGGACTACCGCACCAGCTTTATTCCGAGTACAAAACTTAAACCTTATTCCAAGTTCTGCCTTGAAAAACTGACAGAGGCGTGCTCAAAATACTTGTCAGGGAAAACGCTTGAGATGCTTTCAGCTATTTTGGGGGCTTGGGAAGAAAAGCCCCCTTGGTGCTGGCTGTGAAGATTTATAGGCAAGAAGGTTGCAGCGTGATTCCCTTTTGACCGTGCTCGTTTATAACGAATCCTGATACAATGCCACGGGAAGGTATCTGGGCGAAACAACTCTGTCCCATTGTCGAATTCGTTTTGATTCAAGCACTTTGTTAACCGAGGGGAAATAGCTGTAAAAATCTATGATTTCCTCGTGGTTGTTGTGATTGAGTTACACGTCCACGCTTTCTTAAAACAGTGCTTTTTTAAATGCAATTTATTTTTAGTGTCTCTCCCAATGTAGCTTAAATGCAGGCATTTTAGTTCATATTTATCTTGGAATATATTTGAAAGCACTGACTTTGATGGCAGGGGACCCGGTATATTCATTTTTCTCACTCCTCCGTAGTTTAATGCCACCAGGATTTTGCTCTAGTATTAAGCCAAGGCTGGGGAGGGGTGGGGATGGGAGAGGTATTTTCTCCTGGTGTCTGTTATAACCAGAATAACTTAATTTGAAATGCAGTAGACACGTAGTTAGAAAGAAAACCCATCCAGTTTTTAAAGCAGTATTTGTTCAACTTTATAAATTCCCTTAAGGACGGAAGATAACATTTCTGGTTGGTAATAGGCAAAGTATAAAGGCTAATACTGGTTAAAATAGAATAGGGTCATCTAGTTTCATCGGATTGGCAACAGAAACAAAATGTCGAGGGGGCATTGTACTTGGAGGGGTGGAACTCAGCTCTGGTGGCTGGATCTCTGAGACCCACAGGGTGCTGATAGCTGGGCAGCAGTGCTTTCTGGGTGTTTCTGTGTGGAGACCTTTCATAAGGTGCTTGTCTTCATTTAACCTCTGTAGTTTGCAGCCTGAATTCTGAAGAGGCAGAAATAGTCATTTCTTTTTCCTGGAAGGCATGTGAAAAGTATGTCTTTGTTTTGGTTTGCTTTTGAACAGGGCTTTCCCGGAGGACTTATGCCTTGGTTCTTCTATCATATGAATCAGGGGAGGAGGAAAAGAAATCATTCACACTTTAAATTTGGGGAAACCACCGACTTACTTACGGATGGATTTAAAGTCGGTTTATCCAAGGTCATACGTGATCATCTGACAGACTGGGACCAGAAAGGCTTTTTGGAGGAAGGCTTTTAAGGCTGCATTCAATGTAGCATTCTATTAAGCTGTATGCTTTAAGACTGACTAAATCTTGTTGTTATTTCTAAGAAATAACAAGCATTTTGGTAGATTTGTTAATGCCTTCTGCAAAAACTTTAAAGATGTGTAGGTTTGCATACGTTTCAGTCTTTTCTAACTCTGCTCTCGGCTGCTCTCTGAAAATAAGGTCCCCCCCGCCCGCCTGATAAACAGTCTTTTCCCTCGTGAGGTACGAGCCTCGAGTTTTCCTCCACATTTGGCCCTCAGTCACGATGGGTGGGCCTAGAACTTGCTAACTGCTAGGTTTCTTACAGTTTTTACTTGACGAGACATGCAGTGGTTAGTTTTTCTATCAGTCCTGCTAGTGTTAATAAAATGATACAGTGCAGTAAATTGAGAAATGTCTTCATCTTCCTCGGGAATAAATGCTAAATGTTTATAGCAAAACTAACTTATCCCCATCGAAGAACCGAGAGCCGAAAGGAAATTCCTCGTTTGGTTTTCCTTAAACAGCTGCGAAAGATGAGCGATTTAACTATTACATTTAAATTTGAGAGCCCAGTGTTTGGTGTGCAGCTTTCTCCTTGAATTGTTCTGATTGGTTTCTCCCCATATATACTTTAACACAATTTGTGCTTTCTTGTCTTTTTCTTTCCGCTTTCCTGGGAAGAGAATTATTTGAGCGGCTGTAGCGCCGTGTGGGATACCTTGAAGGTGTGAACATTTAGGGGCCCACCTGGAGAATCCAGGCTAAGCTCTTCCTCTCAAAATCTTTAATCTCATGTTTCGCCATATAAAGGAACATCCCCAGGTTCCGGGGAGGAGGCACGGCCGTCTTTTGAAAGGTTATTTTTTGGCCAACCACAATATTTGGCTTTTAACCTGTGAACGGTTGAGAGGCAGTAAGGTTGACAGGTAGGAGGAGGGTAGGAATTCGAGACTATGGAATCTGAAGGCACACTCATTGGAAACATGGCTCAGTTACGTATTTGCTGGGTAAACTTTAGCAAGTTACTTAGTCTCTTAGCCTGCTTTTCCTCTTCTGTAAGAGGTAGACCTACTGATCTGTCATAGGGTCGTTTTGAAGATTAAATAATTTAATAAATGGAAAGTGATTAGAATACTGCCTGGTACATCCTGGTACATAGTAGGCACTCAACAAATGTTGACTGTTATTATCGTAAGCAGTTGGCTCAGAAAAGCTTTGCATGAATCAAGCAGCTTGTGAAGGCTGGTATTTTGGTGGTGGATACAGTTGATGTGCTTCGCTTGTATTCATGCAAGTTCATTATTTGCTACCTGAAGGAACATTGGCAAGATACACAGGAAATCATAATTTGTGCGTGTGTTGGTGGCACGCGGGGGGAGGGGGGGTCTCGTGACAATCAGACTTCTCTGTGTATACCGTCTTTATGTTGCTTTAATTTTTGAATGTATAACAATTTGAAAAGGGCAACAAAATGAAGTTCAAGAAATAAAAGCTCAGAAAGAATCATCTATACTTGATTGTATAGCTAATAAAAATCCCCAAAGAGTAGAATTTGGAGTTTTTTGGGCATCTGTTCCCATGATTCATGAATCTATTTTGTTTCCTTTGGTGTATGTATGATTTTCGTTCTTTCGAATTGAGTCCCATTTTTATATTCAGTATGTTTTCTCAAAACCTTTTAAAATTTCATCTTTTATTGTGCTTTTAAAATAGGTAGATTTATTAAGACTTGGTGAGTACGTCATTTGATAAGAACAAATTCATCTTGGAAAAATGTACTTAATTTGAAATATGGATCTCTAACTTGTTATTAAATTGAGATAGAGATTTGTGAAGTATAATGATTTAAAACATAGGCTCCTACTTACGAAGCTCTCATCACGTAGTTTTTATTTTCCCATTGGTTTTGTGTTTTTAACCTTGCATTAACTGTAACACTTTTGCTATAGTTCACTTACTTTTTATTGTATTGCTTTGTACTTCTAGAAATGAAGACTGAACATGAGTGGGGGAGGGGCAGAGAAAGAGGGAGACACAGAATCTGAAGCAGGCTCCAGGCTCTGAGCTGTCAGCACAGAGCCCGATGCCGGGCTGGAACTCACGAACTGTGAGATCATGACCTGAGCCGAAGTCAGACGCTTAACCCACTGAGCCACCCAGGCGCCCCAAGGACCCTGTTTTTATTATCTCTAGATTTCTAGTACCTGGCATTTTGTTGACGCTCAAAAACAGTTGTTGAATGGACTAATCAATGCATCGTTGGGTGAAGAGATAAAAGCCAAATCACTAAAATTACCTTTTGTGATTTTTCTAGGCTTGTGTGGCAAGTTCATGAAATGGCCAGAACAAAATTCCTTGTCCTTGGACTTCTACTCAATGCTCCTCTCGAAACTACTGATTGATTCCTTTTTTCTGCTTTAAATATGAGATCAGCGGAGGGCTATTCAAATCCTTTGTGCCAAACAGAATAAATTAATCCCCACCCCCAGTAGGATTTAGCACTTTTGCTCATCAGAATCCTCAAAGGAAATTTCTCAAGGCTTGAATGCCTTAGCAGCACATTACGAGAAATTCACTGTTTTGTTAATTCTGTTTATCATACCTTTTCAGTGACATGCATATTCCCTTCTTACTCAGTTTGGGCTGCTGTTACAAATACGTAGGCTGGGTGGTCTAAACCACAGACATTTATGCTCCTCCTTTCTGGAGGCACAGGCTGATTCTGGAGGTGCAGGAGGATTTGGCTCGTACTGAGAGCTCTCCTACTGAGAGTTTGCAGACGGCCACCTTCCTCCATTATCCTCATGGCAGAGAGAGAGGGTGAGAGAAAGTCTCTCCTGTCTCTTCTGGAGCACTAATCCCATCTGGAGGCCTCCACCATCATGAGCTCATTACTTCCCAAAGGTTTCACCTTGAAACACTGAAGCTTAGGGCTTCAACGTACGGATTTTCAGGGAACACACACATTCAGTCCATAGCACTATCCCTCTGTCCAAGTGTGCTGATAACTCAAATTAGTATTAAATGGTCCAAACTGTTCTTCTCAATTATAAGGCTTCAATAGTCAACTCAATGTTTCCATTTTTATGGGCGTTAAGAGATATGGCAAGTTAGAACTGAACAGTTGACAGGCCTTTTTACTTGGGTTTTTTTCCCTCACTGTCATTATAATGGATCTACAAAGGAAATGAAGGTCTATTTTCATCTGTTTTTCTTACTATACTAAAAATTGTAGAATTTAACCTGTCCAAATTTGAAGTTCTCGTGTTCTTTCTCATTGGGTAGTGGTGCCATACACATAGCTCCTGGAGGTGGAAAACCAGGGTTCATCCCCATGGGCCTACCACCTTTAGTCAACTGGTAAGTCTGTTCTCCCTTTTCCTTTAGGCCCCTTGCACGGTTGTTCCAACGCTGTGTTCTTAGTGGTCTGACTATGAACACCTTAAGGACAGGAGTGGCACTGACGTCTTACATTATCTTGCACAGCCGGATGGTTGACCCTCAGAGCTTTAAGGCAGACATGGAGAGAAATCAGGTGGAGACAGTGACCTTGTATTATGCATGTAAGAACAGAAGTAGAGAAAGTTCGGCGGCCGAGGAGGGCATGCATATTTGTTAGGAGAGGGTTGAGGTGGGAATGGGTGGCAGTACTTAGAGTCAGAGCAGAGGGGAGGGGGAGAGGGAGAGGGAGAGGAGGGTGTGTTTGGCTCCAGGTCGTGGAGGTGCTTCCATATCTAAGAAGTTTTCTCACTTTGTTTTGAAACAGCGAGCAACTGACTAAATGCTGCATTTTAAAATACAAATGTGAAACAGATTATTGCCCTTTCCCTTAAAACCTTAAAATGCGCGTTGCTCCCACCCTACAAAACTGTCAGTGTGCCACCGGGTTGTGGTGTTCGCAGAAGAGGATCTTAAAGTCACCGACACGCCAGGATTCTTGCGGGGAGGAAAAGGCCTTGGGGAGGGGCAAGGGGTCCAGTTTACCCACGCGGATAACAAGACACCCGCGGCCACTGAACGAACAGGGATGCGGCCTCCCTGGGCCTGCGGCTCCGCGCACCGCGGGAACCCAGCAGGTTACTCAGCCGTGTTGCCCCTGCATCTCGCAGCCCACCGAGTGGCATCCTCGTGTGTTCTTTTTCAGCCGGGGGTGCGGGGGGAGGGGGGAGGGGTGCTGGCAGGGGCAAGGGGCTGTGCAATGTTGCTTGTTTAAACAGTCTTCCAGGTGTTACTGTTTCTTAAGCCCGTCCTCCAGCTGTGGGTCCCGGGTTCCAGGCCGCGTGCCCACCTCAGTCGGAGGAAAACTCCGGGTCCCCGAGACGCCGGCGGCCGGGCTGTACTTCCGGCCTGCGCGTGACGTCACCGGAAGTGCCCGCCTCCGCCCGCCCTGCCGTCGGGTATGGAGGCTGGTGGGGCGTGGAGGCCCTCGGAGGGACCCCGGGCGGGGTCTGGGTGGACCTCCCGGTGCAGGGCGGCCGGGAGGTGGGCCCCCCAGAGTATGTGGTGAAGGGTCCGCGCGTGGGTGCTGGCGTGTTAGGGGCCCCGCGCCTGCGGAGGCGTGGGGTCGTCCGGACGCTGACGGCCGCAGCCTCAGGACCTGCCCAGCCTGCTCGCAGCTTCCCGGTGTCCCTGGCCGTGGACCCGCGTGCAGTGTGGGGTGGCAGGCCGGCCGCCCCGAGGGCCTGTGCTCCCGGTGTCCGTCCTGCCGGCCTGCACGTCCCCAGGGGGTGGGTTCCCCCACCCAGGGTAGCGTGCAGAGATGCTGACCCGGAGACCTGAAAGCAGAAACACTAGTTAACTGTGGTGGGGGCGGGGGAGGCGGTAGGGCTGGTTCACAGGACTGTGTCCGTAATCGGGTACCTTTAGGTTGCAACCCATCCAGATCGCTTGAAGCGTACGAAAGGTGATGCGCTCAAACCAGGAGCCCCGAGGCAGGGCAGCTCCAGGGCTGATGAATTCGTGGCTCATTGACATTCCTAGGATCCGCTTCTTTGCTGCACCCACTCTGCCAGTTGGCTTTGCTCTGATGGCGGCGAGATAGATGCTCTCACTGTAGCCTGGTTAGCGTGTTGGAGGGAGAGTGGCTAACCGGCTGACTCGCAGGGGACCAGGTTGCTCTCATGATCGATTTGTCCAATCAGGATTTGTTCTGGAGTGACCTTCCCTGGTGTGAGGAGAGGAAAGGGCTGATAGAATGACGATAGGAGAGATGAAATCCCAACATTTAACAGGTGAGCAGAGGCTCTAAGTCAGCCAAAGACACTTGGAAGGGCCACTTCGGTAGGTAGCAAACTAGTACTTTGTAGCCCTAAGTGTTAATCTGCCAGTGTCTTAAAATTACCGATCGACTGAAACTTGTTTCGTGAGTACGTTGACGTTTTTTGGACATCAACCCTCAGTGACTCCTCACGGCATCGTTGGCAGGTTTTTATTGTTTTCTAGAGCTTGCAGCGTTTAGTATCGGATGGGTTGTAACAGATTTTGAGAGTCTCTGTGAAGTTCTGGTTGGCTGTTTTTCATTTTACGCTTCTCAGGATGGGTAGTCTGTGCGATGATCTATTTGCTTTAGGCAAATTGATTGTTGGATAACAGACCTTCTCTGGTGTGTTACGTAGGAGAAATTATCAAGAAAGCACGGGATTGGTTCCTAACATCTGATATGGCTGAGTCTGAGCAGGTGAAGACTGAGGCCGTCAGGAGGCCGAGATGATCGGATTGAACTGCTCAGGGAAGTTTGGCTCGAATCTCCGAAAGCTGTTCCAGGGCAGCGATGGGGTCTGATGTCACAGTGTGGTGATGGAGGCGCGAATCTGACTGAGGGCAGGACGGCGAGCGCGGGATGGTGGAAGAAGGAAAAAGAGAATACATGATGAGTTTCCCCGGCTTGAGGGAAGTTTGATTGTTGTCGCGTCGGGATTGGTGGGCGCCCGAGCGTATTAGAAATCTGTGAGAAGGGGATGAAGAGAGTTTGAGGACCTGAGATGTGGAAAGGGATAATCGAATGAAAAAAACCAAGAAGGGATCTCCGGGGTCCCGGGGGAGGGGGCTGCGGGGGAGGGGAAGAGCTGGCTGGGGTAAGGGAGAAGGTAGGATGCGGGTAACGGTTCAGAGAGATGCTGAGGAGGAAAAGGGAAGGATGCTCCCAGAAATCAAAGCAGTCAGGTTACGTGTCAGGGAGACAACGATGTGTGTGGGTGCGGGAGAGTGAAGGAAGTCTCGGTTCTGCTCCCTGGGGACCAGGACACGGAGTCATCCCGGGAGAAATTGAGGGTTGGGCACAGCTGTGCGGTCTCCTCTGAACAATTGAGGCCAGAGAAAGGACTTGGATGTTTGGGTTTACGTTGTGCAGGGATAGGCAAGGGATTCCGTGGTGGTAGCTGAGGCATCGCTGCGACAATTCTTCACGCTCAGTAGGGCGGCGGAGACGGCCGAGAAGGCCGGGGACACGGATGGAAGGGTGCGGGTGAGGGCACAGAGCCGACTCCGTAGGAATGAGAGGAGGACTGAGGTGTGAGGACAGGAAAAGGGGTGTTGGTCCGCTCGGCTGCTGTGACAAGGTGCCCTAGACTGGGGGGCTGACACAACGGCCGCCTATTCTCACGGTTCTGGCTGGAAGGCCAGGGTCAAGGTCCAGGCTGTTCCAGTTCCTGATGAGAGTTCTCTTCCTGGCTTGGACACGGCCCTCTTCCTGCTACGCGCTCGCGTGGCTTGTCTTCGCAGAAGGGCGCGAATCCCGCCCCGAGGGCCCCACTCGGTGACCTCATCCCCTCCCCAGGAGCCCCATCTCCAGGGGTCCTCCCATTGAGGGTTAGGGCTTCTACGTAGAATTTTGTGGGAATGCCTTTCAGCCCTTAACAGAAGGTGTGGGCAGGTGAGGGGATTTTTTTTGTCCCGGAAGGAGAGAACCAGGTTTCTACTTGGCCGTGGTTTATGACATCATGACTTCCAACCCACAGAGGGGAGTATCTGGGTGCAAGTTGGTGATTTTCATTTCAATTTAACACGGAAGCTTTAAGGAATAATAAGCAGTAGGTTTGTAATTTCTTAAGTCTGTTTTATTGGCTGTGTCAGCAGGGTCCTATGTCGTTCGTGAAGTGTAATTGGAGACAGCTATAAATCATGGAATAAACACCTTGTAGTTTTTTAATAGAGGACTATTTGACGTACAAGCTGAATTGAAACTAGTCCGTAGAAGTCTTTTGTTTTGGATCTTCAAAACGCGAGTTTATTACGTCGACAAGCTTAATTTTTGGTTAGCAAGTGTGATATTTCTTCAAATATTAAAAGCTTAAGGTAATTTTAAGTCAAGTGTTTTTAAAAATTAACTGTGGGTAGTTTCTATAAGGCAGTTTCCCTCTTCAGGAAATTCTCGCTCCTGGTTGGAGGGCTATGCCTGAGCCCCACCGGGGCACTGGGTGTGCCTCCGCCTGCCTTTCAGACCCCGTGTTTCCAGATGCACACGTTGGCGAGCACTTGAAAGCAGTTTTAATCCGATTCTCAGCCCCCAAACACCTGTTTCACCGGAGCTGACGTAAGCGTTACATGCACATTTTCTAACAGATCGCTGTCTCTCTAACTCTCCTTAGTGGAGTTTAACGGGATGACTCTTCTGGAACTAGAACTCTGACGTACATCTGCCTAAGTAGAGAGAGTCGTCATGTATAGCTAGAGCACCTTTTTAAAAAATGAAACACTTGCTTTAAAGGTTGAATTTGAGGGCAGAGACTTTTATTGTAATGAATGTAGTATGTTAGGCTATTTGTTTCATTCCTCAGTGGCTCAAACCTGCTTAGCTCACAACTTTAGCCTACACCCTACCCGACAATTACACACCTCCCTGCCTCTTGGGTTCACACAGGAATGGCCGAAGGTGCCAGACGCTGTAAACTGATAAGAGAAGAAGCACACGGGCCTTTGCCATAAGCCAGGGGTCCCTCCTGGGCCGGCTGACGCACACAGTCCCGCTCTGATGTCAGACCGCTGATAAGCAGCGCCCTTGGCTCCTTTCCCACACTTTGTGCAGAGTGGGAAACGGCTCTTTGTCCGCAAAAGCAGCTCTACCGAAGTCTTTCTCTTTCAACTATATTGCTGTTCTTGACTGTAGGCCAGATTCCTGTCTGCTTAAACAGTTTAGTATTCTTTCTGAATCGTTTGGCAGAAATGGATGTTTGTTAGCGAAAATATGTTTAATTCATCGTGCATGGTATTCTGTGGTGTGTTTGTTACCCCTTACGAGGCTTCACATTTGGTATTTTTTTGTGGAAAAAGGACGCTGGCAGATATGATGAACGGGGTAGTTCAGTAGGCGGCCGGTACAAAAACTTACATACACTGCCCTCAATATCTGTACCTTCACCTCTGTCTTTCGGAACCTATGGGGAAGGGGAGAGACTGACCACGGACTGAGATCGTTCAGCAACACAACATCTGGCAGGCCATGTGTCGCAACATATTTACTGGCATTTACGCTGAAATGAGGAGGAATATGAGATTCATGCGATTTAGCTGTTCAAGACTGGTGATAATCTACTGGTACATATGCCAAACATATTCTCTCTACTCATTAAAAAAAAAAAAAATCCAGACGGAGCATGTTCTAGAGCCAAATTGTCATTATAGTGGTAAAGTCTGAACAGTATGTCATCCAGTAAAATGCTTAACTGTGTCAATGGCTCATTATGAAATCCTAAAGAGGAAAGATAACATTCAAACCTGGAATCTTGTGCCTCTCTCGTTAAAAAAGGGAGCCCAACTTGGGGCGCCTGGGTGGTTAAGCGTCTGACTCTTGATTTCGGCTTAGGTCATGATCTTACAGTTCACGGGTTTGAGCCCCACATCGGGCTCTGCGCTGACAGTATGGAGCCTGCTTGGGATTCTCTCTCTCTCTCTCTCTCTCTCTCTCTCTCTCTCTCCCTAGGTTGCCCTCTCACTCTCAAAAACTAAATGTATAAACTTAATAAAAAAAATGTAAAAAGGGAGCCCAAGGGGCCCATATCAAAATGAAAGTCTATAAACCTGAATAACCTAGCTCACTATATACCAAAAATTATTAGTTGCTCATCCTGAGATCAGCTCAGATTAGTGCAATTCAAGTTCTGCATTATTGCCTAATCTTACATCTCTGAATATACCCTAGTTGAATGAAGTTAGCAATGAGAATTACAGATCACAGTAATGAGCATGTACAACCAATTAGAAGCAGGAATTATCTGTTTCACATCTATACTTCTATCACCAAGGAAGTCGAGAAAGTGTCTTGGGAATTTAGAAATGCCACTGAATTTCTCCAGGTCTGTCCTTAAGCTATGATATTCTACTGAGGCCACTTTTAGAGCAATACGGTAATTTGTTTTTTGACTTCTATAAACTGATATTTTATATTCGTGTGTTAGCGACAGCCAACATTTGCTGAGCACTCTTTTGAGCAGTTGTAATCTCTTCTCCTCATTTAATCCTTACAGCAGTCCTGTGAGCTGTAGATACTATCATCAGCCCCATTTTACAGGCGAGGAAGTCGAGGCATCGAAGGATGAACTTGCTCCGTGGGTCCAGAAGTGGCCGAGCTCAGAGAAAACCCTGGCAAGCTGTCTTGCACAGGCGGAATTTTTTTCCGTGAGTTCGCTGGTGTCCGCGACCAGAAAAATCATGTCCCTTTTCTTCGGCCATTAACTTATTGTCAGAAAAGTGATTCAGGGGGCGCCTGGGTGGCTCAGTCGGTTAAGCGTCCGACTTCGGCTCAGGTCATGATCTCGCGGTCCGTGAGTTCGAGCCCCGCGTCGGGCTCTGTGCTGACAGCTCAGAGCCTGGAGCCTGTTTCAGATTCTGTGTCTCCCTCTCTCTGACCCTCCCCCATTCATGCTTTGTCTCTCTGTGTCTCGAAAATAAATGTCAAAAAAAAAAAAATTAAAAAAAAAAAAGAAAAGTGATTCAGAGTTGAGGCAGGGAATTGGGAGTCTCAGAGCTAATAGGTGACGTTCACGAACCCTTCCAGAAATCAGGTGTGCCGTGTGCGGGAGGCTTACACGGGTGGTGTGCAGAATCGGAATCCTGGCACTCCTTCGCCACCAGGGAGAATTTGGCTCACGGATGGTGAAGAACTGGTGGCTGTTGCGTTGGGGGGGGAGGGGAGCACGATATTGACAGGGAGGTAGCAGGTTGAGGGGCGTGTACGGGAGCCGAGGAGGAAAAGCCGTAGCGGGAGCAGGTGGCCGGAAACTTCTGCTGTATTTGCTGCCCCGTGGAGGATGACCGTGGGCTCTGAGACGGAGCGGGCCGATCGGCTCGTCACCGAACGCGTGTGAGTGAGAACTTGCTCGAAGAGTCAAACCGGCTTGTCTAAGAGGTGAAGTAAGATGCTTCTCGGATATCGCCGTGTTCGAAAATGGCTACAGTCACAAATCAGAGAACTGTCTTTCCAAGGACAAAGTGTGAAAAGAACTTACGTTCTGTCAGCACTCTGACCTTACTTTCCCCTCGGTGATGACTTTATCCATAGCGGTGATATTGATGCTTAAGCAACAGGAATGAATGTGTTTAGTGTCTCAGTGCCGACGCCTAAGCGGTGTGTAATTTCTTGTTCCGGTCTATTGGCAGGACTTGATCCCTTCGTTTCCCAGCAGAATCTCATGGCGTGTGCTGTCCCGTGTTTTCACATTTATCAGCAAAGAGCTAGTAGAATCGACAAAGAAAATAGCCTGTTGGCAGGGGCTTGGTTCCCACAGACTCAGTTGGTTAGCTTGACTGCTGACGGATAGCGTGGGTCTTGATGTGGACAGCTTCCTGCCCCAGTGGATTCAGTGTAAAACAGGTGTGTCTTAGATGGGATTACGAGAATACAATGATTTTAATAATAATCATTATTAATAATGAAATTACTGGAAGTAATGGGAGCACTTACTCATTCAGTTCTAAAATACTCGTCAGATGCCTACTATGTGAAAACAGAGTCAGTCCTTGTTATTTACGGATTCTGTATTTGCGGATGTCTACTCACTAAAATTATCTGTAACCCCCAAATCGGTATTCGTGCTTTTGCCGTCATTCGTGGACACGTGCACACGCAGAGCGGCGGAAAATAGGACTCATCCCACGCGTGCCTTCCAGGCTGAGGTTCGACGATGCGACACTCTGCCTTCTCAATTTCAGTTAGCCGTTCCGTAAACGAAATCAGTGTAATGTCCTGTATTTCTCATTCTTGTGCTTTTTAGTTGTGATTTGGCTGTTTAAAAAGGCCCCCACGCCGAGTCCGAAGTGCCACCGAATCCAGTGTTCTTAAGCACAAAAAGGCTGTGATGTGCCTTATGGAGAAAATGCAGATGGTATTACGGAAGCTTTGTCCAGGCATGCATTAGGGTGCTGTTGGCGGTGACTTCGACGTTAACGAATCAATAATGTATATTAAATAAGGTGTCTTTACATAGACACACACATAAATCAAGGTTACGTATTGGTCAGTTGAATGAAAATGTTGTGATTAGAAGTTCCCAGGAGCCTAACTAACCCTGTATTTCCCCTTGGGGGCGATGAGGGGTTCAGTATTTGCTAATGTAGTGTTCGTGTGGACTTTATACGGACAAGAATCCACGGTAATTCCAGGCTCTGGGGAAAAGAAGATGAATTAGACGGTAGTTTCTGCCTTTGAAGATCAGGCTACTTGCGGAGAGAGACTTCAGTCAGTGTTTGGAAAATTGACGTACTGAACATCCCACATAGCTTAGGTCTTCCAAGAAAAACTTTGAAGACTCTTTTAGGTTGAGAAAGAAGTTATTAAACAGAATCAAGTGATTCTGATTTTAAGACGAAGGAGTCCTTGAGAAGGTTGATTTTGGTTCTGAATACATCTCTTAGATAAAGCATTCTAGCTTCTTGATATTAAAATACCAAGATAATGGAATTGTAATTTCATGTTTGTAGTTTTGAAAGCGTATGGTAAGACGCATCATGTGCGTTGCATCGATCGTTACCAGGGGCTCTCCCATTTGTCTCGGTGGTTTCTCTCGTGCGGGCAACTGCATTTAAGCAGGAGGGAGAGCGTGGTCAGACAGTGGCATGTTTTAGATGTCAGATCAGATTAATAGTCTCTTTTTCCATGTTCGTCTTTTGGGGGCACAGTATTTACGCAGTTATTTAAAAGATTCATTCTGCCTTTTAAAAAAATCGTTAGATTTTTCAGAGACTTTATTAGTTTGCAGGGGTTGCCAGAGGACACGGTCACCTTGGATTATACCCTTTCACGTGGCCTCCTATGACTTTCCAGTGCTTTCGGCATATAGAGCACAGTCCTGTCAGTGTTAATTTCCCCGAGCCAAAATGCCTGTGACTGGACTCTCCTGGCAACACTTCTCTCCGCCCTATTTAACTTTAATATTTTCGGGAAACGCGGGTCAAAAATATCTTCAGATCAATAGTGTCTTCAAAGACCAATTAACATCAGCAAATAAGGATCAGATCACCAGTCGGCCAGGTCGGCTTCAGCTTTCTTTGAAGAAAACCACTTTGATCCGTGTGGTAAGTTTGCCACGAGGCCAGCAGTGTTCTTTCTTCCTTATGGCACCGGTCACAGCAGGAGGAAGGGCTGATTAGTAAGAAACTGCAGATTAGCTCCTCCTTTATGCAGGTGGACTCTTCTTAATAAAGCCTTTCTTGGGCGTAAGCTGTTTGCAGAGCAAGCGAATCTTTAACAGATTTGGTTTGGTATTGAAGGTAAGCCTAGACGCTGAATTCTTTTCTAAGTCAAAGGAACCTTTTGTAGAGCATATGATAACTCATCCTTTTAGTAAATTCAGATTTTTTTATTTTTACACCATAGATTTTCTTTTTTTAATTTTCTTTTTTCTTTTTTAAAATTTGCATCCAAATTAGTTAGCATATAGTGAATCAATGATTCCAGGAGTAGATTCCTTAGTGCCCCTTACCCATTTAGCCCATCCCCCCTCCCACACCCCCTCCAGCAACCCTCAGTTTGTTCTCCAGATTTAAGAGTGTCTTATGTTTTTCCCCCTCCCTGTTTTTATATTATTTTTGTTTCCCTTCCCTTATGTTCATCTGTTTTGTACCTTAAATTCCTCATATGAGTGAAGTCGTATCATATTTGTCTTTCTCTGACTAATTTCGCTGAGCATAATACCCTCTGGTTCCATCCATGTAGTTGCACATGGCTAAATTTCATTCTTTTCAATGGCCGAGTAATACTCCATTGTGTATATATACCACATTTTCTTTATCCATTCATCCATTGATGGACATTTGGGCTCTTTCCATACTTTGGCTCTTGTCAATAGTGCTGCTGTAACCATGGGGGTGCATGTGTCCCTTCGAAACAGCACACCTGTATCCCTTGGATAAATGCCCAGTGGTGCAATTGCTGGGCCATAGCGTAGTTCTATTTTTAGTTTTTTGAGGAACCTCCATACTGTTTTGCAGAGCGGCTGCACCAGCTTGCATTCCCACCAACAGTGCAAAAGAGATCCTCTCTCTCCGCATCCTCACCAACATCTGTTGTTGCTTGAGTTGTTCATGTTAGCCATTCTACCAGGTGTCAGGTGGTATCTCATCGTGGTTTTGATTTGTATTTCCCTGATGATGAGCGATATTGAGGATTTTTTCATGTGTCAGTTGGCCATTGGGATGTCTTCCTTGGAGAAGTGTCTGTTCATGTCTTTTGCCCATTTCTTCACTGGACTGTTTGTTTTTTGAGTGTTGAGTTTGAGAAGTTCTTTATAGATTTTGGATACTAACCCTTTATCTGATATGTCATTTGCAAATATCTTTTCCCATTCTGTCGGTTGCCTTTTAGATTTGCTGATTGTTTCCTTCGCTGTGCAGAAGCTTTTTATTTTGATGAGGTCCCGGTAGTTCATTTTCGCTTTTGTTTCCCTTGCCTCGGGAGACGTGTTGAGTAAGAAGTTGCTGCGGCCGAGGGGCGCCTGGGTGGCGCAGTCGGTTAAGCGTCCGACTTCAGCCAGGTCAAGATCTCGCGGTCCGGGAGTTCGAGCCCCGCGTCAGGCTCTGGGCTGATGGCTCGGAGCCTGGAGCCTGTTTCCGATTCTGTGTCTCCCTCTCTCTCTGCCCCTCCCCCGTTCGTGCTCTGTCTCTCTCTGTCCGAAAAATAAATAAACGTTGAAAAAAAAATGTTTAAAAAAAAAAAGTTGCTGCGGCCGAGATTAAAGAGGTTTTTGCCCGCTTTCTCCTTGAGGATTTTGATGGCTTCCTGTCTTACACTGAGGTCTTTCATCTACTTTGAGTTTATTTTTGGGTATGGTGTAAGAAGGTGGTTCGGGTTCATTCTTCTGCATGTCACGGTCCAGTTTTCCCAGCACCGCTTGCTGAAGAGACTGTCTTTATTCCATTGGCTATGCTTTTCTGCTTTGTCAAACATTAGTTGGCCATACGTTTGTGGGTCCATTTCTGGGTTCTCTATTGTATTCCATTGGTCTGAGTGTCTGTTCTTGTGCCAGTACCATACTGTCTTGATGATTACAGCTTTGTAGTATAGCTTGAGGTCTGGGATTGTGAGACCTCCTGCTTTGGTTTTCTTTTTCAAGATCGCTTTGGCTATTTGGGGTCTTTTCTGGTTCCATACACCATAGATTTTCTTAAGGCTGCACATAACAGATGGGTGCTGGGCTTTCTAAATAACACTCACTGTGAGATACGACCCTAGACATCACTTGACCGAAAGCATAAATCTGGAAAAGAAGGTGGTGCAGGGGCCAAGGTGATACTGGCACAGTGCTGATGGTTTCCTTTGTTTTTGTTTTTTTGTTTTGTTTTTGTTTTTTTGTTTTTTAATTTAATGATCGTAGAATCCCATCAGGGAGGTGTTACTTTATCAGAGAAGATAGACCTGAGACCCAGGGAGATGGAATCGTTTTTCCAAAGTCACACAGTTATCAAACATTGAGGCACCTTTTTGGGTCCAGGTCTGCCTGATTCTCCAAATCCTTACTTTTTCCCTAATCAGTCATCGTAGTGTTTTGTTTTTATCCTTCCTGGGAAGAAAAGCCAGGACTTATGAACTGGAGGACAGAGTCAAGCTCCTGTTCAGACCAGAGGCTCTAGGGGCTAAAGGCAAGCAGGGGGTTGAATGGTCCCCGCCCCCCCCCACCCCAATCCCTACCACCCTCCATGTGTCCACGTCCTAAACCCAGAACCTGTGGCTGTTACCTTGTTGGGAAAGAGGGTCTTAGCAGATGCAATCAAGTTAAGCATCTTGTGATGAGTTCATCCTGGATTACTTGGATGGACATGAAACCCAACAAGTGTCTTTATAAGAGAGAGGGAGATATCACAGCCGAAAGAGGAAGTGGCAGTGTGATGGGAAAGGGGGTGGCAGGAGAGGCAGAGATTAAAGGGATGAGGCTACAGGGTCAGGAGATGCCGGCAGCCGGAAGCAGTCTTGCAGACGGCCCCCAGGGGTACGGCCCAGGCAGGCTCTGCCTGGGCTTCGGAGTTCTGGCCTCCAGAGCTGCGAGGGAATGAAGTTCTGTTGTTCGAGGTCTCCCGTTAGTGGCGATTTGTTATGGCCCCTGCAGGAAGCTAATACAAAGACTAATTGCTTATTCTGAAGCACCGCTGAGATGGGTCTGAAAACCTGGTTGGAGTCTGCTCTCTGCCAATGACAAGCCTTCTGTTCTCGGGCAAGTCACTCACTTTTGTCTCAGGCTTTGCATCAGAAAAGGGGTAAGAATAATAGCCCTACCCACCTCCAGGCTTTCAGTATCATCGCAAGAGATAATGTACTGATATGAAGAATGTTAAAGAAGTATTATGTTGATACACCTTACTTTATATAAATCAGGAGTGTTATTTGTTGTACACACGATAGTCACTTAACAACAGTAAAGTCACAATCGGTATTTAAGTAGTTTGGCGAAGTGGGACCATGTCCTTTGAATACTAACCAGTCTGATAACACTCTCGCAAGGAAAGGAAAAAATAGTGAGGTCACCGCTTCACGTGGAAGCCAAGACCTAGGATGGCAGCTGAGTGGACCGTCACTTAGACTCACTGTACATTTTAATAGTCTAAGTTAACGGAAAGAGATCTTGAATAAAGAGGTAAAAAAGGTCCTTAGAGCAGTGCTGTCCCGTGGAAATACAACGCGAACCACGTACTAAGTTAAAATTTTCTAGCAGCTAGTTTAAAAAAGTAAACCGCCAAAGTTAATTTCAATAATGTACTTAATTTAATATTTCCAAAATACTAGAGTTTTAGCATGTAGTTAGTACAAAGATTATGTGATGAGATATTTTATATTTTTTTCATTTGTACTGTTGTCTTTGAAAGCCAGTGTGTATTTTAGACTGAGAGCGGATCTCACTTTGGAGTAGCAACTTTCCACGTGCTCCGTAAGCACATGTCGCTAATAGCTACCCTGTTCCTATAAACTTTGTAAGAGAATAGTGTGTTTTTAGTTATTTCTGCAGAAAATGTCAGGGTGTCTGGGGGCATAGGCATTTGGTGAATATTTGAGTGATCTAATAAGCACCGACGTAGTATAATAGAACCTTTATTTTTTTTATCTTTGGAGGAAATTACACCTACTGACGGCTCAGTTCTTCTGAAAACCTTCCCTGAGCACCTGTTGTTTGCTAGGCCCTTTATTTAGAGCAGATGATATAAATGAATAAGTTCGAGAATCTTGAGGTCAAAGCAGATAAATCGATCACTACCAATAAGGTGAAATGAAAGCTGGAAACATAATATAGTAAGTAAGTAGAGCTTTGGATTTGGATTCGGAAAGTCTTGGGTTTGGATCCGAGTTTCCGTATTTTTTAGCTATGTGACCCTGGATTATTTCTGTCTCGAACCCCCATATCCTTACTGAGAAAGGGCTGATAAAACGCCTGGCACTTAGCCCTCCATAAATGATGGTTTTTACAAAGTTATTTAAAAGTAATTTTAAGACAAGCTAGTTACAGAGTGTAGGGGGAGATTGGGAATGGTTTCTTAGAGGTGACAAACAGATGTTCGTGTGGAAGGGAAGAGCCTAGAAAAGGCACTGTTCGCCGTCACAGCTCATCATGAAGGCTTCACGCTGGTGGAAAACATGATGGTTTTCCTGAGTAGCTTTTAATCCATGGCCCTGTGTGTGTGTGTGTGTGTGTGTGTGTGTGTGCGTATTTTTGTTGGTATTTTTTTTTTTTGAGAGAGAGCACATTCACACAATTGAGTGGGAGAGGGGCAGAGAGAGAGCGAGAGAGAGTGAGCGAGAGAGAGAGAGAGAGAGAGAGAGAGAGAGAGAGAGAGAATTCCAAGCAGGCTCCGTGCTGTCAGTGTAGAAGCTGACACGGGGCTCAAACTCACGAACTGTGAGATTCTGACCCGAGTCGAAATCAGGAGTCAGACATTTAATCGACTGAGCTGCCCAGCCTCCCTCATGGCTGTATATTTCTAAAAATTTCATAAATCTGGATTTGAATGCCATATCTACCACTTACTTAATTGTAAGTAATGTAACCTCTCTGAATCTTAGTTTCCTTGACTGAGAAATGGGGGTGATGATAGTAATAATTCCAAAGCTCCTACTGTTCCCCCTTGCAGTTCCTCCACCTAAGGATGACCACTTTCTATGACCTGTTATAGGTGGGAACTTAAAAAAAACGGTTTGTAGGCAGGATCGTGAAGTACGTACTCTTGGTCTCTCGTTTCTTCTGTTCAGCATTCTGTTTGCGAACTTCACACATTTTGTTGCATGCGGTTGTAACTGGTTTGTTCTTGTTGTTGTATGGTGTTCCGGTGTATGACGGACCAGTTTTATTTTTTTATTGTATTTATTTATTTTAACGTTTGTTTATTTTTGAGCGAGAGAGACAGAGGTCTAGTGGGGGAGGGGCAAGAGCGAGGGAGGCACAGAATCCAAAGCGGGCTCCAGGCTCTGAGCTGTCAGCGTGGAGCCTGACGCGGGGCTCGAACTCGTGAACCGTGAGATCGTGACCTGGGCCGAAGTCGGACGCTCAACCGACTGAGCCGCGCAGGTGCCCCTATTTTTTGATTCTACTGTCGTTGCATGATTGGTGTTTTCGGTGCTCCTTCAGTATTCTAGTACTGGTTGTGTCTTGGTGGACAGAAGGTCTGCGTTGCCGGAGGGTGGGGCTGTTGCATGACAGGGCAGGCGTAAGTGCACCTTCTCTAGATGCTGCCAAATGCTTTTCCGACACGATTGTACCGATTTACACTCCCACCAGCAGTATATGGGGATGTGAATGGGATTTGGACTTGTTCATTTTGCCATGTTTTACATACGAAAGCTGGGTGTGTTTTTAAAATTTGTTTTTAACACTTACTTATTTTTGAAAGACAGAGACAGCGCACCAGTGGGGAGGTGGGCAGAGACAGAGGGAGACCCAGAATCTGAAGCAGTTGTCAGCACAGAGCCCGATGCAGAGCTCGAACCCCTGAACCGTGAGATCATGACCTGAGCTGAGGTCAGATGCTTAACTGGCTGAACCACCCAGGCGCCCCCTATAGGTGTGTTTTTTAAAAGTGTGATTGCTTTAACCTGCAGTATGCCCTACACTCAGGCCAGACTCCGACCCGGGCTGTTCCTTTGTCCAATAGCCTTCCTTCTCCCTCTGGCCACTGTCCTTAGTCCTTGCGGACTCGGTTCAGATCTCACCCCGCTCTGGTAGCCCTCTGTGACTCAGGGAAGTCACCAGACTTCACCAGATGTTTGTGACTCCCTCACTACGTTTAGAAATCCTGAGTGGGGACGAAGAAAAAAAGGACTGTATTATTGTTTTATTTCAAGCCAACCTCACTGGGTTTTAATTCTGCGGTTGCTGTTGACTAGTTGTTTGACTTCGCACGGGTCTTTTAATGTGTCTGACCCTCAGTTGTCTGGTTTGTCCAAAGAAGGAGAAGGAGGGAAAGCGGGGCGAGAGGGAGGACAGCGCGCCAAAGGGGGGTTACACGCGGGGAAGGTGAATATACGGAGCAGCGCGTAGAACCTGGCGCCGCCTACGCGATGATAAACGGGAACGTGAGAACTCGTTAGCCCTGGAATGCTCTTGCGCTCTGGCTGGCTAATGCAGAATTTAGCGTTTAAGAGTTTTTCTGTCTTGTACTTTTGAACTTAAGAAAACATCCGTAAGATAGCAAGTTGAGAGCGGAGGCCGTATCTTCGGTCAGGTGTGCAGAGGCTCACCGAGTAGCCAGCGCCCCGGAGTCCTCGGATGCTGCCTATGCCTTCCTACCTTTTAGCTCACGTCAGCACACGGATGTGTGTCGGGCACCTGTAGAATCCCACCAGGAGGATCTGTGCAACCAGGGAGGCATGGGGGAGTAGTTTGATAGTAAGCGTGTGTTTCTTCAGTTCGTCAATCAGTTAAACTAGATGGAGACTGTTCCGTTAGAAGTAATGTCAGTGTTTATTCGCACTTCTTTATTATGGTTATTATGTTATTACGACAAAATAGTCTCTTTCGTTATGTAGCTTTACGTTTTTTTTTTTCTGTGCGGAACCTCTTTTTATGATAGAAATGGTTAGGAAAATGAATTTGATTTATAGTTAACTTCACAGGCAGCGTTTTAGAAGATTCTGTGAAGTGTGATGCAGTTTTTCTTTGATGAAATAAATTTAGTCTATTACTTTTACCCTTTTTGGTCATTATGTGTATTTCTATACATACGTATGGGTGCACCACAGTTTGTTTAACCACTCACCCATTGAAGGGCATGGGGGTTGTTTCTAGATTTTGGTAATTTCGAACAGAGCTGCTGTAAACATTCCTGTGCAGATGTTTTGCAGTGGACGCAAACATTCTTATTTCTTCAGGGAAAACTGCTGTTCTAAACTGTTGTTTATCATGTGTGCTCTCTGAAGTCTCTTCTCCTTTAAATACGGTCAGCTGCTGTGTGGAGAAGAGATCTCGGTGAATAGCTGGAGCCAAAAAGAAGGGAAAATCACAACTCTCCCCGTCTTTGTATATTGGCTCTGTGCTGGGACACGTTTTGATGCCCAGCCTTGTGTTTTACCACTGCCTTCGTCTTTGCTTTCTGTTTGCATGGAGGCTGAACATCAGCCAGAGGTCAGAATTTGACACTTTAGGGCCTTCTCGGCTCTTAGCATGTGTGCCGTCCCTGGTGTAAGTGGAAACTCGCAGTGTTCTGTCTCCCCAGCTTTTCCTCCCGGGTTTTCAAGCGTGCCTGTCGTTGGCTTCAGCTGTCACATTTTGCCGTCCCCTTTCCCCCCGAACCCCTGCCCTAGCAGCGGGTGATTCTTTGCTTTTCAGTGGTTTCCAGGAAAGCGTTTGAGGGGCTACCTTCTGCCCAAGAGAGTTCTGAATCAGGTGAAGCGAAGTCACGTACCTGAGGTGCGTCCTCCAGAGAGCCCCCGGGCACGTCACACGGCCCACCAGGATCCTGAGAGTGAGTTCTGCTTTGTGCTCCCTGGAACCGGGGACCAGGGTCCAACCCTGGGAACGGGCTGCCATCCTCAGGCCCACTGCTGAGCAAGGGAGGGGGCGCGGCAAAGGCAGTTAAAACGGCGCAAAGCTCTTCATCCGTTTTTAAGTTGAATTTTCCTGGATTCAGTATCTCTCGTTACTGTAAACATCTGACTGTTTTTCAGAGTTCTGACAAAGTTCACTTGGACAGTTTTTGCTTTTTTTTCGGGGCGGGGGGGTGTTTCTGTGAAGGGACAGGCCCTTTAAGTGCCCCACTTTGCTATTTTTGTTAAGTCAGTCTGTCTACAAAAAACCTACAGCTAGCATCATCCTGAACGATGAGAAAGTTGATGTTTTCTCATTAAGATCGGGTACCAGACAAAGATGTTCCCTCTCACTGTTTCTTGTCAACATTGTACTGGAAGTTCTAGTTAATGCAATAAGACAAAAAAGGAAATAAGGTAACACAGATTGGGAAGGAAGAAATGAAAGTCTTCTATCACAGATATTATGATTGGCACAGATATATATGATTATGATTGATAGAAAATTTGAAAGAACCAGCAAAACTACTCCTGGAATGAACAAGCTGCAGTAGCCGGGTTGCAGAGATCTAAAGTTCATACACGGAAATCAGTTGGTTTCCTGTGTACCAGCAATGAACAAGGGAATTTTATTTATTTATTTATTTATTTATTTATTTATTAAAAAAATTTTTTTAAATGTTTATTTATTTTTGAGAGAGAGAGAGCCAGAGCACGAGCAGGGGAGGAGCAGAGAGAGAGGGAGACACAGAATCTGAAACAGGCTCCAGGCTCCAAGCTGTCTGTACAGTGCCGGACATGGGACTCGAACTCACAGACTGCAAGATCATGACCTGAGCCGAAGTCAGAAGCTCAATCGACTGAGCCACCTAGGCGCCCCTGAACAAGGGGGTTTTAAATTAAACATCTGATACCATTTATGTTAGCACCCCCCAAAATGAAATACTTAGATACGGACCTAAGAAAATATATACAGAATCCGAGGAAACCCACAAAACTCTGATGAATGAAACCAGAGAACTGAATAAATGGAAAGATAGTCCATCTTCCTGCATAGGGAGAACGGATGCCAAGATGTCACTTCTTTCCAACTGGATCTACATAGTAGATGCAATCCCCGTCCAATCCCAGCAGGTTGTTCTGTAGATATTAGCACACTGATTGGGAAGTTTATATAGAGGGCCAAAGACCCAGAGTAGCCAACATAGTCTTGAAGAAGAACCAAACTGGAGGAGTGCTAATACCCAGCGTCTTGACTTACTATGAAACCACAGTAACAAGACTATGAGGTATTGGTGAGAACAAGTAGATAAATAGATGAGCAGAACAGAATAGGCCCACAAAGATGTGATCAGCTCAGAGGAGCAAGGGCAGTGCACAAGGGCAAAGATGGTGCTTCGGCAGATGGTGCTGGAACAGCCGGACGTTCACATGCAAAAACCCCAAAACAACAACAACAAGATTCTAGACCTAGCTCTTATACCCTTCCCCAAAAACTACCCCAGGATGGATCATAGACCTACATGTGGAATGGGAAACCATGAAACTCCTAGAAGAGCATAGCAGAAGACCTACCTGACTCTGTTTCTGAGCAACGGCTTTTTAGTTACACCCCCAAAGGCTGAACGAGAAGTCGGCCCATGACCGAAAGATCGGTAGGCTGGACTTAATTAAATTAAAAACGTTTGCCCTCTGAAAGACCACGTCAAGAGAAGGAGAAGACAAACTGCAGGCTGGTTGAAACTGTTTGCAGGAGGTGGGACTGGGGCAGGACTAGTACCTAAAATATACAAAAAGCTCATATGACCTGGGGCTAAAACGAGTGGTCAAGCCGTGATACGACGCGGGAGAATTTTAAATGCCTGTTATTACTAAGTGAAAGAAAACACTCTGTACAGGTTACGTGCCATATGATTTTGACTATAGGACGTTCTAGAAAAGGCAAAACTATGGCGTTAGTAGGAAGGTGAGGGGTTGGAAGTGTGGGGAGGGAGGAACAGGCAGAGCGTAGAGGACCGTTTGCCAGTGACAGTTCTGCGTGCGGTGCCGAGATGACGGACGTGTGTGGTCCTGCGTTTGTCCAGACCCGTGGAGTGTGCGTGTGAACTATACCGTCGGCCGTGGACTTTACTTTTTTATTTTTCTGAGTTCTATTTATTGTGAGCGAGAGTGAGAGAGAGATAGAGGGAGAGAGGGGATCCCAAGCAGGCTCCACGGTGGTAGCACACAGCCCGACGTGGGGCCCAAACTCACAAACCATGAGATCATGACCTGAACCAGGGTCAGGCGTCGGACGCTTAACCAACTGACCCGCCCAGGCGCCCCTCAGCCGTGGACTTTTGAGTGAGGAGGATATGTCCGCACAGGGTCATTGATTGTAACTTCTGTGCCATGCTAGTGCAGGACGTCGATGGTGGGGGAGGCTGTGCATGTGTGGGGGTGGGCCTGTGGCAGTTCTTCGAATCTTCTTCTCAGTTTTACTGGGAAACCTAAAACTGCCCTCAAAAAATTCTGTAAAAAATGGAATCGACACTTATTCTGTTAGACTTGAATGTATTTCAGTGAGAGTCACTATAATTGTTTCCCCCAAAGCTCCTATAGATTATAGGAGGGATGTGAACGATTCATTATTTTTAAAGATACCCTTGGCCCTGTTAAAAATATTTCCTCTGCAGTCCTTTGAACTAAAAAGTTAGTAACAGCCTAGCAGTATGTCACCATGTCAGAGACAGGAAATGTCTTTTTCACCAGTAACAGTTTGGAGCTCAGCACGCCCTGTGAAAGCTGCTGAGAGACTTAAAAAGGGGCCGGGAGGAATGCCTTTTTTTAAAAAATGAAAAAATCCAAAGATTCAGAATTGTTAGGTGAAATGATGTTACACTGAGATGTGGGGCATCTGGGTGCTCCTCTGTCACACCTGCTCGGTCACTTAGCTGGGCTGTGGCTGCTTCACTTGTAAAAGGCATTCGGTGATTTCCAGATCGCTTCTGCTTCTAAGACTTAGGTTTTATGTTCCATGTTGATTCTTAACAGTCCTAATTTTGTATGTCTTGTTGAGAAGTGAAGTTATACATCGATAAAATAGTCTCAGAATTTTTATATATATGGCTTTTTAAAACTTGGAAATAGAATGGATTCAGTAAAATGCTTCTTGTCCCGGGATATTTTTGGTCTGTAGTCTTATATGTCTTTATTATGTATTTTTGTGTATTTCCCCTGGAATGTTACCCATTTTATTTCTTAAAGGAAATTCCTGACTTCTCAATGTATATATACCACAGTATAAACTCTCCTCTTGTAATGCACTTTGATGATAATGTCATAATTTTTTTACATACTTAGAACAAAATGTTTAGTATAAGCCCAATTCTAGGCCCTGGCTTCTCCTCTTTTTTTTTTTTTTTAATTTTTTTTTACATTTATTTATTTTTGAGAGACAGAGTGAGACAGAGCGTGAGTGGGGGAGGGGCAGAGAGAGCCAGAGACACGGAATCCGAAGCAGGCTCTAGGCTCTGAGCTGTCAGCACAGAACCCGACGCGGGGCTCGAACCCACAGACTGTGAGATCACGACCTGAGCCGAAGTCGGACGCTCAACCGACTGAGCCACCCAGGCGCCCCTGGCTTCTCCTCTTTAATTAAGATTGTTAGGGAGGAAGAGTCGATTTCTCTCTCCCACGAAGAAACTCTGATTTATCTATTGCATTTCTATGTGGTAAGTGGAGGATAAAACGTTTGGATCTTAGGAAGACATCGTTAGGTGTAGATAAGCTCCTAGTCAGTGAATTACTTGATAGTAACTTACAAGGACATATCAGAAAACGAGGGACAGAGTGCATGGTACTTAATCTGCATTGATTAAATAAGTCCTTGTGGCAGCGTCCTCTGAGCGTAGCGTGGAGTCCTTTGGGGGGGCGGTGGGCCACCTCATGTCTTGGACTAGACAGGAGCTGAGCTGTCGGCGGTAGGTGTCTCCAGCTCATTCAGGCGTGGGACATTCCTGGGCAGGTGGCCACGGATGGTATTTCTAACTCTTAAGTCTGAATAGTTTGAGGAAGGATTGGTAACATAAATTGTTGTTGCATAATCTCTTTTATGAGAAAGACGTCTCTAGTCAAAACCTTTCCCTGTCTGAGCGGGAGTGTCAGAGCGGTCTTGTCAGCCCCGTTCTCACCCTGGAGTTCACGTGCGCCCAAGGGAAGCAGGACTAGAGGGCCGTGGCCGCCTCCCGGCTCCCCTGCCCGTCCTTCGTGCAGCAGGGGGCAGGCCCCAGCGCTCTCGGCAGCCCTGCTTTGGAGAACGGGCTTGGGCTGCTCGGCACACCTTTGCTTGAAAGTCTCGACTGTCAGTACTTATTCTGAAGAATAGGGAGTTGGAGTTGAGGGTTTTTTTTTTCAAGGACTTTTGGGGGAGAAACACTTCAGAGAAGTGTTTTATGCCTGAGAGATGTTTCATTTTCATATTTCTTACAAAGTCACAAAGAATAGTCGCTTCTATTTGAAGACTCAGGATTCCCAGGAGAAAGAGAGGGAGTATAAGCTCGAACCTATGCGGTTGATTTGGGGGGAAGGGGGGTGGGTTTGTGTGTCTTCATTTGTGTCATCATTATAGGTACCATTTCTGTGACCCAAGTGTCCTGTCCTTTACGTGTTCTTTTCAGTTCTCATCAGAGCCATGAGATGGCTAGATAATTACTTCGTAGGTGAGCAAACGTGTTAGGAAGGCTACCTGACTTGCCGGATTTTTCTACCTGTTAGTGGTAGGACTGAGACCTCAACTTGTTTCTGTGTGTCTGATACACGTGCACATATGCACCTCATTTTATGTTTACGTGTGTGTGTGTGAGTCTGTCGGACCCACCACAGGAAGACCCAGTTCCTTTTTGTCCAAAATAGTGGGCATGTTCCACGCTTCATATTTGAACTCGTGTGCTTGACTCCTTGCCAGTGAGCTGTGTATTTAGGGTTGCATTTCCTGGGATGACGTACCTGCGCTGAATCTGTAAAGCGTTCATTTGCAAAATGGCTTGCGTGTTTAGACGGTCTCCCAGATGCCGGGCTGGACGGACGGCAAGCTGGCCCAGCTTCAGGAGAGACTTCACCCTAACTGGGGTTTAAGAGTGGTGCAGCCGAGAGACGCGAACTGCGTTGTAATGACACAGTTTACCCTGGGCACAGAGGAACACGAGTCTCGTGCTTTTGGTAACCCTGCCTTTTCTGAGGCCTGAGCGTTTGTGGTGAGAGGCCCAGGCACCCCTGGCGTCAGAGGAAAGATAAAAGCGTACGTCCTCGGGACCCGCGTGTGCGGTTAATTACATACTTGCCCAACTCCCAAGCCCAAGTAGAATTTGGCATTCTAAGAACGCCTCGTCTTTAGTTTTTGATGTTAATATATCCACCTAGAATACCTTTTGGGTCTCCCCGTTGGGTTCTTGTGTTCCGTTTTAGGAGCCATAGACTGTTCTAGTTTCTAAATGTGAAACAAAACCAGTTTACCTGTTAAAGGCGGGTTGGACTCTTCAGTCTTGCTTCTGCTCTTTATTCCTAAAGAAAGTGAAACGTAATCAGTTTGTCAAGTCTTTTAGCTGAATGAACCGTGGGAAAACTAACTCAACAGATATTTGAACACCTCTTAGGCACTGTACCGTGTGTGGAGTGAAGGGAGTCAAACCCGTAAAGTGCCTGTTCTCAGGAGGCTTCTGTTGCAGCCGGGCTGGGCAGAGAGCAGATAATCGTGTAAATAATTCACACCGTTTCCAGTAGTGCTAACGCCAGCTATGGGACTGTGAACGGCTGTGGGCCTGGGGGATGGAAAGGGAAGGAGTCTTGTTAAATCTAGAGGAGAGCAAGGAAGGAAAAGAGAACAGAAAAGTCAGAGGGAACCACCCAGGCCGGGAATGTTCTCACGGCCGCGGAGAGCAGGAGAGAGGGCCGGAGAGCAGGAGAGAGGACTGGTTGGGGAGGATGAGGGAGGAGAGGCAGGCGGGTGGGCTTGCCGGTGTGCAGAGCTTGTGGGAACATACTAGAATGAGCAAAGATGGAACGAAAATACTTTTTTGAGGGGATAAAAATCCTTCCTTATGTACTTTCTTAGCTTCAGATTAGAGAGGAAAGGTTTGATGAATGTAATGATCATAAATAAAAATCACAATTGAAGAATAGCCTGGATAATAAGAATTTGTACATGAATATATTATTGGTTGTTGGGTACAGAAACACTATTTAATAACTCTTTTCCTCCTGTGAGAGGTCTGCATACAGTAGGAATGGAACCTTTAATTCATTATGATCACTTGGAACTGAAAATCTAAATTGGCCTATAGAAAGTATAATTTTTAGGTGCCCAGGGAATGTGCGAAGACCATCTTAATCACAGCACAGTGATCCAGAACCAAACTCGGGAGTCAGGCTAAGCCACCCACCCGCCGAGCGACGTGGCCTCTCTTTGCCCCGGTTTTCCCATCTGTGGAATGGGAACACACGGAGGTGGTTCTGTTTGTAGAGCAGAGCTCCGTGCGGGTCCTGTTGGGGCGTGGAGGGAGTGTCAGGACAGCTGATGCCTAGATGCTCCCCCCACTCCTGCTCCCCCGCTTCCCTTAGGTCGTCCGCCCCGCTCCTTCTGTCTCCCTCTTCGTTTTGGTTTCCTGCTGCTCCTCCTCGTGTACTGAAACTGCACTCGGGGCTCAGGCAGCTCGGCTGAGTGTTGTTCCGCCTGGGACGCTAACAACTTCCGCTGTCGTCCCCTGCCGAGTTCTCTCCCTGGCGGTACTTTCTGAATGAGCAGGGTTGCCGGACTCCTCCCTGTCACGCTCTCCCCGCCTCTCTGCTGTGCTGGTGGGCACCCCTTCTCATCTGGAGGGAAGCACCCACCAGGGCCTGCTGAGAAGGTTGATTCCCTTCTTATTTTTAAGTTTACTTATTTATTTTGAGAGAGAGGGAGACACGGGGGGGGGGGGGAGGGAGAGAATCCCAAGCGGGCTCCGAGCTGTCAGCCCAGAGCCCAACGTGGGGCTCGAACCCACGAACCGTGAGATCGTGACCTGAGCCGAAACCGAGAGTCGGATGCTTAACCGACTGAGCCCTGCAGGCGCCGCGAGAAGATTGTTTTTCTTTTGGGTTCAGGCCTCGAGGGGGTGCGGGGGCTTCCCTGAGGAGAAGCGGGCCCTGCCCCTGCTCCCCACGGGCCCTGCTGCTGGGCGGGACGCTGGAGGACGTGTGTTGTCGCCGTGCCTTGGACGAGCTGACCGTCGCTACCTCTGTGCCCTCGCTCCGCCTGGATTTGGGAGTTGGGAGCGCACCGCTTTTGTAGATCTACGGTGCCGGTGCCGCAGGAAGTTCGTATCTAGACCTCGTCACCAGATACACGTGTGTCTTAGGAGGAAGTTTCCTCCTCCTGTATTTTGCTTGGGGATATTTAATCTCCGGATAGTAAGTACTGAAATTACCCTGAAGGTAATATTTTACACACTTGTCTGAAGTCCGTATCACAGGAGGAGAAACACCATTATTTGGATGATTAAAAAAAAATAAAGTCCTGGATTTCAGAAATGGACCCCAACGTGCATTTCAAACGTACTTCTTTTCTCACTGTGCGTTTACCCATGTGGAGAGGGGAGAATGGTGTACCATCGGCCTACGGGGAGAGGAATAGCCACCCTTCAGAGAGCTTTCAGTTAATACAGTGTTTCAAATGTTAAAGCAAAAAAAAAAAAAAAAAAAAGATACATCGCTCTTCTGTGAGAATGTGATAGAATTTACTTGATCAGACTTGGGGACCGCATTGCAGAGAGATGGTTTACTTGGTTAATAAAGTCAATCCGTGGTTCGTGGGTTCCAGCCCCGCGTCGGGCTCTGTGCTGATGGCTCGGAGCCCGGAGCCCGCTTCGGATTCTATGTCTCCCTCTCTCCCTGCCCCTGCCCCGCTCATGCTCTGTCTCTCTCTGTCTCTCAAAAATAAATAAACATTAAAAAAGAAAAGTCAATCCAAAATGTCCAGTCAGCAGAGGAAGCGTATGTGGTCTGTGAGCTTTAGGACATGACTGAAGGAAAAGGATCAGGTTCTAGCTTAGTTGACGGGACTGTAGAAGTCTCTGAGATTCCGAGGTACGCGTGTTGACCGTTCCCCCAGGAAAATGCCCTTGTGTTCAAGAAAGCACCATTCACGGACACGTAAGGGAGTTCCTGGGGCGCCTTGGAGCTCATTGACTTGGGGTTAGTGGACTCCAGCCTGGGAAACTACTCGAGGTTTCTGGAAAACTCTGGGAGCACTTCTCAGTCCAGATCACTTCCTTGTGACCTTTTTTTCCTTCCCTTTAAAAAAAATTATTTGTTATACTTTATCTTCTTAAAACGGGAAAGCCGAATAAATTCCGGATTGTAATTTGAACTAGGATATTTCCTGTCTCTCTTGGGACACATAATCAATCGTGAGTTTATTCCCAGAGCATTGAAGAAATTAGTTTAGCCACAGATACCTCGCGGTTGGACTCCTGCTGTTTATGCTCACCGCCGTGCGGAGGATGTCTGTCCGCCGTGGTAGCCGCGACCGTGACAGAGACGAAACCAGTCGGACCCCCTGGGCCGTCCGCCCGTGGAAGACCGCCCGGGTCCTCCGGGCCTTCAGAGGACGGCCCGTCTTGATTCCGTACGGCTGCCACCCCAACTACCACAGACCGTGCGCCGTAAACAGCAGAAGCGGACTCTCCCTATTCTGGAAGCTGGGGTCAGAAAGCAGGCTCTGGCAGGGCGGCCTCCTCCTGAGGACCAGAGGGAAGACCTCCGTTCCAGGCCCCTCTCCCGGCCTCTGACGCTTCGCTGGCCGTCTTGGTGTCCCTGGGCTTGTGTCACGGCCACCCTGACGCCTGCTTCCGCTTTCACATGCTGTCCCCTTGCGGGGCCTTACTTTGTAAGGACACCAGTCACGCTGCACGTAGGGCCCGCGCGATTCCAGCAGGATCTCGTTTCAACCAGTACGTCTCCCCTGACCCTGTTTCCAAAGCAGGTCGCGTCCTGAGGTCCCGGGGGGTTAGAGCTTGGATGTAGGAATCTGGGGGGGATACAATTCAACCTGTAACAGCCCCTACGTGGTTTGGAATTGCCGTAATTTCATAGGCCTTCTGGTTGAGAGGTGACCTGGAGTCCTCAATTCCAGATGCCGAGACAGCGAAAGCAGCATTCTGTCCACGTCTTCAGCTGCATTTCTTGTAGCACATCCCCACAGGAGTCACTAGGCTGCTCTTTTAACATCTAACCGTCCTCTTCTTTCTTTTCTCCTCCCTCCCTTCCCCCCCCCCTTACTTCTTTATGTTCTTCTGAGACCTCTACGTGTGGGCAAGCTGTAGAATCCGTTCTTTCAGCAAAAGTCACTCCAACAGGATTTCTCAACCTCAGTACCGCTGGCGGTTTGTGTGGGTCCAGCCCGTGCATGGTAGGATGTTGAACAGCATCCCTGGCTGGTACCCGCGAGACGCCAGTGCCCGTCCCCCTGCCCCTCCCGTCCTGCCTTGACAACACAGAATATCTCCGGATACCGCTCACCACATGTCTTCCTGGGGACGAGATCACCCCTGGCTGAGAGTAGTCATTTTAGACTTACCATGTGCCAGGCCAGGAAGCCGGGAACCCAAGGATCTGAGTGTGACAAACTCTCGTTCTCGGGTGACTCAGGTTACTGACACACAACACGGTCACACAACACGGGTCATGCCGGGGTGCTGGGAACGGTGTGGTGGGGTGAGGGCGGAATGGAGCAGCAAGGGAGTCCAGAGGCTGAGTAAATCAGCTGCTTTTGCACACACGTCTTGAAGAAATGTGGGTTGTCATTCTTGATGGGTGGGATTAACAAGGAATGTTCTTTGATACTCTCCAGATTTTTTTTTCACCTTTGGTTTAAATTGTTGTAAAGATACTTATCCGAAGGTTATATTCAAGAAGAGCTAATGATAGAGCTAATGATAGGCTCTGTGTTTTAACGTAAATCAGTTGGAGAATCCAGAGGTTTCCCGTATTGATTGAAAAGGGACAAATCCATTACTTTTCTTCATGGATGAGATTTTTTTTATATTAAATTTTTTTTCAACTTTTTTATTTATTTTTGGGACAGAGAGAGACAGAGCATGAATGGGGGAGGGGCAGAGAGAGAGGGAGACACAGAATCGGAAACAGGCTCCAGGCTCCGAGCCATCAGCCCAGAGCCTGACGCAGGGCTCGAACTCCCGGACCGCGAGATCGTGACCTGGCTGAAGTCGGACGCTTAACCGACTGCGCCACCCAGGCGCCCCGTGGATGAGATTTAATAACACGCTATCTTCTGTTTCTCCATGGTGCTGCGCCCTCCATTTGAACGTGAATAAACATTTGGTTTCCATCTTCTGAAATCTTTTAAACATGATAATTGTTTTTATTATTAAAATAAACAGCTTGTGTGTCTAGTAAACTAATGATTGCTGTGCTGGTCTAGTTATTTAGTTCTTTTGCTGAGGAACAGCTTGGGGAGAGCATAGATGCTTTTTCTGACATCAGCCTCAGATCATATCAGTGTTACTTTATTTTTTAGTGTAATTACGTTAGAAAATGTGTTGTCTTTCTGGGAGTCTTTTTATCTGATAGAATTGAATTCCATTATAACATTTAAATCATTTAAGTTTCTTACAGAATTTTGAAACAATACACAGTGCCGCTGAAAAGTGATGAAAAAAACTTCCTATGTGACCCGGGGAAACTAATGTTACTAAAATTAGTTCATAAAATTTCGTGTGCTAAGGAGAGGGATTTCCTGGGTTTAAATACAGAATTGACGTTCATGTGGTTGGTCTCTGATGACTTCATCTTGGTGATTATTGGCCTAATTTCAGTGATCGGTTGTCAACAGTGTTTGAGGGGAGTTAAGACCTTGTTATTCGTAAGGATTAAAAGCTCTTTCAGCATTGAAGTCAGAGGCGGCTTGACCGCACTTACCGCGAGAGGACCTACCGATGTGCGTTTTGAGCTTCTCCTGGATGTGCGGCCCTCACAGCGTGGAGCCACAGGGACTGAAACGTGCAAGGGTCCTGTGGAGCGGAGGGCCTCAGCATGGCCTGAGCCTGCAGACTCAAAAGGCTGGGCCTTTTGTTGATGGGATCAAGACTTGTTGAACAGCAAGGTCAAGATTTGGAGAGTTGAGGAGAAAGAAATAATCTTGTCAGAGTTGTAGTCTTTGGGGGGGAACTCCTTGATGTATGATGCCTCTTGGGTCTTTATTTATTTTTTTAATTGTTTTATGTTTTACTCATTTTTGAGAGCAAGAGAGACAGAGCACAAGCAGAGGAGGGGCACAGAGAGAGGGGGAGACACAGAGTCCAAAGCAGGCTCCAGGCTCCAAGCTGTCAGCACAGAGCCCGACACGGGGCTCGAACTCACAGACCGCGAGATCATGACCTGAGCCGAAGTCGGCCGCTTAACCAACAGAGCCCCCTCTTGGATCTTTAAAAAGGATCCTTTTGGAAGACGAAAACCGAGAGCTTTTGTTATAGGAGTTTTTTTTTTTCTTTTAATTTTCTGCAAGAACAGTTGCTCACAATTTCTCCCTTGGTGGGGGATACGAGTCTATTTCTCTATTTTAAGAGACATTATGAAGACCATATTGTGTAGCAGTGGAAGGTGTATTTTTAGTATTTTTCCCCCAAATGTATATTTCTGTTTCAATTGTCGAAGACAAACTTGTCAACTTTTATTAGATTTCATTTTTAGCCACAGAAATACTGGGTATTTCTGAAATAGAAACTCACTGACTTAAAAAATGCATCTCTTACCTCTACAGCAGAATTTGGTAAATAATGGTTATAATTTGGCAACTACTAGAAGACGGTGCCAAATTCTATGACTGTAGCTTCTTAGATTTTGCAGGCAGAGGTAGTTTTCTGGTGAACGAAATACCCGAGTTCTGTGAGTTTGACAATCTGCAATAATTTTAGTGATTTCAGTTTACAGTTAAAGGGCAGGTGTCATAATTCCTCCCCAAGTTTTCTTTCTTTCTTTTCATGTTTATTTATTTATTTTTTGAGAGAGAGGACGCACACAGAATACCAGTGGGGAAAGGGCAGACACAGAATCTGAAGCTGACTCCAGGCTCCAAGCTGTCAGCACAGAGCTCAGCGCAGGGCTCGAACCCACGAACCGTGAGATCATGACCTGAGCCGACGTCGGATGCCTAACTGACTGAGCCCCCCCGGGCGCCCCTCTTTTTGTTTTTTTTTGTTCCTTTTAAGTTCATATATTTTCTTTTATAATCGCTATACCCCACATGGGGCTGGAACTCACAACCCTGAGATCAGGAGTCGCGTGCTCTTGTGACTGAGCCAGCCAGGCGCACCGCTCGAAGATTGATTTCTAAAACACCTGAAACGCGTTAACCTGCTACGCCAGAAAAAAAGCCATATTCCTTTTACAGTAATAAACTTCTGCTTTTGTCATCATTTCTGTTTTCCGAAGCTTTCCGATTCTTCTCTCCGGATTCTAAAGTCTTACGTGATTTAACCAAGTCTTATTTTGAACCATATGCTTATTTATATAAAAAAGTTAGTTTGCTGAATTTTCAAAATAGGAATCGTCAAGAGACACACACGTTCATTCATTCGGCAGATAATGTGTTAGGTATTTATTATATGCCAGGCACTCTTGTAGGCTGGGAATGAAGTAGTGAAGAAAATAAAACTGGTGTGTTGGCTGTAGACACTAAAAGAAAGATAAAACAGAGAGGAGACTTTCTGTGCATTTGTTTGGTTTTTTTGGGGGGGGTGGTGGTGGTGGAAAAATTGGCAGTTTTACAAAGGGCAGCCAGGGAGCCATCCGTGAGAAAATGACAGTGGAGTGGGTTGAGATGTGAAGGAGTTGGGGGAGTGGGTCATTTGGACAACTGGGCCAAGAGCTTCCCAGGCAAGGACACCCACGTGCAAATGCCCTGAGGCAGCACTCCTGGCATGGCTAAGGTGACTGGACTGAGGTGAGCAAGAGGGAAAATAGAGATGGGAGGGCCGTGGAGGTTGTTTGGGGGACTGGCCATGACTCTTGATGATGTGGAAGCCACTTGAGCTGTGGGGTGATATGGTCTGACTTAAATTTTCACAGGATCCCTCCGTTGCAGTGTAGAGAATACAGTGATGGAGGGCCAGGGAACCATTTAGGATTCAGCAAACCACCGAAAGGTGCAGGTGAGCGAGGAGGCGGCTAGAGCCTGGCGAGCTGGAGTAAAGGTGTTGAGTGGTTGGATTCTGGATTGGGTGCCAGCTGGACCTAGTGAGCGAGAGACAGGGTCAAGGATGACCGAGAGGTTTTGCCCTGAGCAACTGGGAGACTGGAGTTGTTACTTACAGAGATGACAGAGACTGTTAAGGAGAAGGTTTTGCAGACGTTTTATTTTGGAAATGCATGGATTCGACCATTTTAGGTAGAGTGGCATACTGTAGGAGTGTATTATCGATGTATTTATTTGTGAGATATACTGCCCTAGCTTTTATAGTGGGGGTCAATCTCAGATACGGAAGTCTTCTCCTTCTCTTTTTCACAATTGTTGTGGTTATTTTAGGTCTTCTGAATCCAGACATGTTTTTGGATCAGCTTATCAGTTTCTTACAAAAAGCTATATAGATCAGTCTGGAGGGGACAGACATCCTGATGATACTGAGTTCTCTAGTCCATGTACATGGTATATACTTTGTGGGTGCAGTGTTCTTAGTTTTCAGAGGGTGGATCTCAAACCTATTTTGTGAGTTATTTCTATGTATTTTATTCTTTCTGATGCTATTGCTTATGTTCATTTTTGGTTATTCCCAATGTTTAGCAAACTAGTTGATTTTTCAGTGTGAATTCTATCCTGTGACTTCAGTATGCTTATTTTCATAATTTTTTGTGGACTCTTTAAGATTTTTATGTATGTTGCTTGCAGATATATGCCACTTTGCTGCTTTGTTAATCTATAGGCTTTTACTTCCTTTCGCTTTTTTTCTGGCTTTATTACCCTAGCTGGAACCATTAGTACAGTGTTGAATGGAAATGGCGAGAGCTGACAAGCTGACCGCTTTGCCTTGTTCCTTGTCTGAAGAAAGCTTTTGACCATGAACTATGATGTTTGCTGTACATTTTCATGCATGCCTTTTATCTGGTCAAGAAAACGCCTTTCTGTTTTTACTTTGCTGGGAGTCTATATCACGAATATAATCGATTTTGTCATAGAACTCTGTATCCATTTGCATGATGATACGGTTTTTGTCCTTTATTCTATTAACTTGGCGTGTCGTGTTAATCGATTTTTGGATGTTAAACAAAACTCAAATTTCTGGGAGAAAACCTTCTCGATGGTGGTGCATAATCCTTATTCTGTGCTGTTAGATTTAATTTTCTAATATTTTGTTAAGGATTTTTCTGTGTTCATGAGGCATATTGGTCGTTGATATCAGGGCAACATGCCTCATGAGTTTGGGTCATCTTCCTTCTCGACTTTGTGTGGGATTGCTATTATTTTCTTAAATATTTGAGATAATTAACTAGTGAAACCATATGCTTTTTTTTTAAAGTAAGATAGGCACAGTTATTCAATAAGCCTTTTTTTAAAGTTTATTTATTTTGAGAGGGAGACAGGGAATCCCAAGCTGGCTTTGCACCATCAGTGCGGAGCCTGATGCGGGGCTCAAACCCATGAAACTTTGAGATCGTGACCTGAGCTGAAACCAAGAGCCAGATGCTTAACCGGCTGAGCCACCCAGGCGTCCCCAAACCATAGGTTTTTTTTTTAAAAAACCGATTCTCAGTATATTGCTGACTGTCTAACCTTTTATGGGTTTATCCCCTCCTTGGGTTGTTCACCTGTTTGCCTGCTGACGGGGCCTTTGATATTAGTATCTTGTAACCACATATTCCCACTCAAATAGGTGTTTAATACCCCTTTAAACTGAAACTTATGATATCTGCCCATGTTTTGCATTTATTGATGTTTTAAAATTTAAGTAATTTTAAAATACCTTTTTTTGAGAATATATCACCAAGTGAAATAATTTAAGATATTTAGATGAGAATCCCCGCTGCTGTGGACTGAACTGTGTTCCCCTCAAATTCATATGTTGAAGCCTTAACCTCCAATGTGACTGTATTTGGAGTAAGGAAATAATTAAGACTGAATGATGTCATAAGAGTGAGCCCGCAATCCCGTAGGATTAGTGTTCTTCCTAAGAAGAGGCCCCAGAGGACAAGCGCTCTCTCCACCATAACATTCCAAGCTAATACAATCTGCTTTATGCGATTCCCTTTGGAACGTACAGTCTTCTGCCCATGCCCTTCAGGGAATATGGATTGGATGCTTGCTTTGGTGTGCTGGGAGTGTTATAGCGAGTTTAATGAATACTTGTTTTCACAAAGTGTAGCCTTTCAGGAATATTTCATGACCAGTTGGTGCCTCCCATCACGCACAGGCTCCTTCAGAACTTCTGTGCTTACCTCCTTCTGCCTTTTACCGCTCATATGAGATAGGGAAGATAGAGAGGTTCTCTTCTGAGTTTGGATGGTTATTAACGAAAACAACGTCAGGGCGCCTGGGTGGCTCAGTTTGTTGAGCGTCTGACTTCAGCTCAGGTCGTGATGTCACAGTTTGTGGGCTCGAGCCCCACTCAGGCTCGGGGCTGACAGCTCAGAGCCTAGAGCCTACTTTAGATTCTGTGTCTCCCTCTCCGCCCCCCCTCCCGCCCCTCCCCCGCTCACACTCTGTCTCTGTCTCAAAAATAAATAAACATTAAAAAAAAGAAAAAAATGTCTACATCTTTGACAACTGTTGGTAGTTACACTTTTTGTTAAATTGGTTATAGGTCACATAGTTTGGGAACTGCATTAAAAATTCCTCTTTACTGGGGTGTCTGGATGGCTCAGTCGGTTAAGCGTCTGACTTCGGCTCAGGTCATGATCTCGCGGTTCGTGGGTTCGAGCCCCGCGTCGGGCTCTGTACTGACGGCTCGGAGCCTGGACCCTGATTTGGATTCCGTGTCTCCCTGTCTCTGTGCTCCTCCCCTGCTCACACTCTGTCTCTCTGTCTCCCTCAAAAAAATAAATAAACTTAAAAAAAATTCCTCTTAAACTGGAATAGTCATAAAAATAATCCAACTTTCAGAAGCATATTGGTGATCTGTTTTTGGAAAACAAATCACTACAAACTCAGTGGCTGAAAACAGTGCCCGTTTATTAGCTCGCGGTTCTGTGGACTAGCAGTCTGGAGCCGTATGGCCTGTTTTGTGTTGTTTCGTTGGCTCACGTCATCGCAAGGCTAACATTAAGGTGTCCGCCGTACTGAATTCTCACCTCGAGGCTCTCGGGAAAGCTCTGCTCCCAAACTCATTCTTGCCATTGACCGAATTCAGTTCCTTGTGATTGTGGGACCGAGGTCCCCATCCCCTCGCCGGCCGGCCGTGTGGGGCCTCCCCCGGCACCCGGAGCCTGTCTGCCGTCCTCGACACGTGGCTTCTCATCTTCGAGGCAGCCGAGGCGCCTTGGGCCCTCCTTGTGCTTCCCGCCCGCCTTTCGTCTTCTGCCACCAGCACCAGCGGGAGAAAATCTTGGCTCCTAAAAGGGCTCGTGGGCTCAGGTCAGACCCAGCTGGGTCATCTCCTTATTTTAATGCCAGGCTCCGCTGTAACACACCCTGACGATGAGAGTACAACCCGTCAGATTCACAGCCGTGCGTAGTACACGGGGCGTGGGCCCCGAGTCTTAGGGTACTGCTGGTCACCGAAGGCCTTTCCGTAGGTGACGGTCTTGAATCTGGATGATTTGAATAAAGAGGGGATGGATGCAAAGGCTGACTCTAGAGTCCACCTGAACAAGAGTGTATACATGCCTTGAATGTTTAGAATGGCATAAGTTTTATAATTATGTAAACATTTTAGTTCCGGCATAGTTGATACACAGTGTCATATTCGTTTCAGCGGTTCTGCACATTACTCAGGGCTCGTCATAAGTGTGCTCGTTAATCCCCATCACCTAGTTTACCCTCCCCCACCCTCCTCCCCACTCGTAGCCGTCAGCTCGTTCTCTGTGGTGAAGAGTCTGTTTCTTAGCTTATCTCTCTCTCTCTCTCTCTCTTTTTTTTTTTGCCTTTGTGCATTCGTTTTGTTTCTTAAATTACACTGGAGTGGAGTTGTATGGTATTTGCCTTTCTCTGACTTATTTCAGTTAGCATTATACTCTCTAGCTCCATTCATGGTGTGGTGAATGGTAAGAGTTCATTGTTGGTTTTTTTTTTGGCTGAGTAATATTCCATTGTATATGTGTGTGTGTGTGTGTATAAACCACATCTTCTTTATCCATTCAGCTGTCGATGGACACTTGGGGTACTTCCATAATTTGGCTATTTCAAATAATGCTGCAATAACTAGAGGGGTGCATATATCTTTTCGAATGAGTCTTTTCATATTCTTTGAGTAAATACCCAGTAGTGGAATTACTGGATTGTACGGTAATTCTGTTTCCAAATTTTGTGAGGAACCTCCTCCATACTGTTTTCTAAGTGGCTGCACCAGTTTGCATTCCCACTAACAACAGTACGTGAGGATTCCTTTTACTCTCCATATTTGCCATCGCTCACTGTTCCCTGTGCTCTTGAGTTTAGCCTTTCTAACAGGTGTGAAGTGATATCTCATTATGGTTTAAAAAAATTTTTTAAAAATGTTTTTCTTAAATGTTTGTTTATTTTTGAGAGAGAGACAGAATGCGAGTGGGTTAGGGGCAGAGAGAGAGGGAGACACAGAATCGGAAGCAGGCTCCAGGCTCTGAGCTGTCAGCATAGAGCCCAACGTGGGGCTCCAACTCATGGACCGCGAGATCATGACTTGAGCCAAAGTGGGGCGCTCAACCGACTGAGCTACCCAGGTGCCCCTCTTTTCTTCCCTGATTAAAAAAATTTTTTTTTCAACGTTTATTTATTTTGGGGACAGAGAGAGACAGAGCATGAACGGGGGAGGGGCAGAGAGAGGGAGACACAGAATCGGAAACAGGCTCCAGGCTCTGAGCCATCAGCCCAGAGCCCGACGCGGGGCTCGAACTCCCGGACCGCGAGATGGTGACCTGGCTGAAGTCGGACGCTTAACCGACTGCGCCACCCAGGCGCCCCTCTTCCCTGATTTTAAAAAATAGGTCAGAGATGCAGATTAACACTTTCTTTGGCTCTGTAGGTTGTAATGCAGTATTCCTGGGAAATCTGATTCATTTGTACATCTGGTATCAATGTGGACGACTTCTAGTATGTACCGCGCAGCCCCTCCTTTCTTCTGAGCTGCAGATGTAGATCTCCTACTGCTTGCTAGCCATCACCATATAGATAATCTTGTGGGCCACTGCAGTTCGGCACATCTCAAACCAAAACCGCTTTCTTTCTGTGAATCGTCTGTTACCTCCTGTGTTTCAAGTCACCGTCAGTTACCTAAGCTGGAAATGGTGGAGTCACCTTTGGCGTTTCCTACCCCTTCGTTGTCTTTTTAAATTTGTTGCTAGTTCTCGTTGGCTAGCCTTACCCAGTATTAAAGAGAATTTTGAGACTCCGTAAGCTTAAGGATATTGTTTGCTTATTGTACCTGAACCACATAGGTACGTCTCGTTCTTAGTACGCATTCAGTGAACGTTTGCTGAATCTCAGTGTTTAGAAGGACTGGTGTCGGACACATTTTGTATTCAGTCGATGTACTTTATCAGCCTTGCAGCATGGTTATCTGACTGCTCTTCCGACTTTTTCTTACGTTCCCTGATTTCATCCTAAAACACAGTATAATACCTGACACAGTAAGACTTCAATAATATTTTTAAATCAATTACGTTGCAGAAGTGTAAAAAGTAATAACATACTGTCACAGAGGAAGTTCAGAAAAATACAATTTCTGGATCAATTTATAATACAAAATCTTAAGAAGGTATGTTTTCCAGTAAAGAAAAAAAAAACGACTTTCAGTCCTTTTGATGAGATGTCGGTATTCTTTCATTTTCTTCGTTTCAAATTTGTATATGAATACATGACTTTTAAAATTCCTTTTTGCAAGTAAAATTAGGAATTGTTTATAGAAATCCCTAACACACGGAATTTGTGTACTTTCACTTTTAGGGTATACTTCTTTTAAACTTAGATAAAGAAGGATGCTGATGTGAATACTAAAAGAACATAATCACCGGGGCATTAAATGGGCCTGAGAAATGACGGTTGTTATTCTGACTGTCTTCTCTAAGTCCTGGTTGTAAAACAGCGAACACTGTGCTTATTGATTCAAAGTCTGTCTGTGTATGTCTTGCAGCATCTTTTTTTGTTTTGTATGTTTCTCTTTTCTCCACTTTTCTGTTCTATTTCAGCACATTAAATTGCATCACATGAAACCGATTTTCTTTCCTTTATGAAGTACTTTTAAAAAGCTTTCTTCAAACACTATAGTACTGTAAGGTTTATTTCCATGGCAGTACTTATCATTAATTTTTTTTTGTAACATTTTAGCAAACGCTTCACCAAAGATCGTAGTAGGTTTAACATTTTTCTTGTTATAAGTTGAAGTGTGTTGGTCGGTAGCTGAGACGATGGCCCACGGATTCGTTGCGTGTTTTGTGGCTGAGGTGCCGAGTGTATTTATTCGGCATTCGGCTTTTCTGTGTGCAGTGGCTGTTGTCCAACATCGGAGGAACCACTTTCGCTTTTGGGGACAGAGTTGGATCTGCGTCCATTGGTTAATGTTACCATACTGATCATGTTAGTAACATTGACTCGACCTGCTGCTTTTCAGAGTGATGGCTGCTCGGTCCTTGTGCCTTTCATCCAGATCAACCATCCCAACTCTCGAACCGTTTCCCTGGTGTCACCACCATCCAAAAAAGGGAGTTTTGTCCATCCCAGCTGTCTTCAGGGCCCAAACCTTGAACTTTCTTGGATTGCTTCTGTCTTGATCTCTAGCCTGTTTGCTCCTTTCCTGTTGTTACCCATCTTCTGATTCACCGATTACCGCCTTCAAGACGGCCCTCAGGTTTACTTACGGATTTGCCCTCCGCTAACCTCACCCTCTGCACTCTGTGCAGCGTCATTATATCCATGCCCTTGAACTCCATGATCCTCTGGCTCTTTCCAGTAGTTAATTGACTTAATCCAGTCTTTGGCACCTATGCTTGTGTGGTCCTGCCTGGGAGCTCTTGAATTTAGACCTGCCTGGGTTCCTGTGCGGTGAACGGTCAGGTATACGGGTTAGCTGGGCAGTCCCTGCGTTTCATAATTGTCAGTTTAAACAGTTACGGGTATATCTAAAGCGTTACTATTTCTGAAAAACACCTAGATGAAATATGCGCCAAATATAGGTAAGTACGGGTTTTGTGAGGTCAAATTACATTTGGATTTCGGTCAAAAACTTAAATTCCAGGATTTCTTACTGGTTTGGGATGGATGTCATTAAATATAATTCACTAACCGCTTCGGATGTGTGCACATCTTTGCCTGTATTCCTATAGATATCCCTATATCCCTACTCCCTATGGAGTAGGTCCCATGATTGGGCCCATCTTTTGTTTGTGGGGACGAGGAGTCTTAGAGGGTTAAGTGACTTTCTTCGTGCACATAGCCCATATTTGAGCTTGGGTCTGGTAGCTCAGAACCTGGGGAGCGAGGGTGTGCTGCCTCCTGCCAGGTTACTTTGGATTTATAACTGAGCTTGAGGTAAAGAGGTGAGTCTTAAACCCTTTGTACTGCATAACCTGTGCCTGAATATCTGCCTCTGTTTTTAGACTTTCCTTTGGAAATGTGGTTTTATGAGTCATGAAGAGGGTGAATTTTGGTGTACTTAAGCTAATTCTTTTAATTTTAGTTGAAAAATTGTTGTTTTCATCCTTATCACTTTGAGCAGCTTAGGTGTTTATGTGCCTTTCTCAGTTAAAGAAACTTTCATTGATGTTCTCAGCCAAGGGGAAGCACATACTTAATTTTATTTTGGCTTAGAAATACTGCAGTGTGGGATTTGCCCTCGCAAATTAGGATCGTTAGAAGCAGTGTCTCCTCTGCAACCAAAGCACCCTGCAGCTGTTAATTCACTTGGAATAAATAGTCATTTATGTAGGTCAGAATCTTGGCAGTATATTCAATCAAGGTTCATTCAATGACTGCTTTAGGTCGTAGGCGACTCGTCTTTCTGTAGGAATGTACTTGGGTAGGAAGAGATTATTTAGGTGAGGTGGATGGAAGGCAGGGATAATTATTATAAGGCATTAGATTTTTTCAACTTTATTGAGATATGATTGTCTTCTGTATAGTTGTGAAGTGCACAAGTTGATGATTCCGTACATGTATATACTGAGAGATGATTACCACGAGAAGATCAGTTAACATCACCACCCCCCGCGTTTTTTGTGGGGGGCGATAACTTTTAGGACCTACTCTCTTAACAACTGTCAGATGTATAGTATGGCTTTGTTAATTATAGTCCCCAGGCTGCACATTAGATCCCCAGAACTTATAGCGATCTGTTTGTACTCTGACCCCCTCCCCCTCCAGCTTCTGGCGACCACCATTCCAGTCTGTATTTCTTTGAGTTCGGCTTCTGTAGGTTCTACCTATAAATGACATCGTACAGTATTTGTCTTCCTCTGTCTGCCTTATTTAAGTTAATACAACATCCTCAAGGTCCATCTGTCTTGTCACAAAAGGCAGTTTCCTTCTTCTTTTATGGCTGAGTAATATTCCTGTGTGTGTGTCTGTGTGTGTGTGTGGGTGTGTGTGTGTGTGTGTGTGTGTTAACACCCCACCTTCTTGATTCATTCATCTGCTGTTGGACGGTTAGGTTGTGTCCATGGCCTGGTTGTTGGGAATGATGCTGCAGTGAACATAGGGATGCCAACATCTCGTCAAGACAGGGATTGGATTTCCCTCAGGTATGTACCCGGACGTGGGGTTGCTGTCATTTGAGGAGCCTCCATACTGTTTCCCACAGTGGCTGCACCCAGTTACAGTCCCACCAGCAGCGCACAAGGGTTCCCCTTTTCCCACAAAAATGCCGACACTTGTTGTTTCTTGTTTTGATGATGGGCCTTCTCACATGTGCGGTGATACCTCATTGTGGTTTCGATTGGCGTTTCCCCGATGATGACTGATGTTGAGCATCTTTTTTTTTTTTTTTAATTCTAGTGTAATTAACATACAGTGTTGTGTTAGTTTCAGGTGTACCGTGTGACGATTCACCGATTCCGGACGTTTCTCAGTGCTCATCACCACAGGTGTCCTCCTCACCCGATTTCTCTGTCCCCACCCCCGACCCCCCTCCCCTCTGGCGACCACCAGTTTGTGGCCTGTATTTACCAGTCTGGTTTTTTTGGCCTCTCTTTCCTTTGTTTGCTCATTTGATTTGTTACTTAAATTCTGCATGTGAGAGATCACGTGGTGTTTGTTTTTCTCTGAGCATCTTTTCGTGTATCTGGCGACCATTTTTATGTGCTCTTTGGAAAAATGTCTATTCAGGTCCTTTGCTCATTTTTTTAATCAGATTGGTTTTTTTTGTTTTGTTTTTGAACTATATGAATTCCTTATATGTTTTGAATATTAATCCCTTATCAGCTAGTTTGCAAATATTTTCTCTTACGCATAGGCTGCCTTTTTATTTTGCTGATGTTTTTTGGTTTTTGGTTTTGTTTTGTTTTTTTTTTTTTTTTTTTTTTGCGGTGCAGGAGGTTTTGAGTTTGAGGTCGTCCTGCTTACTTTTGCTTCTGTTGCTTGTGCTTTGGGTGTCATTTCCATAAAATCATTGTCAAGACCAATGTCAAGGAGCTTTTTCCATGTTTTCTTCTAGGAGTTTTATGGTTTCAGGTCGTATTTTATTTTATTTGAGAGAGAGAACAAGCTGGGGAAAGGGGCCATGGAAGGGAGAGAGAGAGAGAGAGAGAGAGAGAAAGAGAGAGGGAGGGAGGGAGGGAGAGAGAGAATCCCAAGCAGGCTCCACGCTCAGCACGGAACCTGATGCGGGGCTCAAGCCCATGACCTTGGGATCATGACCAGAGCTGAAATAGAGTCGGATGCTTAACCAAGTGAGCTACCCAGGCACCCCAGCTTCAGGTCTTCTTTTAAGTCTTCATTTCATTTCGAGTTCATTTTTGCTCGTGATGCAAAATAAGGATCCGATTTTACTCTTCTGTGGGTGGTTCTCCAGTTTTCCCAGCACCTACTCGCTGAAGAGGCTGTCTTGTCCCCTTCAGTCTTGGAGGCTCCCTTGTCAGTTACGAGTTGAGTGTGTATGTGAAGGTCTATTTCCGGGCTCTCGCTGCCAGGGCCATACAGTTTTGATTACTGTAAATTTGCAGTTAAGTTTGAAATCGTCATTGTTGTATTCTCTCAGCATTCCCTGAGGCTCCGCACGGTCTTTTGTGGGCCAACGGGAATTTTAGGATTGTCTTCCTTTTTCTGGGGAAAATAATAAGGCCTCTGTTCTGACTTTCCTACCTGTTTTTCCTCCTGGGTTGAAAACAGTGACATCATTGGCCGTGGGGCTTGACAACATCCAGAGAAGCATCTAATCTATGTGTTTTGTTATAACTTTGGAGTCATGTCAGTGATACTGAAAACCATTGACATCTGGCACATGATAACCTTTATTTATGGCATGGAAAGGATTTTGCCTTTTTCATTAAAGAAGCCCAAAGAAGAAATGACCTTTAGAGCCCATTATCCCTTCCCTTTTTTGATAAATGGGTGGAAGAAACTGCTCTATAAAGCCTTATATTCATAAGCTCATGTGTAGTAGCACTTTGTGGGGAAACACATAAAGGGTTCCATGTTGCACTATTCACAAGGATATATTTCCTGAACTGGTGTTACAGTCTAGGTGGGCTGGAGGCTGTCACAATTAGGAAAGCATATTCAAAACATAAAGACGTTCTAATTTTTCAGAAAACCCTGTAGACCGTAAACTGGATGGAAAAAGAAACATGAAGGGTACTGCTAGAGAAAGAGAGACTCTCATCTGGTCTCAAGGAAGATTGGGAATTTGAGTAGGAGCAGTGGGCTGACAGGAGGAGGGGTCTTTTCCTTGGACCCTTGAACACAGGCCTGGACGCATCTTGCAGGACGTGATCTTGCAGGACTCGGCGCGGCTTCAAGCACACACATCTGCACTTCTGGGAGGTCACATCAAGACAAAGAATGACTCGTTGGTTAATTCATTTAACGACCGTGGTCCTGTGCCGGGTGCTCCCGAGACGGTTTTTGTAACTTTTGTAACTTGCGAGGGTGACTCCGGGACGCAGCGTGCGGTCATACTCACGGTTAAGATTTCTTACGGCAAAAGGGCAGACAATGCAACATCGGTAAGGGGAAGGTGCACGAGGCCACGACCCGGGAGACCTGGCCTGTGCGGCCAGCAGTCCTCTCTCAGGGACGTCACGGGGGGCTCGGATTCCTCAGCAACAATTGTGACAACACGTGTAAAGTGCCGTCTACCAGGAGGACTCAACAGAGACTTGGGACTCCGTGTTCTTCCTGGGGCTGGTCGCATAGGCACCCTCCCCCCGGCACTGTCCACACCTGCGGACTCCTGGAAGGAGAATGGGTGTTGGGCATCAACTGTGCTGTCCACACCGGTATCCCGGGCACGGGGCCCTCGGTGCTGCTCCAGAGCCGCGTTCTCGGGGCCCGCCGGCGGCCTCTAGGACGGGAGCGGTCTCAGGCCCCCGTGTTGTCTTTTCCGCACAGAGCCCGGGACCGTGCTGCGTGGACAGCGGTGGACGGTCAGGGTCCGGGGGCCGTGCCGCGTAGCTGATGTCAGAACATCAGTCCCTGCCCTCGTGGAGCTGGTTGTCTCCTTGCAGAGACTGCAGCTTATAAGATCACGCTAACTGAAAGGAAGATTCCAGCGTGGGCCGAGGCCTTGGAGTGTCAGAGCGACTAGAGGGAGGGCTCATGGAGCAGGGCAGTGGGCGCAGACGGGGTGCCTAGTGAGAGGTCCCAGGGAAGGTGCCTTTAGACTGGCTGGGTGCCCCTAGCCAGGCAGAGAGCACGGCAGGGAAGGGGCCGCACCTGTAAGGAAAGAAGGGAGCGTGGGCGACGGCAGAGGCTCAGATTAGGCCGATTTTCAGGGCTAGCCCATGACTCGGGCCGTTTCTGCTCCCAGAATTTCTTCCCACCCTCATATCAAAGCCTCCGATTGCGCGGTCAGGTGTTTCAGTTTATAAATTGAGTTAAAACGTGTGACATAATTACACATTGGCGGGGTAACACTAGTCGGTGGTGGATCCTGTTAAAATATATTAAGATCAGACAGGAGAGAACGGAAGAAACAGGGCAATTGTGCTTTAAGAGGTGAGTTTTCAGGACGCCCCGGGGTGGGGCTCAGCCACTTTCGGGTCTGACTTCGGCTCAGGTCGTGATCTCACGGTTCCTGAGTTCAGGCCCCGCGTGCGGCGCTGTGCTGATGGTGTGGAGCCCGCTTGTCATCCTCTGTCTCCCTCTCTCTCTCTCCCCTCCCCTGCTCACTCACTCATTTCCCTCAAAAATAAATACACACTAAAAAAGAAAAAAAAGGTGAGTTTTTAGGCTTGTTGTCTTTGTTCCCACCTCCATTATTGGCCCCGTGGCCAGTAGAAAACGGATCCAACTACTTGTCTGTGTTCATTTTCCCTTTTTATAGTGCGAGGGTGACGACCCATGTACAGGCACACCTCGTTTTATCGTACCTCACAAAGAATGCGTTTGTTTGTTTGTTGTACGAGTCGAAGGTTTGTGGCGACGCCGCATCCGCCAAGTTTACCGTTTCTCCGACGGCGCTTGCTCGCTTTGTGTCTCCGTGGCACGTTTTGGCAATTCTTGGCATACTTCACCCTTTCTCGCTATTATCGTGTTTGTTACGGTGATCAGGATGCTACCGTTGTAACTGTTTCGGGGGCACCATGGAGGGCGCCCGGGTGCGATGGCACACCTGCTCGATAACTGTGCTTTCCGACTCTTTCACGGACCAGCCGTTCCCTGTGTGCCCCTCTCTGGGGGCCTCCCGAGCCCCTGAAACACGGCAGGATCGAAATGAGGCCAGTTACCCCACACCCTACGGTGGAGTCCCACGTCCTTCACTTCACATCGCTTCCTGAGGAAGGCGTGTTGAAAGCTGAGAAAGGCCAACTGCTGGGCCTTTCGCATCCACCAGGGAGCCACGTTGTGAAATCAAAAGAAAGGTTCTTGGATGAAACTAAGAGGGCTGCTCCAGTGAACGCGCAAATGATACGCAAGCGAGGGGCGCCTGGGTGGCGCAGTCGGTTAGGCGTCCGACTTCAGCCAGGTCACGATCTCACGGTCCGTGAGTTCGAGCCCCGCGTCGGGCTCTGGGCTCTGGGCTGATGGCTCGGAGCCTGGAGCCTGTTTCCGATTCTGTGTCTCCCTCTCTCTCTGCCCCTCCCCCGTTCATGCTCTGTCTCTCTCTGTCCCAAAAATAAATAAAAAACGTTGAAAAAAAATTAAAAAAAAAAAAAGATACGCAAGCGAAGCAGCCTTTTTGCTGAAATGGAGAAAGTTCTCGTAGCCTGGATAGATGAAGTGAGCCCTGTTTCCCCTAAGCCGAGACCGGCCCAGAGCAAGGCCTTAATTCTCTGGACTTTGCTGAAGGCCGAGAGAGGTGAGGAAGCTGCAGGAGGAGAGTCTGACGCCGGAAGGATCGGTCCATGAGGCATCGGCAAAGAAGCCGCCTCCGTGACATCAGAGGTCCAGGTGAGGCGGCAAATCATCCCGAAGATGGAGCGGAGATGATTGATGAACGTGGCTACGCTAGGTCTAGATTTTCAGTGTAGACAAAAGTGCCTTCTGTTGGAGGCAGATGCCATCATGGACTGTTGTAGCTGAAAGAAGTCGGTGCCCGGCTTCAGGACGATGCCCGTTTACTGTTCCAGAAATCATAGTGTTGCATTTCCGTTGAGCCTGATGCTCAAGAAGGTCAAGAAAGAGTTTTGTGGGTTTTTTTGTTTGTTTTTTTTTTTAATTTTTTTTTTCAACGTTTATTTATTTTTGGGACAGAGAGAGACAGAGCATGAACGGGGGAGGGGCAGAGAGAGAGGGAGACACAGAATCGGAAACAGGCTCCAGGCTCTGAGCCATCAGCCCAGAGCCCGACGCGGGGCTCGAACCCACGGACCGCGAGATCGTGACCTGGCTGAAGTTGGACGCTTAACCGACTGCGCCACCCAGGCGCCCCTGTGTTTTTTTTTTTTTTTTTAAATTTTTTTTTTTTTTTTTTCAACGTTTATTTATTTTTGGGACAGAGAGAGACAGACAGAGCATGAACGAGGGAGGGTCAGAGAGAGGGAGTCACAGAATCGGAAACAGGCTCCAGGCTCTGAGCCATCAGCCCAGAGCCCGACGCGGGGCTCGAACTCCCGGACCGCGAGATCATGACCTGGCTGAAGTCGGACGCTTAACCGACTGCGCCACCCAGGCGCCCCTGTTTTTTTTTTTTTTAAGTTTATTTATTTATTGTGAAAGAGACAGAGTGCAAGGGGGGGGAGGGGCAGAGACAGGGAGGCTGTCACGTGGGCTCTGTGCAGAGCCCGACCGGGGCCTCAAACTCGGGCAAGTGTGAGCTCCTGACCTGAGCTGAAATCAAGAGTCAGATGCTTAACCGACGGAGCCACCCAGGTGTCTCAGGAAAGAATCCTTACAACATTTCAGGGTGCAGTTTAGGGGGGGGTGCCTGGGTGGCTCTGTCGGTGGAGCATCCGACTTCGGCTTAGGTCATGATCTCGCGGTCCGTGAGTTCGAGCCCCGCATCGGGCTCTGTGCTGACAGCTCAGAGCCTGGAGCCTGCTTCCGATTCTGTGTCTCCCTCTCTCTCTGCCCCTCCCCTACTCATGCTCTATCTCCCTCTGTCCCAAAAATAAACAAACGTTGTAGGGTGCAGTTTAGGAAGTTAATTTAAGTAGCATGAAGACAGGACCTACAGGGAGAAAGAGCTGCCCTGGCCACGTGAAGCTGGTGGTTACATGCTCGAGTGGGAGAGGACGCGAGGGAGGTATTAGATCGTAAATGGTTTTTTGAACTTCTACTTGTAAAACCACTTTTGCAAGATTTCCCAGGTGCTTGTCAGTTTGATGTGAACTATTGGTGAGGCTGTTGGACAGGCAGTCATGAGACGCTTTAAGAATGTAGCCGCCAGGGTGTATCTGATCCTTCCGGGACCTGTGCAGGCCATAGGTCAGCCTTCTGGACTGACGGTGAACATTTTCCTGCTTCTCTGCTTCATCAGTAGGGCCCTTCAGAATGTACTGATCTGCTTTGCCTTACGTTCTACAAATGGAGCCACGAAACCTGGATGACAGCACGTCTGTTTACAACATGGTTTACTGAATACTTTAAGCCTGCTGCTCAGAGAAAGATGTTTTAAAAAATAGGACTGCTCGTTGATAATGTGTCTGGTCACCCAAGAGCTCTGATGGAGATGGACAGTCAGAGGAATGTTGTTTTCGTGCCTGCTAATCCAGCATCTGTCCTGCAGCCCATGGATCAAGGAGTAGTTTTGACCCTCGAGTCTTACTATTTAAGAAATATATTTCCGGGGTGCTTGGGTGGCTCAGTTGGTTAAGCATCTGACTTTGGCTCAGGTCATGATCTCCCGGTTTGTGAGTTCGAGCCCTGCGTTGGGCTCTGTGCTGACAGCTCAGAGCCTGGAGCCTGCTTCGGATTCTGTGTCTCCCTCCCTCTCTCTCTCTGCCCCTTCCCTGCTCGTGCCCTATCTGTTTCTCTGTGTCTCAAAAACAAATGAACGTTAAAAAAAGAAAGAGGGGAAAGAAAGAAAGAGAGAGAGAGAAAGAAAAAAGAAAGAGGAAAGAAAGAAAGAAAGAAAGAAAGAAAGAAAGAAAGAAAGAAAGAAAGAAAGAAAAAGAAAGAAAACAAAAGAAAGAAAGACACTTCCTAAGGCTATAGCTGCCGTAGATAGTGATTCCTCTGATGGATGTGGGCAAAGTAAACTAAAAACCCTGTGGAAAGGATTCACCATTCTAGATGCTGTGAAGAGTATTCATAGTTCATGAGAAGAGATCAGAATACCAGTCTGATACTGGTATTTAATGGAGTTTGGAAGAAGTTGATCCAACCCTCATGGAGGACTTTGAAGGGTTCAAGACTTCAGTGAGGCCGTGACTGCAGCTATGGTGGAAATAGCAAGAAAACTAGGATTAGAAGCAGAGCCTAAAGATGGGACTAAGTGGCTGGAGAGTCATGATGAAACTTGAACGGATGAGGAGTTACTTCTTACGGATGAACAAAGAAAGTGGTTTCTTGAGATGGACCCTACGCCTGGGGAAGATGCTGTGAAGGCTGTTGAAACAACAACAGAGGATTTCGAACACGGTATAAACTTAGTTGGTAAAGCAGCGGCAGGTTTGAGAGGATTGACTCAAATGTTTTTTTGTTGTTGTTTTACATGTATTTCTTTATTTATTTATTTTTGAGAGACCGGGAGAGACAACGTGAGCAGGGGAGGGGCAGAGAGAGAGGGAGACACAGAATCCGAAGCAGGCTCCAGGCTCCGAGCTGTCAGCACAGAGCCCGACGCGGGGCTCGAACCCACGAACCCCAAGATCGTGACCTGAGCCGGAGTCGGACGCTTAACCCACTGAGCCACCCAGGCGCCCAGGATTGACTCAAATTTTGAAAGGAGTTCTGTGGGTAGAATGCTATTAAACAGAATCGTGTGCTGCAGAAAAATCATCTATGAAAGGAAGAGTTCAAGTTCATTGTTATCTTGTTTTACATTTGAAATGGACACCAGCGCCCTAGCCTTCAGCGTGCACCGCTCTGATCGGCCAGTGTCCACCACTGATCGGTCAGCAGCCGTCGAGGTTGAGATATTTGCTTTGTTGTGGCGGTCTGGAACCAAACCTCGGTCTCTCCAACTTAGGCCTGTAACTACAGCTGAAGAAACAGATCAGATGTTTTCAAATCTGTGATTTCGTAATAATACTATTTTTGTTAGTTGCTCACCCACAAGAGATTGCTACTGAACCAATTCCCTGTGAAAATTGTAAATAAAGGGGAACAAATTAAGCATTTACCCAGTCTTGTTTATACGAACTAAGTAGTTAACAAGGTGCCGTTTCTCTTTGTGATATTTCAGTTAATAAATGAAGAACGCATTACAGAATTAGGAAATCACCGTTTTCAAGCCCTAACCAATTAGTAACTCTTGGATCATAGATGCTGCTAATGTCGCAGACAGAGAGAGACAGCCAGACGGTATAAGCCTTTCGACAGAAGAGCACAACACCACTTTGAAACTTGCCTCCCCCCCCAAGTTGAACCTCAGTTTGTCTCTAGATCTAACTTCAGTTTTCAGGAAACGCAAAGAGCAGATAAACATCGTAAACACCACCATAGGGGCACAGTGAGATAAACACAGACTGTAGAAAAGCATAGAACAAAAGATGTGTTTTCTACGATAATAAATTATAATGGGGACAACAAAATAGATGGGATAAAAGAGACCTCGGGAAAATACCACAGAACTCCAACTGTAGCATATAGACCTTACGTGGGTCTGGGTTCATTTAAGCTACTTAAAACCAACAATGAAAAATAGGAACTTCAACATCTGGATGTCGGTGGCATTAAAAATAATGGCTAATATCTCCGTGCGTGTGATAATAACATTCGTGGTTAGAATAGTTGTTGTTTTTCAGAGATAGACGTTGACATCTATGAACGTATGGAAATGATGCATGAGATTGTTTCAAAATTATATGAGAAGAGAGTGGGTGGGGGGCACAGATGGAAAATATTGGCTACGAGTTGATTATTGTTGAAGCTGGGTGTTGAGGACATGAGAGCCCATTATGTGTTTTCGTGTGGTTGTGTGTGTGTGAGTGTGTGCACGGGCGCACACGTGCACACACACAGATACGGAGTCTCCATTGGAAAAACCTGAACTTGTAGGTTGCAGACAGCAGTAACCAAAAGGATGGTACAATGAGAGACTCGTGAGATTTCTGCTGAGATGAAGGAAAGTAGTGTTTGTAGTGGGTTTAAAAAAAGATGAAGAATGAATGGGGCTGATCTTAGCATTTCGTCCCTGATACTCTGCATTACCACTGACGGAAACACGGCGAAGCTAATCCTTTTTGTTATCACCCTGTGGTCCCCTAATAAAATACCGAAGTAGGAGGAATCCCTGTGGCTTCTGCCTGTGTGTCTGTTTCTTGAGAAGAGTTACTCGGCACCGAAAGGAAGCTGTTCCTTATCTGTTCCTCAGGTGGTTGGCTCAGTTACCACCGGCCACGGAATCGACTGTCTTTACAAATCTCCTTATCAGTCTTTGTTTTGCTCTTTGTTACCTGCCTTCGGGTTCAGTGCTCCAGCTCACCGTTCCATGACCCACTCTGCTGTTTTCGCGTTGGTTTTGTTTAGGTTGCAATCCTTCGTGGCGTCTTCGGTGGGCGGTATGGAAATAATGAAATTCACCCAGCGGTCTCTAACTCCGTGTGCACGTTCAGTGTGTCAGGGTCTTTGTGCTTCCCCTTCTGTCTGCATCCCTGCCTCAACCTCTGCCCCTCAGCACCCCTGCCGGAGAATCCCAAGCAGGCTCCACACTGTCAGCGCAGGGCCGGACTTGGGGCCCCGTCTTACAAACGTGGTCGTGACCCGGGCTGAAATCAAGCTTTGCTTGCTTAACCCACTGAGCCACCCAGGCCGCTCCGTGAAGTATTTTTTTATGTACATTGTTTCAACATTGCATGTTACTTGTAATCTGTGTGATTCCTCGTGTGGAGTTTTGGTGGCAAATTTGTAATCGTTGGATGCTACTGTGTGCTAAGGACCGCCCCGGTCTAACCTTCTGGCTTTCACTGGGTTTATTCGCAAAAAACAAAAGCAAACAAATAAAAAACAATAACTTTTTTTTTTTTGACATAAGCGGAACGTACAGGCCATGGGAAGCTATGGAAACATTAAACCAAAGTCAGAAACCAAACAAAAACATCCATACGTATACCACTTTCCAAGAGTGGAGAGTTGTTATTTCAGTGTCTTATTCTGGGTTGGTCCTGTGTTGGCCCGAAGGTTGTTTGCAAAATTGGATGTTGATAGCAAGTAAAGGTGGATAAAATGTTAGAAAAAATGTGAGGGAGGTTGCTCTTGATGGCTAAGGGCCTTGAGTATACATTAAATGCTACGATAAAAATGGAAGTTTAGGGGTGCCTGGCTGGCTCAGTTGGAGCGTGCAACTCTTGATCTCAGGGTGTGGGTTTGAGCCCCACGGTGGGTGTAGAGATTACCTAAAAGTAAAATATTGTAAAAAGTGGAAGTTTTAGAAAATCTGGAGTTTAAATGGTAGAGAAATGAAACGTTACAAACCTGTGATTAGAGCCTCTAGACAAATGTAAACATTGGCTTCATACAGGTAAAAAAAACAGCATTTTTGGTACCGTTCTTGAATGGACTGGGCAAAAATGGTGTCTATGAATTAATTATGTTATTGAGTTGTTGTAATGACCCATGAGGTAGATTCTGTTATTATTCCCATTCCCATTTGAATCTCATTCCCATGCAAATAGGAAGCCAGGCTGAGAGGTGAGGCACTTTGCCCGGGTCAGCAGGTGAGAAAAGGAAGCTAACTTGTGCCCGTACTTTTGATCGCCAGGCCATAATGCCTCCCGCTACCATGATGCCTCTCTTGCTGAAGGAGGTAGTTATTTTCATGAGATGTGATTGGTAATTTGGGAAGAAAATTGTTCTCAGATTTTTTGAGACCTTTGAGAGATAAAGCCAGGTGATACTCTTTGGAGTCCTAAATGGCATTTCCAGGCAAAATGGTGTGTGTGACCTGTCATTCCTTCTCCGTAATTGAATGCAGGATTTGATGAACTTTTTTAGCCTAGATGTTTACTTAGACGTCGTAACTCATTTATGACTCAACTGATCTTTAAAAATTTAGTTTTGAGTAATTTATACAAAAGAAGAGTCAAGGAGTGGGGAGTTATCCTCTGCCTCCTGAAGGGCAGTGTCTACGTAGATTGTTTGGAATTCTTCTGAGTGGGCTATTTGTTCTTCTCTATTTATTCAGTCATTTATTTATATCAGCATGGACTCTGGGGCCATCTTAGTCCATTCAGGCTGCTATAATACCACAGACTGGGTGGCGTCTAAACAACAGAAATGTATCGCCTACAGTTCCGAGGCTGGAAGTCTCAGGTCATGGCACCTGCTTGGTTGGGTGAGGGCCTGCTTTCAGGTCACGGACTTCGTGTATCTGCACGCGGTGGAAAGAGTCCAGGGGTCTCTGGAGCCTCTTACGAAGCGAGAATCCCGTTCCTGAGGTCCCACCCTCATGGCTAAGGCATTTCGCGGGGGCCCCACCCACTAATGCCATCACCTTTGGCAATTAGGGTTTTAACACAGGAGTTTGGAGGATGGCACACAAACATTCAGACTCTAGGAAGGGTTATTATTTCACTCTTTGGATTATAATCCAGGGCTTTATTTTGCTACTCAAATGGCTCCCCGTTTTAATAATTGGGGACTCTTTCAATCAGCTTTTGTATCCTTGACATGCCCCATCGTGTTGCGTATAACTCCCTTACTTGATGGCTCGTCTTACGTATTTTGTGTACTGCTCCTAGACTCGGCCATTTCTCTAAGGAGCTGTGGTTCCTTTTATTGGGGAGTGGTATTAGAAGCAAAGATCTGGGTGCTACGTGAACTTGTGGGTACTGGCTTATTGTTGCTTCTAGGCCCTCTCAGCTAACCTAACGAGCAAATGGATGTATGTCTACTGACCTGAGTGTATATAGAGCATACCTACCAGTATTTGAACGTGTAAGCATCTCTGTTTGCGTTAATTTAAATAGGAGTCCATACTGATGTGTCGAACTCTAATCCGTTATCCCATAGATCATTCTAGACTCCTCCTCTTGCTTACTCTACCGCTGAGAAGCCTCATTCCCACCATGCACTTATTTAATTGTTCAGTTCCGGGATAAATGACTCATGGTGTGAGAATTGTTAAATTCTACCCACGTGGGATAACTCGATCAACTCGAGTTACATGGACTCCGTGGAATTTCTTTTGCTTTTAGTCTTACAGACTCCGCTCATTTCTGAAGTTACTTAGCTCAGCACCTTATCCCCCCTCTTCCTTTGCTGAGGTGGTTTCATACATTTGTAATGCATTCAGATTCTTTGGCCGTATGCTGCCTCCCATTAGACAGCCTGACTTTTCCAAGTGTTTTCTTAAAATTTTACTACACCTGTGAGTTCTGACGAATACGCACTTCCTCACCAGCAGAGTGTCGTGTGGGGTAGTTTTATCACCCGCAGAGATGCCCTGTGCGTCTTTCTCCCTTCCCTACAGCCCTGGCAGCCGTGCGTCTCTCTGTTCTCCCTGGCTGTAGTTTGGCCTTTTCCACAGCGTCGTAAAATCAGAATTACACAACACGCGGCCTTTGCGCAAGAGTCCTTTGCACTTAGCAATATTCATCGAAGCCCAATCCATATTTTTTCGTGGCTCGTTGGCACATTTTCTCTTTTGCTGAATAATATCTCATTGTGCGGAGGCGCCACAGCTTGTGTGTCCGCTGCCCTGCTGCAAGACCGTTTCGGCACCTTCCGTTTGGGATGGCGGTGAATAAAGCTGCTGTCCGCCTTCCCATGCAGGTTGTGTGGGGACGTCAGTGTCAGGTCAGCCGGCTAAGCACCTAGTAGTGTGGGTGCCAGGTCACACGCTAAGATCGTATCTGGCTTTCTAAGAAGCTGCCAGTCTTCCAAAGTCATCCCATTTTGCATTCTCACCAGCAGCGAATGAGGAATGTTAGTGCCCTGTATCCTTGCCAAACATGAGAGTCTGTTTTCCAACGTTAGCCACTCTCACAGGTGTATATAGTGGGATCTCACTTTTAACCTCACTTCACGAAGGACAGATGGGCATCTTTTCATGTGCTTGTTTATCGTATCTGTATCTTTTCCGATGAAGTATCTGTTCAGATCCTCGACTCAGTTTTAATTGGGTTGCCTGTTTTCTTCTTGTCGAGTTGTAAGTGTTCTTTGTATGTTTTAGACACAAGCAAGATGGCAAACAGGATGGGTATCGTAGTGCAGTAAGATGAACGGGGACCACAAGGAGAATGAGTCAGTGCCGACTTTCTATTTCCGGCCTGGGTCTCTGGGACACTGGGGAGCACTGGTAGCAGAAAAGAGGAGAGCTGAGAGTTGAAACCCCTTTGGGAAGAAGGGGATGGAGGTGACTCACTTAGTTTCGAGTCCAGATGGAAGAATGTCCAGGGACCGGAGATCAAAAATACATTAGGATTCCTGCTTCACGTTTCGCTGTCATCGTCCTAGATGAGCGAGGAGAAAGCGGAAGTAAGGAGCAGATAGGAAGTTGGGACAAGAACAGTCACAAAAGTGATGAAGTTTTAGGAGGGAATCAAGTGTCAGACATGAACCGCTGTGAAGGACCGAAGGACACCGTTGAAGAGAGTGTGAAATTTGCATTGTCTGTCTTCTTGGAGGTCAAGTCAGCCGTCAGTTTACTTCAACGTCCTGTGCCTTTTGTACCTGGGGACTGTGATTTATTCTGTCAGGAGAGCCCCCTCTCACTTTATTGAGTCTTATCTTCAGCACCTGGTAGAACTTCTCAAACTGAATTTTACACCACGGGGACTCTTTTGTCCCCTGGCCAGACAGGGTCAGAGTTTTCTTTTGTCTAATACAACTGTGTAATTATACATCCGTAGCTATCCGTCTGTCTGTAGCGTAAATTGACTGTTTTAGTAGTGAATTCATTGAAGAAATTATTTGCCTTCTCGACTATACCATTCTCTCGAAGCATCGAAGCATCGTAGGGGTTGTGACTTTAGTCCCCAGCAGAATTAATTAACACATGTTAATTCTGTGGCTGGTCTGATGTCGGGAACAGGCAGCTTATTCCCTGGAGTCATAAGGATATGCTTCCTTTTCTTCTTTTGGTCACTGAAAGTACAATTTTCTATTTCCTTTTTTATCTGACTGTCCCTAAGGATGGTAATTTATCGAGTGATTCACAGAGGGGACACGGTAGTGAAAAATAATTGCCGTCACAGATTTACAATTATTGATAGCCTGTCTGTGATTTGGAGTTGGTTGATGAATGGCGTACCAGCACGAAGCACCAGTCTCACAACACACGATTTTGTACGTTCAACATGAAAATATGCAAAAGCACTTTGCCTGAAAATCCCGTGTGTATCTTCAACAGTTGTTGTTATCAGACCGAAAATTGATTTCACTGACACTGACCACATAACATGGAATAGCAGGGAACAGTTGTTGATCATCCTGAGCTGATTGTTGTTAATACCATTGGATTGCGTGCCCCTGAGAGAAAGGGTACGTTGTGCTGCCAGCAACGAAAGATGGGAATTTGTGCCACAAACACCTTTTTAGCACCTCAACCGTACCAGTATTATATTCTCCTGTTCACTTCCCCTCCTAGAGTCTCACTCACCTTGAGGATTGGAAGCAGTGGTTACCGTTTCCAGAAAGATCTGAGTGCTTGGTAAGGCTTCCCTGCACAGCACGGGAGCACAGTGCCGGCCCAAGTACACACTGAAAGGTGCTATTGGAAAGCAGCTGTGTAACGTGATGTAACGTCTGTAGCTTAAAAAAAATTTTTTTTTAATGTTTATTTATTTTTGAGAGAGAGAGAGAGAGAGACAGAGCACAAGCAAGGGAGGGGCAGAGAGAGGGAGTCACAGAACCCGAAGCAGGCTCCAGGCTCCGGGCTGTCAGCACAGAGCCCAGTGCGGGGCTCGAACTCGTGAACTGTGAGATCATGACCTGAGCTGAAGTCAGACGCTTACCCGACTGAGCTGCCCAGGCGCCCCATGTCTGTAGTTTCAAGTTGCTAAAGTTTTAACTTTTGCCATTTTTACTGTTTTTTTTTTATACTGGCAAAATATACATAACCTAAAACTTGCCATTTTGAACATTGCAAGTGTATAATTCATTGGCATTAATTACACTCCCCGTGTGTACTGTGACCATGACCTCTGTCTCCTTCTACAACTTTGCCTTCCCTGGAAACCGATTAAGTAGTAAATTCCCCATCCTCCCCTCCCTCAGTCCCTGGTAACTCCTAATCTACTTTGTCTCTGTGAATTTGCCTGTTCTACGTAGTTCATAGAAGTGGAATCAGAGGATATCTGTCCTTGGTGTTTGGGTTTTTTTATTTACCCTACTGTTTTCGGGGTTTCCCCTGTGTTGTAAACATGTATCAGGACTTAAGTCCTCTTTGTGGATGGATAATATTCCATGTATGTGTACACATCTTTGTGTTCTTTTTATATTTCAGATCAATCTTAGCATAACGGGCCATTTTTCTATATGTTTGATGCTCACAGAGGTGTCATCCAGGTTAATGTTAGTCTTTTTAATTCTTTCCCAGGTCTGACAGATGAAAAAGTGAAGGCGTATCTTTCCCTTCATCCCCAGGTGTTAGATGAGTTTGTATCTGAGAGTGTTAGTGCCGAGACCGTAGAAAAATGGCTGAAGAGGAAAAACAACAAGCCAGAAGGTAAGATCTCATTCGGATCGAGCGGGGATTGTTTTCTAGTTTACGGCGACAAAAACAAACAAACAAAACCGAGTGTTTAGTGCATGCTAGAAAATATAAAGTAGACAGAATTAGCATTTTTAATTCACTGTGTTTCAAAAGATAAAAGAAGTTAGAATGAGAGGAAATAAATCCACTGAAGTAAGATCCTTGGCTACAAAAACTTGGCAAAGTACTTGTGAAAATGTATTTGGATATGACATGTTGAAAATGCAGAAGTAATATTAGCCTTGATTTTGTTCAGCAGTTATTATTAATGATTATACAAATGTTCTTTAGATTTCAAAAACGTATTTATATTACTGCATTTTGCAAAGAGAAATCATTAAATAATTTACATGTGGACACAGTAGGAAGAGAACTCTTGACTTTGCATTAGACATTTTGTTCACACTCATGAACTTAAGATGCTGTTATATTTATGACAAAAGAAATGTGGATTCAAAAGGGATGGGAAGTGAAATAAATTTCCTCCCAAGTTGAACATGTGTTAAGATATTGGATTTGAATATTGTGGCATAGTTTTAAATGAATTTATATTTGGCCAAATAAGACTTCTTGTTTCCCAGAATGTTCTTCTTAGAGTAGAAATTTATATTACATATGATTTTGACTCTATGAAGAACTTTTATGTCAGAAACAAATATATGCTATTTTTCTGGAAATTTATTTAGTGTAACAGAATGCCATAAGTAAAGCTTATAAATGATCACTATTAAGATGTTATGCTGTTAGATCTGTGGCCCTCGTAGGCTCCTTGGGCTGAGTTTCCTCTAATTTTCAAAGTGTCTATAATTTTCTTGCAGAGTTTTTATAATAAAGAAACTTTACAAAAGAGAGCTTTTGACATTGAAACACAAATTAGATTTTAAAGTACATGTACGTGAGTCTGTGTATGTGTGTGTGGATTGAGAGGGAGAGAGAAATAGAAATAAATTGCAGAAACAAACGTAGCATTTTTTTTTCTCAAAACAATCACAGCTTTTAATAGAACAAAGCTTGATGTGGCATATTCAGCTATAACATACCTCAGACATTTGGAAGCAGTCTGAGATGTTTGACGCTTTGAACGTGTGACTTAGTTGTGCTTAACGCACCTCATATAAAGATGCAGATTTCATCAACTTGCTATATAATGATGGATAATAATATAGTGCAATAAGGGATATTTACGAGATGGGAAATTGAGTATAGGGCTCAGAAGATGGCAAATCTTGCGTCGCGTCTTAGTGTTACAGTGATGTTGTTAAACGACGCTTAGATTTTTATAACGATTTGGATGTGCCATTCCGTGTCTTTCAAATCTGTTCTCTGTATTGGTTAATCCAATACTACTTTACACTGTTGAGTACATCCACTCAAGAGGTAAATGATTATTGAGAATAGCAGAGTGGAGCTGAAGCAGTGCTCCCTTGTACCTGAAGACAAAATTGCCCTTACACAGAGGCCATCTCGCTTGGTGGCCCCCCGGAGGGCTCAGGACCACTGCTGGGATCAGGAACCAAGAGAAGCTGAATGCGTGTGACCTGGGGCTTCCCTGTAGCGGTGGGGCCCCTGCAGACAGGCTGCGCGCAGCTTAGGGCGGAAACACTACAAGGGAACCTTTCATGGTAAGCCTGCCTGCGGGCGGCTGGGCCCCTGCGCCCCTCCCAACAGGGAGAACCCTCTGGGGACTCAGGACGCAGCCCCTGCAGCCCCGGGCAACCCAGGTTTAGGGCTAACCCTGTGGGCGTGGCTTGGGGACAGCCCCGCCCACTGTTGCGGAACTACTAAAAGCCAGTTCCGGGTCCTCGCGTCTCGTGTGTGATTCTGGATTGAGGCTGAAGCCTTGTGTCGCGTCTCCATCGCGCCCTTACTCGTTTTACGATTTTGTGTTCTCCTCGACGAGGCCTCCTTCTCCTTCCAAGGGGCTTCGTGGGAAATGCTCGGAGGAAGGACATTTTTGTGGAGAGGGCTTTTGGGGGGGAGGGGGTGGTATTTCTGTTTCCACGCCAGACCCGGGAACAGAAAGCGTGAGAGACAGAAGTTCTGGGAGAACATTATTGAAAGTCGGGCCTGTCCGGATCGTTTCCCTTTGTGTCAGTTTAGTGAGAGAAAGCGGACGGAGGGAAACCGTGCTTTATGCACAAGGACTCGGTAAACGCTCACGTAGCTTATTTTTCAACCACGGATAAGCCGGCCTCGTGTGGAAATGGTCTACGCTACGGGGAGGTCACGTGAAGGGGTGCGGCACTCCGTTCCCAGAAAGGCCATCTGCGAAATTTCAGATTTAAGCGAATGAGTGAGTACAGATGACGTCTGCTTCTCACACGTCCGGCTGGCTCGCGGCTTGCAAGCGGTTTTGTCGCGATGGCGTCACGATGACGTCACGCTGTCCAAACCGCCGGCGTTCCTTCGTGCACGTGCTGTTCTATGGAGCGCCTTGCTCGTTCGGTGCTCAGAGAAGCTGAAGACGGAGTGGGGGGCCGATTGCCCCGCGGCGGTACTCCCCGTGCACCGGGGCTGCGTGACCAGGGCGGCTGTAGCGTCTGGGGGTTTTGCGGGTGGTGACCGTTCACATCTGCCGGCAGCGAGCGAGGCTTACGTGGCCGCCTTCCCTTGCTGGGTCGAGGGTGATCCCCGGACGGTACCGGCGAGCCCCTGGGGGGCACTGGCGGCGGGAGTCGCAGTTTCTTGTGTATCCCTCGCCGGCAGCACCCCGGATGCCGCGGGGAGGGGCGCGCTGAACGTTTCGAATGAACGAACAAAGGAGGGTTGGATTCTCAACCTCCAAGTGGCCACCGGTTGTCAGTATTGCGCGTGGAACCAGAACTACTTTCATGCTCTTCCTTCCCCCCCCTGCTCACTGGAAAGCTTCCAGAGGGAAGGGATTCTATACTGTGATTTGCAAATCCCGCCCGGTGCGTTGTCTTTTCGTGTAGGTAGCAAACTCTGTAAAGCGCTATTGAGATTCTAGATGGTTAGGCTTCCGGCGAGTTGGTGCTCAGACCAGTCGAAGAGAGTCGTAAGTTTCTGCCTCCTTCCGGTTAGTCTGACCGGGGCTGGACATAGTCCAGGCCCGGGGGCTCTGAGCCAGATGGTCTGCAGAGGGGTCCGCCCCACAGCCAATCGCTCTGCTTTGTGTTGGCAGAGAAGGGGGTTGGGGAAAGCCGAACCCCCCCCCCCCCCCCCCCCCCCCCCCCCGCCCAGTGTCTTCAGAGATTGACATTTTCAGAGTCTGTACTGTTACTGTTGTCAGTTTGATTTTCCTGCTTTCATAACATTTGCATTTTAAAAGCGCAGAGTTCTGTCTGTACTTGCGAGGCAAATTGCCTTTTGGAGGTGGACCTCGGATCCAAAATCCCAAACAGTTGGTTTTCAAGCGATGCCGGGAATTGGAGGTAGGGGTTCTTTCTTTCTTTTAAAACTTTAGGTTCTCATTTAGAGAGTGTATAAATATTCCCTGAAAGTATCGGGGACTGTACCCGTAACTCACAGCCATACTTTGATTTGGGAAAACTTTCAGGAAGCAAACAAAGTTACCTAGGTCATGAATTGAGTTGTTTTACTGAATTTTGTACTTTTCGTTAATTTTTACGCAAGGCACATTTGACAGGCCCAGCTGGTACTCATCCAGACTCAGATTACTAAACTATTTAACGTTTCCACAAGTATCAAGGCAGAACTGTCAAAGTGATAAATCAACGTTAGGATACGATGAAGATCCTACCCTTTGCATTTCCGGTGGGAAGGTTCCAAGACGGAGCACAGTTTGACGTCCCTAATGCCATTTCAGTATTTCAGTTATGCTCGGGAAGAATCCTGAATTACTTGGACTCTCAGCGATGTCCCCTTTTGGCTTCTAATGTAAAAAACTTAGTTCTACGTTAGTAAAAACGTACGTACAGTCAGTATGACTGTATTTGGCATCTCCTGGTATTAGAATAATATTTAGGGGCGCCTGGGTGGCGCAGTTGGTTAAGCGTCCGACTTCAGCCAGGTCACGATCTCGCGGTCCGGGAGTTCGAGCCCCGCGTCGGGCTCTGGGCTGATGGCTCAGAGCCTGGAGCCTGTTTCCGATTCTGTGTCTCCCTCTCTCTCTGCCCCTCCCCTGTTCATGCTCTGTCTCTCTCTGTCCCAAAAATAAATAAACGTTGAAAAAAAAATTTTAAAAAAAGAATAATATTTAAAATACATGGGCTTTGTTAAAACCCCCAAAACGTAACTGTGATATTCATATTCTAAAGGGAAGCTTTTTGGTATTCAAGAGGGTGATTGATTGAACCCAAGTCATTTAAGAATCATGAGTAGCAGTGTCTTTTATGTCCAAGAATTTGTTACTACTGTGTTTATATGTCTGAAATATTAAATAGCAAACCATCTCACCGTCAGTGTGTCCATACATGTCCAATAATTAATAATGAAAACATTGGTGCTGTCACCTGCCTTAAATATTTTCAACAAATACATGAATGGCTTCCTTTTTTTTTTTCCTCAGAGGATGGAGTTACTCCATATTTTTCACCTCTCCATGATTCTAGAGATGGAACAATTTTCATTCAAATAAAACTACTAAATACTTCTTACCTAGAATTAGTGAGATTTCCATCCTGTCCCCTAAACCCACTATATGCAGCCTGAAATGCAGATTCAGGAGCATTAGTCCTGCTTAGCGTGTAACAGATGGTTTCTGTGCTAGTGTTTATAATGTCGCAGGATATTAAATTAATGGGGCATGAATTAGTTTGCCAAGGCATGCAATGTTAGAAGGTTTTAGTAAGTAGGGCACTAATAAATTACGTGTTAACTATTAGTCCATATCATGAATAAGGAAAAACCCACATCATTGAAATGGTTTACTTGGAACTTCGTTTTGTGCACTTTCTTCTCCTTGAAATTGCTTTGTGTCGATTATGGAAGTTTCGTCTTCACATTGAAATTTCATATCTCGGTCTTTTTATTTTCTTTTTTGGAATGGAAACAAAATGTGTTGAATGCCTTGATTTGCATTATAAATAACCATAAGTTCACAATCTGGTTACTAGAAGGGGGATAAAGTTCATTTGCAAAGAGTTACTTGATGTATTCCATGAATTCTGTTAATTGTTCATCTTCGTGCAAAGGTGTATCTTTAATATATTCTTTTTGAGAGTGTTTGCGCTCTGCAGCAATCTAATCAAGTTGATTGGGATTTTGATAATTTTAAAGGTTAATTCAGGGGGCGCCTGGGTGGCACAGTCGGTTAAGCGTCCGACTTCAGCCAGGTCACGATCTCACGGTCCGGGAGTTCGAGCCCCGCGTCGGGCTCTGGGCTGATGGCTCAGAGCCTGGAGCCTGTTTCCGATTCTGTGTCTCCCTCTCTCTCTCTGCCCCTCCCCCGTTCATGCTCTGTCTCTCTCTGTCCCAAAAATAAATAAACGTTGAAAAAAAAAATTTTAAAGGTTAATTCAGGTCATCACACATTGTTAGTGATTATGAAACTAGTTCAAATAATTTTAGTAGCTTTGTTACAAGCTAGATTGATTTCGGAAGCAGTTTTTGCAGTATCTGTAAAGTTCCTACCACCGGCACCCATTATTTGTACATTCGACATCATTACTGCATTTCCTCGGCAGAAATTTTGTTTATGAGTGATTCTAATGAACGAAAATGTTATGAGCTAGTGGATTTTTGAAAGCACTTTATTTTCATCGGTGTTTCTCTGAGTAAAAATCGTATTTTCTGATTGTCCGTGTAATAGAAAAGGATGTTGAATTAAAATCATTGCATCTACTTAATAGAATGTATTTCAACATCCAGGTCGATGTTCTACTTAACACAGGTTTTTAAAACTCCAATGAAAACTTGTGAGAGATGAGTGGTACAACCATTTCTCATTTTTTGAATCTACTTTTTAAAAGCTGCCCGAACGTTTCACAGTGATCTAGATTATTTGATTAAAGATTGAATAATAATTTCTAGTTGAGTGGCCAAGTTGTAGCTGGAATGTGAGCAGATAGTACTTATTTCCCTAACCAGTGATTCAGTATGCCGATTAGCAAGTATTTCTTGAGGGGCTCTTGGATGGCTCAGTCGGTTAAGATTCCGCCTCTTGATTTCGTCGCAGGTCATGATCTTGGTTAGAGCCTGCTCGGGATTCTGTCTCTTCCTTTGCCTCTGCCACTCTCTCATGCTTCTGTTCTCTTTCTCTCGAATGAATGAATGAATGAATGAATGAATCAAATCCTGAGTACCTACTATGGGAACGTAATTAGAGAACAAGGGCTAAAAACTTGCTCCCTCGAAGGTCACTTTCTGATAGGAGAACACAGATAATAAACACATAATCAGAGAGTAAGATCGTTTCAGGATTTGTTGGTGTGGATGTTGGAAAACATGTAGCCCAATGTCTAGCAAACAGAAATTTTTACTAGAAATAAATTTGCTCGAGATTTTAAGATGCACATCGTTTGCTTTTAGCCAGTCAGGTGGGGCCTGTGGATTAAGCAGATGCATCTATTTGCTGTGTCCTGGGGTCCTGGTGAGTCACAGGAGCCATGTTCCTTGTGTGTACTGTCCTTGAGGGACGCGTAATCTTCTGGTGTGGAAAGAAGGTACTGTGAGAGTACAGCAACGGAGGCTGTGTAATCCAGTGCTGAGTGGTGCAGTGTGGGTTTTCAGGACCATGCTGGGAGAACCGAGGCCACTAAGAGGTGTGCAGATTGAGAAGGCTCTTTGTGGGCATTGGTTCTTCATCGAGGCCACCGATTCTCTGGTGGGATTCCCACATCACCGTGGACATCCTTCGGGAACTAGTTAGAAATGCCATAGGCCTCATCTCACTCAAAACCCCCGGAGTCAGAAACTCCTGCAGTGGGACCTAAAATCTGTGTTTTGATAAACCCCCTCAGGTAATCCTAGTGCAAGTTTAACATTTGAGAGCCCCCGTCCTGGGCACGGAGGGCCTGTGCCAGGGCGAACGCGGTGCTGGTGTTGGCTGGTAGGATCCAAGGCAGGGCTGTGGGGCTTGCTGTGGTTTGCTTCTGGGATAGCCTGGGAGGGAGGGTGGGAATATTTTTCGTATTTTAAACTTTTTTTTTTTCAACGTTTATTTATTTTTGGGACAGAGAGAGACAGAGCATGAACGGGTGAGGGGCAGAGAGAGAGGGAGACACAGAATCGGAAACAGGCTCCAGGCTCTGAGCCATCAGCCCAGAGCCTGACGCGGGGCTCAAACTCACGGACCGCGAGATCGTGACCTGGCTGAAGTCGGATGCTTAACCGACTGCGCCACCCAGGCGCCCCTATTTTTCGTATTTTAAGAGTGGGGAGAAGGGAGTGTTAAAATGTTTTGCCTTTCTGCTCTCATTTTAACTGGCTATCATGTTCCGCATTGACTGTAATAGGAAAAGTGGGGGAAAAAAACCCTAAAATAGGTGTTTTAATTGGTAGCTTCACTGAAGCATGGTGAGTTGCAGAACAGGATATAGTGCCATCTTTTACAAGGTAATAATCTTACATATAATTGTGTAGACGAAGAGCTAGTTAAATATGTCATTGTGGTTGTTTCTGGATTTGGGGGATTTATAAGTTTATATTCTTGTATATGTTGCTTTTTTAATAAAAAAGAAATAGAGTAAACATCAGAAGGAACTTCTAGAGTTTCTCATATGGAAGGTTTTTCCCCAGGTTTCAGTCATTCTAATTCAGTTTACACCAATTATCCTCTGCTTGTTTGATTACTTTTCCATTGCAAGGTATAATAAACAATGTATATTTCCCAGTCCCTTATTGGCTTTTTCCTGCATTTTGCTTCTCCCTCACTAATATGTTATCATTGGTCATTAAGACTGTTACATAGGAAGTTGGCGGGTGAAATGGGGTCTAGAAAAACACACAGCTCAATTTCTGTCCCAGGGTCATCATTTTTGGTTTAAAATTCATTCATTTTACTAAAAGTTACCAACTGTCTACTGTGTGTTTTGCATTTGCTAAGCACTGGACATGAATTCAGTTGTAATGGAACTTAGTGTTTCTACAGGGGGCACAAAATGAAAAGTTTACAATTTATTCTCTTAGTCACTTTCAAATATACCATACAGCAATGTAAACTATAGTCATCACGTTGTACATTACATCCTTATAATTTGAAGTTTGTGACTTTTGACCGGTTTCACCCAGTCCCTCCATCCTAAGTAAATTATATAACATGCTAAGGTTGAAAGCTTTTTCTCTAAGATCAGGAACAAGACAAAGCTGTCCGCTCTTGACACGTCTATTCAATATGGTACCAGAAGTCCTAGCCTGAGGAGTTAGGCAAGAAAAAGAAGTAAAATGTATCCGATTGGAAAGGAAGACGTAAAATGTCTCTATTTGCAGACGGCATGATTTTATATACAGAAGGTCCTGAAGACCTCCACCAAAAAATTATTATTAGATCTTATCAATGAATTCAATAAAGTTGCAGGACACAAAATTAATATGGAAAAATCAGTACTGTTTCTATACACAAATAACAAATTATCTAAAAAAGAAAGTGATGCCACTTATAGTAATATCAAAAATAATAAAACACTTAGGAATACATTTGCTCCAGGAGGCGAAAGCTCTGGTCTGAAAATTACAAGACAACTGATGAAAGAAATTGGAGAAGGCACAAGTAAATGGAGATTATCCTGTATGTATAAGTTGGAAGAATTAATACTGTTAAAATGTCAATACTACCAAAAGCCATCTGTAGATTCAGTGCAGTTCCTATCAAGATTCCAATGGTATGTCTTCACAGAAGTAGAAGAAACAAACCTAAAATTTATATGAAACTACAAAAGACTGAATAGCCAAAGCATTCCTGAGAAGGAAGAATGAAGCAGGAGGAATTACACTTTCTGATTTCAGGATATATTAAGCAAAACAGTATGATACTGGCATAAAAAAAAAAAATAGGCCAGTGGAACAGAATAAAGCTCAGAAATAAATAAGTATATGAGGTCAACTAATATTTCACAGTAGAGTCAGTTATACTCCGTGGAGAAAGGACAGTCTGTTCGTTAAATGGTGCTGGGAAAATCGGACATTCACATGGGAAGAGATGAAACTTGACCTCTATCTTACACCATTCATGACAGTTAACTCAAAATAGGTCAGAGATTTAAATGGAAGACCTGAAACCATAAAACTTCTAGAAGAAAACATAGGAAAAAAGTTCCTTCACATGGGTCTTGGCAATAATATTTGGATAGGACACCTAAAGCACAGCAACAAAAGCAAACATAAATAAGTGGGACTGCATCAAACTAAAAAGCCTTTGCACATCAAAAGGAAAACTCACCAGTGAAAAGACAACCTATGAATGGTAAAACCATCTGTGTGATAAGGGGTTAATATCCAAAATATATAAGGAACTCATGTAAGTCAACAGCAAAAGAAAAAACAAAAACAAAAACAAAACATGAAACAAATAATCCAATTAAAACGGGGCGAGGGACCCAAGTAGACATTTTTCCAAAGAATATATAGGAATGGCCAACAGGTACATGAAAAGATGTTCAACATCACCAACTAGGGAAATGAAAATCAAAACAACAGTAAGGTATCAGCTCTTGCTAGAATGGCTAGCATCAAAAAAGAGAAGAGACAGGTCCAAAATCTTTGGGATGCAACAAAAGTGGTTCTAAGAGGGAAGTTTATAGCAGTACAGGCCTACCTCAAGAAGCAAGAAAAATATCAGATAATCAATCTACCCTCACACCTAAAGGAGCTAGAAAGGGAACTAACAAACCCCCAAACCAGTAGAAGGAAGGAAATAATAGAGATTAGAGCAGAAACATACAAAATCAAAACTAAAAAACAAAACAAAACAAAAAAACAAAAAAAACCCCACAATAGAACAGATCAGTGAAATCAGGAGCTGGTTCTTTGAAAAGATCAACAAGATTGATAAACCTTTAGCCAGACTCATCAAAGAAAAGAGAGAGAGAGGGCTCAAAAAGCAAAATCAGAAATGGAAGAGGAAAAACAACTGACCCCACAGAAATATAAAGGATTATAAGAGAATATTATAAAAAATTATATGTCAGCAAATTGGAAAACATAGAAAAAAATGGATAAATTTCTAGAAACATGCAACCTTCCAAACTTGAACTAGGAAGAAATAGAAAATTTGAGCAGAATGGGGGCGACTGGGTGGCTCAGTCAGTTAACATCCAACTCTTGATATCAGCTCAGGTCATGATCTCATGGTTCATGAGTTTGAACCTCTGGGATTCTCTCTTTCCCTCACTCTCTGCCCCTCCCCTGTGCTTGCTCTCTCTCTCTCTCTCTCTCTCAATAAAATAAAGATTTATTTTTGAGACAGAGAGAGAGCATGAACAGGGGAGGAGCAGAGAGAGAGGGAGAAACAGAATCTGAAACAGGCTCCAGGCTCTGAGCTGTCAGCACAGAGCCCGACGCGGGGCTCGAACTCACAGACTGTGAGATCATGACCTGAGCCGAAGTTGGACGCTTAACCGACCGAGCCACCCAGGCACCCCAATATAAAATAAAGATTTAAATAAAAATTTCGAACAGACCAATTTCCAGCAATAAAATGTAATCTCTAATAAAAACAAAAAAACTCCCAAGGAAGAAAAGTTCGGGACCAGATGGTGAATTCTACCAGACATTTAAAGAAGAGTTAATACCTGTTCTTCTCAAACTATTCCAAAAAATGGAAGAGGAGGGAAAATTTCCAAATTCATTCGACGAGGCCTATGTTAATTACCCTGATACCAAAGGCAGATAGAGACATGACAGAAGAGAACTAAAGGCCAAAATCTCTGATGAGCATAAATGCAAAAATCAAAAATCCTCAACAAAATATTAGCAAACCAAATCCAACAATACATTTAAAAAAATCATTTGCCACAATCAAGCGGGATGCAATAGAATCAGTCATCGTCCTGCATCACATCGGTAAGAGAACGGACAAAAAAAACATGGGGACATTTCAGTAGATGCAGAAAAAGCATTTGACAAAGTACAACATCCATTCATGATAAAAGCTCTCAAGAAAGTAGGCTTAGAGGGAACACACCTCAACGTGATAAAGGTCATATATAAAAAACTCACAGCTACCCTTCTACTCAGGGGTGAAAAACTGTTTCCCCTAAGGTCAGGACCAAGACAAAGGTGGACTCTCACCATTTTATCCAGCCTCATACTTGAAGTCCTAGCCACGGCAGTCAGAGAAGAAAAAGGAATACAAGGCATCCAAATTAGCAAGGAAGAAGTAAAACTTTTCCCGTTTACAGATACCATGAAAGACTCCACAGAAGATCTGCTCGAGCTGATCAAGGAATTCGGTTAAGTTGCAGGATACAGAATCAACATGCAGAAATCTGTTCCGTTTCGACACACAAATATTGAAGCCGCAGAAAAAGGAATCAGGAAAGAAATCCTATTTACAATTGTTTTAAGAATCCTACAATTGTAGGATTAACAATCTACAATTGTTTTAAGAATCCTAGACACCTAGGAATAAACCTAACCAAGGAGGTGAGAGACCTATCCTCTGATAAAACACTGATGAAAGAAATTGATGAAGACACAAAGAAATGGAAAGACATCCCATGCTCATGGATTAGAAGAACAAATATTGTTAAGATGTCTATCCCACCCAAAGCCATCTACAGATCTAATCATCCCTGTCAAAATACTAACAGCGTTTTTCACAAAACTAGAACAACAAAAAACATCCTAAAATTCATATGGAACCACACACACACAAAAAAACAAACCCAAATTGCCAAATCAATCTTGAAAAAGGAAAGCAGAGCTGGAGGCATCACTGATCCAGACATCAAGTTGTATTACAAAGCTGTAGTGACCAACCAAACAGTATGGTACTCGCACAAAAATAGACATACAAATCCATAGAACAGAATAGAGCCCCAGAATGAACCCACAACTATATGGTCAATTAATCTTTGATAATGTAGGAAAGAATATCCAGTGAGAAACAGACAGTCTCTTCAACAAAGGGTGTTGGGACAACTGGACGGCTACATGCAAAAGAAATAAACGGGACCACTTTCTTATGCTTTACACAAAGAATAAAGTAAAAATGGATTGAAGACCTAAATGTGAGACCTGAAAGTGTAAAAATCCTATAAGAGAGCACAGGCAGTAAAGTCTGACATAGGCTGTGGCAACAGTTTTCTAGGTATGTCCCCTGAGGCAGGGGAAATGAAAGCAAAATTAAACTACTGGCATTACGTCAAAATAAAATTTCTGCATAGCAAAGGAAACAGTCAGCAAAACTAAAAGGCAACCTATTTGAATGGGAGAAGATACTGCAAATGACATATCCAATAAGGTGTTTATATCCAAAATATATAACATGCACAGCTCAACACCCTCAAAACAAATAATTAAAGGCTGAAGATATGAATAGATGTTTTTCTAAAGAAGACATCCAGATGGCCAACAGATACATGAAAAGATGCTCCATCCCCCAGGGAAATATAAATTAAAAAACAACCAATAAGATGTCACCTCACACCTATCAGAATGGCTAAAATCGACGAGACGAGCAACAGCAAACGTTGGCAAGGCTGTGAAGAAAAAGGAACCCTCCTGCACTAGCTTTGGGAATGCAAACTGGTACAGCCCTTGTGGGAAACAGTTTGGAGGTTACTCAAAAAATTAAAAATAGAGCAACTGTACAATCCAGTAATCACACTGCTGGGTATTTCCCCAAAGAATCCAAAAAAAAGAGTCCACTATGGAAGTGAACCAAATGTCCATTGATAGGTGAATGGATAAAGGAGTGTGTGTATACAATGGGATTTTATTCAGCCGTAAAGAAGGATGAAATCTTGCCAGTTACAGTGATAAGGATGCACTTACAGAGTGTAATCCTAAGTGAAGTAAGTCATTTAGTAGAAGACGAATGCCATATGTCTCACTCCTATGTGGCCTGTGAGAAACACAGGGAAGAAAAGAGAAACCAACTCTGGAGAACGAGCTGACGCTTACCGGAAGGGAGGTGGGTGGAGGGATGGGTGAACTAGGTGATGGGGATTAAAGAGCACACTTAGGACGAGCTGGGAGTAACGCACACAATTGTCGACTCACTACGTTGTACACCTGAAACGAATACAATACCGCATGTTCGCTGCGCTAAAGACTTCATGAAATTTACAACGATGACATAACAAATGCTGGTGAGGATGGAGAGGAAAGGGGGCCCTCACGCGTCGTTGGTGGAATGTCAGTGGGTACCACCTCTGTGGAAAACAGTCTGGAGGGTCCTCAAAGATTAAAAATAGAACTACCCTACGAACCAGCAGTTCCACTGCTGAGCATATGTCTGAAGGAAGCGAACACACCAGTGTAGAAGAACTATCTTCGTCCTTATGTTCACTGCAGCCTTATTTACAGTAGCCAAGAGATGGGTACAATTGAAGTGTCCACCAACGGATGAAAGGATAAAAAAGCGGTGGTCTCTGTGCACGATGGAATATCACTCGGCTGTGACAAGGGAAGAAATCCTACCACTTGGAGCTGCATGGATCAACTCTGAGGACATTGTGCTGCGTAAAGTCAGTCAGACAGAGCTAAATACCGTATGGTCTTACTTTTATGTGGGATAAAAAAAACACTAAAAGGGATCAGATTTGTGTTTACCGGAGTTTGGGGTGGTTTGAGGGGGGACTGGAGGAAGGTGGTCCAAAGCACAAACGTCCAATTATAAATACGTGCCAGGGACGTAAGGTGCACAGCGTGATGACTGTAGCTAACACCGAGGTATGATGCAGAAGAAAGTTGTTATGAGAGTGGGTCCTAAAAGTTCTCCTCACAAGGAAAAGGACACTTTTTGTGTCTGTATGGATGATAGATGTTAACTGAACTTACTGTAATCATCATTTCCTGATCTATGAAGTCAGATAATTACTCTGTACACCCTAACTTCTACAGTGTGTGGTATGTCGATCATATTGCCATAAAACTGGACAAAGTTTAGGGAGAAAGTGCTAAAAAGGAAGGTTGGCGTATAATGAGTTAATGCAACGAGCTCTTACTGTGTTGCAGCTAGGACAGGGTTCTGTGGGACAGTAGAGTGCGAGGTCTGCAGGATGAGTTTGCTGGTTGGAAGAGAGGGAGCATGAGTGGGGAGCACTCCCCGGGGCCGGGGGGAGAGCCCTGTGCAGCATCACGAAGGAGCTGGACACAGACGTGAGCAGAGACCAGTTGTGCAGGACCTCTGAGGTTGTGTTTAAAGGCTTTGGAGTTTATCTGAAGGGCAACATGAGGTTATGTACAGGATTGAAGGAGATTTGATAAGATAGATTTTGAACGGATTTTTACCCTCTATAGTGCCTTGTTCAGTGTGAAAAAAGTCAGTGCAGCGAAGTTTCAATCTCGGCCAGTTGTTCCCACCCACGCGCTGGTCGCGTCAGTATCAGTAACTTACAGATCTCGTCATGCAGTTGCTCAATCTTTTGAAAGGGAAGCAAAAACTGTGCATGCCTGTGTTTGTGAAACATCAAGGAGTAAAGTTCTGCCGCAAATTTTTTATTGAACCCGTACAACTTTGACATTTTCAAGCGGAGTAAACGAACGCTCCCTTTGGTTTTGGCACAAGTTAAAACCTAAATGGAAAAATGCCGAATGTGTTTGGAGGAAAGTGCACATGGCGTGGACCAGATTCGGGAGGAGGGAAAGCCCTCATCCCTCCAATCTGTGTAAATCGTGAAACGTTATTAAGAATGACTCATAAAGCCCAGAACTCTGTGCAGAGACACAACAAAATAAGGACAGTTCTCACACTCCCAAGACAGTGGAACAGGAAGTGATAAAAACGATGAAAGGAATGCTTTGTCTTTGACTAATTGTAAACACCAAACGCTTGCAATCAATAAGGAGCCATTAATTCTAGGGCTGTTTGAGGCATTGATCTCAGGCTAAGGGTTTTAAAATTTGAATCTCCTTAGGTCAATCGTAGTCAAAACTACTTATTTTGGAATTTATGTGATGTTTTTCACTTAAAGATTTAAAACACTTGTGAACAACCATATTTTCATAATTACATATGCATGAGAATTATTTGAGATGGACTTAATACTACTTCTCACGCACAGCCTTAAAATATTCTTTTAGGGGCGCCTGAGTGGCTCAGTGGGTTAAGTGTCCAGCTTTGGCTCAGGTCATGATCTCGCGGTTCCTGGGTTCGAGCCCCGCGTGGGGCTCTGTGCTGACAGCTCGGAGCCTGGAGCCTGCTTCGTATTCTGTGTCTCCCTCTCTTTCTGCCCCTCCCCTGCTTGTGCTGTGTCTCTCTCTCCCTCTCAGAGATAAATAAACGTGAAAAAAATTAAAATATTCTTTTAAATGTCAGTGGAGGCACTTAGATTTCAGTTTGGTTCATGATTATCCTCATACTGTAGTGCCTATTCAGTGTTTTGTACATCATTTTACGGTGGGGCTCAGAAAATTAAGTTCTAGAATAAGTCCTATTAGAACTGTCTTTATAAATTTTTTGTATGAAATTCTAAAATTTAAGGTGGAATGTGTTAAACACTGGTAATTTCTAAGATTTGTAACTTCAGTTCTTTTTTGTGTGTGATGCTCTAAAGAGCAAGTTAGAGAAGTGGCTTTGGATGCAAAATATTTTTTCTTTTTAAAAAATTTTTTTGTTTATTTTGTAGAGAGAGAGACAGAGAGCGACAGAGTGAGAGTAGGGGAGGGGCAGAAAGGGAGAGGAAGACAGAGATTCTGAGATGGGCTCCAGACTCTGAGCTGTCAGCACAGAGCCCGACGCGGCGCTCAAACCCAGGGACCGTGAGATCATGACCTGAGCCGAAGTCAGATGGAGACTCAACTGACTGAGCCACCTAAGCGGCCCTATTTTTTTCGTATAATATTGTTTTCACATTAAACAGGCTTATTATACTTTGCCCATACACATTTAAAAGTGTTACATGCAGCATATATTTAAATCATTTTTGCTAAATTTAAGAACTGCAAGTCCATTGCCTAGAACAGTATTCTGTTATGTAGGATTCTTGCTCTAAATATTTATTGAATGAAGGGATACACGTAAGTTATATATGGACATGCAGAGTTTCAGTAAAACTGGGGATTACTAATAAGATTACAGCATTATGAAATGGATTTAATTCCTGACTAGTAAACATTTATAGAAAAGATAATGAGTCAGTGTAGCAAAGCCCATGAGATTGCAGAAACTCCCCATACTTTTTATAAAAAGAAAAGTTTAAAATTGTATTTTTATGCTATTAAGAAAACAACCAAAAAACAGGAAGGAGCAGGTAGAGGAGATGTGCCTACGGATTAAAAAAGTGTATTAACTTACTCAAATAGTTTAAAAAAAGAAACCAAAGATCTTAGTAGAGTTGTAAATTTGTGTAAAGATTAAATTTTCAAAATATAATAGCAAATACATTGCACCTGTGTGTCAACCACGATTCTAAATGCATTACTTCTGTTAACTCAGGTAACCCTTAACGAAGTGTTACGAGAAGGATATTATCATCATCCCCATTTTATTATTTTTTTTAATTTTTTTAATTTTTTTTATTTTTGGGACAGAGAGAGACAGAGCATGGACGGGGGAAGGGCAGAGAGAGAGGGAGACACAGAATCGGAAACAGGCTCCAGGCTCTGAGCCATCAGCCCAGAGCCCGACGCGGGGCTCGAACTCACGGACCGCGAGATCGTGACCTGGCTGAAGTCGGACGCTTAACTGACTGCGCCACCCAGGCGCCCCTCATCCCCATTTTAAAGATGAGGCAAATGAAATAAGGTGGTGAAGCATCAGATTTGGGATACGAACACGGTGTTTTTACCCTAGAGGCTGTACTCTTTTTTTTTTTTAAGTTTATTTATTTATTCTGAGAAACAAAAAAGCATGAGTTGGTGGAGGAGGAAGAGAGAGAGAGAGAGAGACAGAGAGAGAGAGGGAGGGAGGGAGGGAGGGAGAGAATCCCAAGCAGGCTCTGCACTGTCAGTTGGCTCCAACTCACCAACTCAGATCATGACCTGAGCCGAAGTCAGACTGACCAAGCCACCCAGGCGCTCCTAGAGGCTGGACCCTTAGCCATGACACCGTTTCCCCTTGCTTAGGCCAACACGTGGCACAACACGAGCCTGACTTCAGGGTAATAACACCAGCTCTAGAGATTGGCTCTGAAAAGTCTGGTGGATTCCCTATTGGCAGAGTCCCACTCAGGGGCCTCGCACAAGGATGTGGAGACATTTGCTGGGCAAATGCTATCCTAAAGAGGTTATTCCAATGTGACGGTTGTATAACCCTGAGTCTCTGGGCTCTCTGTATCCGGCAAATGTTAGCAAGGTGCGGGATAGCAAATAGGAAATAATTAGACAGCTACTTGGTGATTGCCATTAGGTGGAGGGAGATTAGTAAGGACTCTGAGGCTGTATCCATGTTCAGTAGGGAAGAGTGATGTCATCTTTGATTAGTGAGGCCGTCTGGGGGGGGGGGACGTGGGGTATGGCAACAGCTTTTTTTCTTGCCTGGTCTGGCCTAGTGTCTGCCAGGAGGATGTCCTTTGCCTACTGCCTCCCAGCTTCCTTATTTGAGACGTGTAGGTGAAGCGTCACAGGAATGGAACGCACGCTCTGTATTTGGTTACCTGGCGCTGACCTTCCGGTGCTTCTGGAATCACGCAGAGTCGCTTTGACTGTCTACGTTGTCATACGGGGTATTTACTCGCAACATTATGCCGTAACATTCCGTGGTGCGCAGACGTAGCAGGTATGGAAAGTGGTGGGGGGGTGGGGAACCTGTCTATGTACTCCGCCTGCCTGATTTGCACCATCGGTCAGTCCGTCACCAGGAAAACAGAGTTCGTAGAACTGGCCTCCCAACTAACATTCCCTCAACCAGGGTGGGAAGATGACTCCTTCCTTGAGCACAGGGCGACCGGAAGAAAAACAGTTGATTGATTGATTCGATTTGATTTAATTTTTGTCCCATCGTCTATTTTTTTTTTTTTAATTTTATTGAAATCCAAGTTAGTGAACGTATAGGGGAATAGTGGCTTCAGGAGGAGAACCCAGTGATTCATCGCTTACATACATCACCCGGTGCTCGTTGCAACAAGTGCCCTCCTCAATGCCCGTCCCCCGTTTAGCCCGTCCCCCACCCACCTCCGCTCCATCAACCCTCAGAAGGAAGACACTTTAGCACCTCGTGGCACCTCTGGTGAGGAAGAAGAAATGGTCATTGGTAAGGCAACAGAGTCTGCTGCGTGTTTCATGATCTGATTTCAAGGCAAAGAGGTAAAGAGGCACCTTCCTCTGGCTACTTTTCAAATATGCCAAGATCCTGATATTTTGATGCCTGCCAAGTGGTCCATTTTCTCATGAGGACGTATTTCTATGGTCACATTACCGATTTGTTTTTCATTTGGCAATAAAATGAAGACTGTATATCGGTTTACACATGTTTTTGTTTCAGCTGCCCGCAAAAAAGGGGGCTCGCCACTGAGAGAAGGCATTTCCTTACCCAGCCAGCCACTTTTTAAACTGCTCGTACATCCGAGAGGTTTTACATGTCAAGTTGTTCCTGGATTGTAACGTCTTTGTCGCATTGCTTTTATCAGATGGGTTTTTCCAAAGACGACTGACAGAGCAAGTAGCTGCAGTGGAAGACGAACTGTGGTCGGTCACGGCAGGGAGCGGGGAGCTTTCGCAGAGCGGGGACGTCGGGAAGGGGTGGCCGTTCCAGCCAGTGTAGGGAGCCTGCCTGGCTGAGATGTACATGGGGTCTTGGCAAAAGAACCTTTCTAAAATCTGTCCTCTGTGCTGATGTTACAGTGGGTGCTTGAAAATGTAAACTCCTGCGTTTGCCCTTACTATTTTCCCATGTTAACGCCCACGGCTAAAATCCTACATTGGGGCAGAACTTTGGGGATAGAGTTCAAAGTCCATTCATGGCCATTCTTCCCATCTACATTTGTTTCTCTTTCTTCACACGCACCCTGCGTGTAATCTACACAGAATACCAACACAGGATTTTGTTTCATGCTCCCGTACTAGCACAACTGACATCGATGCCCTTTTCCCCCTCCCTGGTTTTACTTTTTTTATTTTTTTTTTTAATGTTTACTTATTTTTGAGAGAGAGGGAGAGCGAGCACGAGTGGGGGAGGGGCAGAGAGAGAGGAGGAGATGCAGAATCGGAAGCAGGCTCCGGGCTCCGAGCTGTTAGCACAGAGCCCGACGCGGGGCTCGAACTCACGAACCGTGAGATCATAACCTGACCTGAAGTCAGACGCTTAACCAACTGAGCCACCCAGGCGCCCCTCCCTTGTTTTGATTAGCCACACTTGTCCTTCACATTCAGTGTATGCATCTCAGGAGACAGTCGGCAGAGTGAAAAGGCAACCCATGAAATAAGAGAAAATATCTATAAAGCATGCATCTGGTAAGGCCATCTAAAGAACTCATACAACTTAACAAGAAAACCCCAGATTTAAAAAAGAACAAAGGACTTGGATAGATACTTCTTTAAGAAGATACACAGATTGCCAGGCTAGTACATGAAAAGGTGTTCAACATCACTCATCATCAGGGAAATGCAAATCAAAACCACAGTGAGATACCACCTCACACCCATTGGGATGGCCGTAGTAACATTGAGCACGACCCAGAAAGTAACAGGTGTTGGCGAGACCGTGGAGCGATTGAAACCCTCATGCGCCGCTGGTAGGAATGTCAAATGAAGCGATTGCTGTGTGTAACTGGGGTGGTTTCTCAGAAAATTAAAACTAAGCTCGCCATACGATCCAGCAGTCCCCCTTCTGGGTGCATGTGCAAAAGAAGCGAAAGCGGGGGCCGGAAGAGATAGTTATACATCTGTGAGCAGAGTCGTACTATTTGCAATGGTCAAATGGTGTAAGCAACCCGGGTGTCCACTGAGGCGTGGATGGATGCCACGTGTGATATACGCACATGGCGGAACATTATTCAGCCTTAAAAAGGAAGGAAATTCTGACGCATGCTTCCACACAGACGAACCTTGAGGAAATTATGCTAAATGAAATAGACCAGTTACAAAAGGACAAATATTGTATGTTCCATTTACATGAGGTGTCTTGACTAGTCAGATTCTTGGAGACAGAAGTAGAATGGTGGGTGCCAGGGGCTGGGAGGGGAGGGGATGGCGAGTGAGTGGTTAATGGGCACAGACTTTTCATTTTTACGAGACGAAAAAGCTCAGAGATTGCGCAATACTGTGAAACATTAAATACCACTGAACTATAAAATGGATCAAATGGTAATTTTATGCATATTTTACACAATGAAAATATTTTTCATTAAACTTGAATTCAAGTATCCCATCTTCTTGGGAGTCTTTAGGGGGTATTCCCAGATTGACTTAGATGCGCCCACCTGCTGCCTACATCACCACTGGCTGACTTTCGTAGCTTGGGTGATTCTGTACATAGGGAGTAGATTCGTGTTTTACGAGGCTGGAGAGAAGGAGAGACCTTCTTTTTTTTTTTTAATGTTTATTTATTTTGAAGGGGAGAGAGCATGAACAGGGAAGGGCAGAGAGAGAGAGAATCCTAAGCAGGCTCTGTGTTGTCAGCACAGAGCCCAGCGTGGGGCTCAATTTCATGAACTGTGAGATCATGACCCGAGCCAAAATCAAGAGTTGGACGCTTAACTGACTGAGCCACCCAGGTGCCCCATATACCAAATTTTCTTTAAGAAGTTCTTTTTTGCGTTACCTGGGAAGCTCAGTGAGTTATGTGTCCAACTCTTGATTTTGGCTCAGATCGTGATCTCATGGTTCATGAGTCTTAAGCCCCACATCAGGTTCTATGCTGACAGTGAGGAGCCTGCTTAGGATTCTCTCTCTGTCCCTCTTTCTTTACCCCTCTGCCCCCCACCTCTTCCTCTTTCTGTCTCAAAATAAGTAAATATATGTATGTAAAATATATATATACATGTATATACATTTAAAAAAATATATACATGTATATATATTTTATTTATTTTTATTTTATTTATTTATATACATATTATATATGTACATATAATATATATATATTTATATATGTGTATATATGTTATATATATACATATATAAATATATATATATATATAAGAAAACTTGGCATAAATGTGAATATTTCTTTGGATTGAGAAAAGAAATACCATAAATTAAGAATTTTTTAAAGTTGGAACATATCACAAACATCACACAAATCCATAAAATTCATACAAAGCTATATTAATTTATTCCCTCACATATCCTTATACTATTTTTTTTTGCTGCACACTCTTGGACTCTCCCAATGACACTTTTGTATATTCGTTTCACATAGAGAGGATGGAAAGATAATCTTCTGCTAGCATGATTGAGAAAAATATGACAAAATTTGTTTTGCTAATTTGGAAAATTTTCTTTTAACTTTACAACTCATTATTGATAAAGCCGTGTAAATATTTTAGGATTGTTACCAAATTTGGGGAAATCTGCCTCAAACTTTTTTCATCTGTAAGCTATAATGTTTTAGGGGTTTTCCAGTTTTTCTTGTTTTCCTCGGATTGACAACACATGTTAACCAGTTCGTCGCTGATATCCGGTGTCCCTGCCCTAGTCTGGTGTCACAGGACATGTTAGGGGTATTCCTGGGAGGGTAAGTAATAGTTTAACCGTCATGGAAGTGACTAAACCACTCAAACACATCCCACTAAATCCAAATTAAATACGCCCCCAGATCAATTTCCCTTTGGCTGGGTCCTGAAAACGCTCCACCTGCCTGGTCCCTCTCAACATGCCCCACATGTGACAGAGGCAGGTCAGAGTCAAAAATGCCTGACTTTTGTAAATTTTATAAGCAACCACACAAACCCAATACTGGGGCGCATCTTAGAGCCTGAGAGGGTTTGGACCCGCCCTCGGGTGATGACTTTGCTGAGCTCTTGTCCCCGTGCACTGTGATCAGCAGGCTCCTGGGCTCAGGACGTGTCCTCATGACGTTCTTCTTCATCCGTCACCCACTCAGTGAGCGTCATTGAGTGAACGAGTCCAGTGACTGACTGACTGCTTACCTAAGGGTAAAGTTACACAATACATGTGTCTTGTTCTACTGTAAGCTGCTGACCGGGTCTGGGCCCAGAGAATCAGGGGCTTTTAGTGCTTGAGCTCAGAAATCTGTGGGCTTCACTTTCCTAGGTGCTCTGTCTGATCGACAGGCACCTTAGAACTTGGTTCCAGCATTGTGCGTGAAGTCCTGCGGGCGGAGTCACCTCCTGCTGCTGATTTCATGGGCGTTCCACTACGTCTGTGCTCTATGAAATGACCACCTAGGATTCTAGGTGATAGAATTGGGAGTCTTTTCGAAAGTAAAGGGGGTATTTAAGGTGATCGCGTGACTTACATCTTGAAAGTTATAAAAAATTTTCAGATCAGGGGTCCCTGGGTGGCTCATTCAGTTAAGTGTCTGATTCTTGATTTCAGCTCAGATCCTGTTCCCAGGTTGTGGGATCGTGTCCCACACCAGGCTCTGTGCTGAGCGTGGAACCTGCTTAAGATTCTCTCTTTTGCGGGGCGCCTGGGTGGCTCAGTCAGTTAAGCGTCCGACTTCGGCTCAGGTCATGATCTCACGCTTCGTGGGTTCGAGCCCTGCGTCGGGCTCTCTGCTGACAGCTCAGAGCCTGGAGCCTGCTTCGGATTCTGTCTCTCTCTCTCTCTCTCTGCCCATCTCTTTCTCTCTCTCTCTTTCTCTTTCTCCACTCCCCCCCCCCAGATAAACATTAAAAAAGAAGGGTAAGTCCTTAAGAGTCTCTCTCTCCGCCCCTCCCCTGCTTGCACACATGCCTGCTCTCTCTCTCTCTCTCTCTCTCAAGAAAAAAAAATTCAGACAATGAGTAGTCTATTGAGATTTTTTGATAGAATATGCTTCACACTATTGTTCACCTCCTATGAGAAACAAAAAAAAAAAAGGTATATTTGAAGGAGGAGGTAATTTAGTTACTTTGCAGAACGAAGTGGACAGAGGTCCTCATTCAGCCCTGATACGGGCTCGGGGGCACCTCGGGATTTCCGTTCTGAATGGACTTTCATAACTGAAGAGGCAGCACGGTGCTCGTGTGGCTTAGTTGAGAAGACTTGAGGGGAGCAGAGGCAGCGTGAAGACCTCTGAACTCCTGTCCACGATTTGATTTTGTGAGCTAGGCTCCCAGACCTTTTTCCGTTTCCCAGCGCCTTGCAGTACTCGAGAGCCCCAAATGAAAGACGCAAAGGAGCGTTTAGAAAAAGGTTTCTGGTGGTGAGAGTATTAAAGAGAAAAAAAAAAGGAAAAAGTCGTGTCACAGAATTTCTGCCCCCAACTTGAAGGAAAGAAATATTTTTAACAACCCTCACAGCTGCAGCAAAGGAACCCCAGGAATTCTTAGAAACCCATCGGTTTCACAGGTTAAAAGAAAGCTGAGGGCAGAGTTCTTCTTTCCCTGTTTTCCCTTTAACTGTCACATCCAGGAATACCTTTAACTTGAAACCAAAGGCAGTTTTTGTGAAGCAGGTGGAGAGCCGTTCACATGAACAGCGGGAAGCAGAGGGGAGGCTGCACGGAGGCCTGACGAGGCAGGGCAGGGGCCTGACCCGCCCGCCCCGGGCTGGGCCCTCTCCTTGGCCGTGAAGTCACACCCCCGCCCCCAGACTCCTCTGGGGGTTCTCAGGGATTAGCCTTCCCGGAGCAGAGGTTCTCACATCTGTCTGCTTAAACAGGGTGAGGTCTTCAGTGCCACGAATTTTAATTCCCGTGGTTCCTTCCCAGTTTCAGATTGCTTGAACTCATTTTATGTCTTGGCTTTAATGATGTCTGAATTTTGTTTTCGTCACCTAAAATAATTTTGCCCATACCCTCTTGAGTTTTACTACAGCCTTCAGTAGAGTAAGCACGTATGAAAGTACTATTTTATTTTAGAAAATTTCCTGGATCATTTTACTTAGTGTGAATATACCGATTGGATTCACTTCCGTCGTTACGACTCCTTGGGCCAGAACTGCAGGTGGTAATAACTTTGCAACAGAGGCCGTAACAAGCGCTAGAGAGCTCATTCGTCCCAAACCGTAAGCCCATCAGTCTGGTTTTCATCGTGGGCTCCCGTACTGTATCTGAAGGTCTGGTTTTCATTGTTTCGCTCTTGAATGCCTTCGTTGAAGCAGAGGCTGGATTGTTCCATCCTTCAAAGGAAGAAATACTTGCTGCCTCTTCTAGTTCGTAAATGACACTGATATCAACGTAAAAAAGTTCTGTAGATTTCCGCAGCACCCGGTGAAATTATGGCTTCCTGATAAATCGCAGACATTTGTTAAATACTGTCTCTAATTTTTTTTTTTTCCAATGAGAAAAGAGTTTTCTTCATTGGAGCCCAGCTACTCATTTTTGTCCTTTTAGTTTGTGTCCTGTATTTATTCTCACTAATTTGCTCTCCTCTCGTAATTTGTGGATTGGAATCAAGCTGTGATTTTGTTTAGAAGACAGTATTTTCCAGCCACGTCATAGCATTCAGCAAATGGCGTTTCAGCAAACGGCATTCAGCAAACGGCTTTGGGATCAGACAGCTCTGAGTTTAAGTCTGGGGTCTGTCACTTAATATTTAGGTGAATGACCTCATTTAATTTCTGTACTAAAACTACTGTTGCCTCATTTCTAAAATGAGGTCAAAGAAATTCTAACTACGTATGTTGACGGATATTAACTAGACTTACTACGGTGATCATTTTGCAACATATACAAAGAGTGAATCATCATTTGTATATATGTACATCTGAAGCTAATATAATGTTTGTCAATTATATCTCAATAAAAATAAAAGATAAAATGAGGTAAAACTTCCTTCACAGGGCAAATGTAGGGATCAGCACCTGACGCATACTAATTACTCACAAAGCCCTAGGCAGTGTTCTGTGTTGTGGACGTACCCCAGTTTACTCGTCCATCCGTCTGCTAAAGCCCATTTAGTCATTTCCAGTTTGGGGGGGGGGATTGTGAATACTTTTAATGCTATTTGTTTTAATGCTTTTATTTATTTTTGAGACAGAAAGAGACAGAGCCTGGGCGGGGGAGGGACAGAGAGAGGGGGAGACACAGAAACGGAAGCAGGCTCCGGGCCCCGAGCCGTCAGCCCAGAGCCCGACGCGGGGCTCGAACTCACAGACCGCGAATACTTCTGTATGTAAATCAAAGTGAAACGTATTTATTATTTTAAATGCCTTTTTCAGTGTGTAGAGTTTTTCCTTAATGATTTTATTTTGATAAATGATAGCAAAGCAGCCTGTGACTTATTTCAAAGCCCAAGAAGCTCTCGTATGAGCCTCATTCTTTTCCACTGATGGAAAATTACGCTGGAAACGTAAAAGTTGCTTATAATTTGTCCTTGCGTTTTTTCGAATGTGAAGTGGTGTCAGACTGCTAAGTGATTTTACATTGTCATCGAAACTACTGCCATCAAGTGCAGCTGTTTTCTATGATGGCAGGAGAAGGTTCTTTGATCAATAAAGATAGGAGAGAAAGAGCTTTTTGATGTGGGCAGATCTTTGGGAATAATGTAACTCAAAATTAAGCAGTCATTAATGTGAATCTGTTCAGGAGTTTTATGTTATACTTTTGACACCGGGGTTTAGACTAAGAAAGTATGGTTACAGGTAATCGTAGTCAGTAAATATAATTAAAATTACAGTATTCAGGCAATTTACTGCAATTCTGCTGCTTTTCTGGACTGTTAGAACATTAGAATGATCACATATTCACCTTGAATTCTCACTGTGCTTTCATGCTTTTTGGGATAGTAAACTTAGTTGGAAATTGTTAATTTGATCGCACTTATGTGTCTGTGGTGTTAATGGAAGTATGTTTTTTTTAAAAAAATTAGGAGGGATATTATTAACTCTAAAAATTATTTCTGGAAAATGTCTAGAGTTGCAAGAATTATGCCTAATTTCAATATTATAATCACAGTGTGATTATATGCTTATTTCTTGATAATAATGCATAGCTAGACTCAGTTTCCAGACACAAAGAGGCTAGGCTGTTATTAAAGTGGGCTTTAATTAAAACTGGTCACACTGTCTTCAGAGTGTGTAGCTTAATTGATTGGTTGACTCTCAGTTTATACACTCAGTGTATTTTTAAAAAAAATTTTTTTAATGTGGGGCACCTGGGTGGCACAGTCGGTTAAGCGTCCGACTTCAGCCAGGTCACGATCTCGCGGTCCGGGAGTTCGAGCCCCGCGTCAGGCTCTGGGCTGATGGCTCAGAGCCTGGAGCCTGTTTCCGATTCTGTGTCTCCCTCTCTCTCTGCCTCTCCCCCGTTCATGCTCTGTCTGTCTCTGTTCCAAAAATAAATAAACGTTGAAAAAAACAATTAAAAAAATTTTTTTAATGTTTTTATTTCTTTTTGAGACAGAGAGAGATAGAGCATGAGCAGGGGAGGGGCAGAGGGAGAGGGAGACACAGAATCCGAAGCAGGCTCTAGTCCCTGAGCTGTCAGCACAGAGCCCGACGCGGGACTCAAACTCACGAACTGTGAGATCATGACCCGAGGCGAAGTCGGACGCTTAACCCACTGAGCCACCCAGGCGCCCCTACACTCAGTGTATATCCTATCTACTCTTCCATTCATTCTCTTATGGGTTTACTACATGCTGGTCAATCAGTTCTAATTAAATGCTATATGGTCAGGCTGGGGTTCTGATGCCCCAATAATGTTATGTGAAAAGTTGAAGTATGTTATCTTTTGTATTTATTGTCATTTAAAAACATATTTATTCTTTCCTACTTTCTTAATAAATACAACTCTGCAGTCAGATTCTTCACATTCTAATTTTTTTTTTAATTTTTTTTTCAACGTTTATTTATTTTTGGGACAGAGAGAGACAGAGCATGAACAGGGGAGGGGCAGAGAGAGAGGGAGACACAGAATCGGAAACAGGCTCCAGGCTCCGAGCCATCAGCCCAGAGCCTGACGTGGGGCTCGAACTCCCGGACCGCGAGATCGTGACCTGGCTGAAGTCGGACGCTTAACCGACTGCGCCACCCAGGCACCCCATCTAATTTTTGTAGATGTTCTAATACAACCAAATTTTGGAAATGTGTATTTACTAATTTTGGAAATGCTGATTTGTTTAGAGAAAGCACATGCTGTTTTTTTTTTTTTTTTAATTTCAACCTATTAACCTATAAAGCCAGTGTGGAAATTTTATATTCTCCTCCCGATTTGACTGATCCAGTTGAGATTGTGTGATGCTAAACTGTCAAATGAGATTTGAGTCCTGGGATAGATCCATTCATTTAATATAGGTTAAGTTAGCTTTGTCCAAGAGCGATGCAGTTTCTTCTGTGAGATAATTAAAAACATTAAAGCGGGACAGTAATTTATAAGGATGACTTACACTGACATCGAAGATTCCCATTTCTCTGTTTGAATGTCCACATATAAGTAATTCATGCCTTAATAGACACGTAGTTACTTCATAACAACAGATGTGTTGAACCTATTTTAACACCAATTTTTTACTTGAAAGCATCTCTTTAGTCTTTATTTCAGAAATAGAAGTTTGAAGGCGGGAGGAATATGAAAAGAGCACATTGGGGCGGAGGGGAAGCTAGGCATCAGGAGTTCAGTTCTGGACATAGTGAGCGTGAGGTGTTTATTAGACATACCTGGAGTCAGGTAGGCCTGACGTCTGACGTTCCAAGTGTGGTTAGAACTGAGGATATAAATTGGGGAATCACGAGCGTATAAATGGCATTTAGAGCCACGAGACTGGGTGAGATCACCAAGGGAGTTGAGTATAGATGGTCTGTAAGCACTCGGCCTGGTAGCACTTGAACATAATATTTTGGGGAAAAGGAACTAACAGCGGGAACAGAAAGGGAGTGGCCCGTGAGCTAAGATAACCGAGGGAGCGCGGTGTCCTGGGTGCCAAGGGCAGAAAACCTGTAGTATAGACCGAACAGTTGCGTCAGATGCTGCTTGTGAACCCGATGAGCGGAGGGTGAAGAACCGAGCACTCCAGCTCTGGGGGGGTAGCAGGGATTTTGCTAAGTCTAGTTTTGGTGACGTGGCCCCGTGGATTGGGGTGGGTTTAGGAGAGCGTGGAAGAGAGGACGTGGAGGTGAGGCATATGCGCGGGTCTTAAGGTTTATCGTAAAGGAGAGGAGAAAGGGAATGGTAACTGGAGTGGGATGCTTTCGTTTAGTTTGTTTTGTTTTTGTTTGTTTTGTTTTTAACCTGGGCGAAACAAGGGGATGGTACGGTGCTGGAGAATGTTCCGAGAGTGCGGAAAAATTGTTGATGCCCGAGAGAGGGGGGATCGCTGGAGCCATGACTTACTAGATGGGCAAGGACAGTCCGTGCGTTCATCGCAATAGGAGGAAAGGCCAAAGGTATTGATGCCGCTGTGATGGGGAGACACGTGGACGGTGTGGAAGATGGCGATTTTCCTAGACACCTTCCAAGTGTTCAACTTAAAATGGTGAGATGGGGGGAGGAGGCATGGGACGTTTGAGAACAGAGCGGAAGGTGGGGAGTGGCCAGGCAGGGCCATGAATGCGCCATATCTGTGTGATGATGGTTTGGCAGCATGGACGCCCCCCTCCCCCCTTGAGGACTGGATTTCATCAACTGAAATTGATTAGCAGTCAGCGTGATTTGGGGCTTTCTCCCAACCAAGTTCAGTTGCATGTGTCCAGCCGCCAGGTCGACAAAAAGTGGAATGTAATTGGGGTTGTGGTTTTGCCACACAAACATAGAAGAAAGAGTGTAGGTGAGGGAAGGGTTATGATCTGGAATTTAAGATGGATAGATTAGGAAGGGAGGTGATTTGGATAGAAGGGACCAGTAAGGAGGTGACTGGATCTGTGGCCTGTAGGTAGGTCTGTGACTCCCCTCACGAACACAACTCTGCTCATACTGAGTATTGAAATAATTTTGAAAAACTGGCTGGTCTGCACCCACGGAGCGCTCCCCTGTCACCTCAAGCCCTGAGACATTTCTAGACTTCTTGTCACGAGGTGGGTTTCCTGGGAAACCCGACTCTGAAGCGGAGTTTAGCGTGGGGGAGGTTTGTCAGAATTTTCAGGGGATCAACACCTGCAGAGGAGAGGATGGGGAATGAGATCGAAATGGAAAAGCAAGGAAGGACCGGGGCCGTCGTTTAAGCCTCTGGTTTGTGGGTTCGAGCCCCTCGTCGGGCTCTGTGCTGACAGCCGGAGCCTGGAGCTGCTTCGGATTCTGTGTCTCCCTCTCTCTCTGCCCCTCCCCTGCTCATGCTCTCTCTCTCTCTGTCTCTCTCTCTTAAAAATAGACATTAAAAAAAAAAAAGAAAAGGAAAGGAAAAAAGGAAGGGTCTGGCAGAGGGAGGAGTTGAACAGGGTGTCCGGGTAAGTTCTCCACAGTGTTGAGCCAGCCCTCCGTGTAATCCTAAAGTTGGGTGGCCTGAGTGGGCTCAGGTCTGGGCCTGGGTCCACCCCCACAGTTGGCTAAGGCTCCGGAGAGTCTGCCCCCTGGATGGGCGTGACTTTGAGTGAGCTGGCTGTCCCCACTCGAGGCAGTCCTCCTAGAGGAACCGGGTCCTGCACCGGGGCCGTTCGGAGCGGGGATGAGTTAGTTCCTCGTTGCTCCGGGGCCTCTGGGTGAAAATTCACAGCATCCGCTGTACCAACCAAGTAAAAAGGTCAAAACGGTCCAAATGCACCTTGCATCCAATCTGCAGGAAACTAGTCCTTGCCAAAGCTTGGTTTCATTTCAAAGAATGCATACAGCTGTGAAAAGCCTTTAAAAATACTCCTCCTTTCTCCAACTACGCATGTTTGTGAGGTCGGATTTTCTTCATTCGGTTCCACCAGAATAACAGGTCACAAAATATTAAATGCAGAGGCAGATTAGAGAAGCCAGCCTTCTCAGTTAAGACTTTAAGAAGATTTATAAAATATAAAACAACGGACCTCTTCCCAGTACATTTTTTTTGCTTTGGAAAATAGTTATTTTTTCATAAATTGTGTATGTGTGTTTTCCATGGGATTAATATTATTTTAAAATTGAAAAATATACATTTTTAATGGTCCTTGTTTCTTTTTTAAAAAATGTTTTAATGTTTGTTTATTTTTGAGAGAGAGACAGAGAGACAGAGTGAGAGGGAGACACATTATCAGAAGCAGGCTCCAGGCTGAGCTGTCAGCACAGAGCCCGACGCGGGGCTCGAACCCACAGACCGTGAGATCATGACCTGAGCTGAAGTCGGACGCTTAACCGACTGAGCCACCCAAGCGCCCCAAGGTTTTTGTTTCTGTTATAGCAGATATCAATACTTACACATAAATAAAGGCTTTCTGAGGTTCTCGATTTTTCAAAGTATAAGGGAGTATGAGTTTTAAAAATTGGAGACCTATTGGGGCGCCTGGGTGGCTCAGTCAGTTGAGCCTCCGACTTAGGCTCAGGTCATGATCTCGCGGTCCATGAGTTCGAGCCCCGCATCGGGCTCTGTGCTGACAGCTCGGAGCCTGGAGCCTGCTTTATTCTGTGTCTCCCTCTCTCTCTCTGCCCCTCCCCTGCTCACGCGGTCTCTCCCTGTCTCTCAAAAATAAATAAACACTAAAAAAAAAAATTAAAAAAAAAATTGGAGACCTATTTCAGTGTCAGAATCTCCCAGCTCTCCTATTGCTGACTTTTTTTTTTTTAATTTTTTTTTTCAACGTTTATTTATTTTTGGGACAGAGAGAGACAGAGCATGAACGGGCGAGGGGCAGAGAGAGAGAGGGAGACACAGAATCGGAAACAGGCTCCAGGCTCTGAGCCATCAGCCCAGAGCCCGACGCGGGGCTCGAACTCCCGGACCGCGAGATCGTGACCTGGCTGAAGTCGGACGCTTAACCGACTGCGCCACCCAGGCGCCCCTCCTATTGCTGACTTTTAATGAAAGACTAAAATCTTTTAAGAAGTTATGGTCTAAAGAGAGAATTCTGCCTGCTCCCTGTAAGTGCTGTATGCAGTGACTTGTTCATAATATATACATTCATTTAATGTCTTTAATTCGATGATGCACTAACGTCATATTTTCTGACACAGCTGGGCATGTAAGATACGATGTGCTCGTCTTACTCATAGCTCGGGAGTTTTTGTTCCCTAAAAGCCAGCTGAGCGAAGGGCGCCACAGTCACTCTGTGTTTGATTGTGGAGCCGCCCTACCGCCTTCACGGCAGTGGCACCGAGGGCCGTCTCCCGCCGCCTGCTGAAAGTGCTGGAAGTTTTCTCCACACCCTTGCCAACACTTGCTGTTTTCTATTGTTTCGACAGTAGCCAGTAGCATAATGGGTGTGACGTGGTATCTTCAAGTTTTGATCTCAGTTTTCCCAATGATTCGTGACACCGGGCATCTTTCCATGCACTTATTGGCTTACTTGTCTTCTTTGGGGAAATGTTCACTCAAGTCCTTTGCCCATTTTTTAATCGGGTTGTTTTTTGTTGTTGTTGTTGAGTTTTAGGAGTTATCTGTATATTCTGGATCGCCATCCCTTATCCGATACGTGACTCACAAATATTTTCTCCTGTTCCGTGGGCTGCCTTGCTACTCTGTCGATAGTGTCTTTTGATACACAGTTTGTTCAAGTTTTCATGAAGTTCAGATCCACTGTTTTTTCTTTGGTTATCTGTACCTTTGTATCCAAGAAATCAGGGCCAAATCTAATGTCATGAAGCTTCTGCACTTTGTTTTCTTTTAAGCGTTTTGTAGTTTTAACTCTTGTGTTCAGGTATTTGATCTATTCTGAGCTAATCTTTCAATGCGGTGTTACGTAAGGCTCTTCGCTCTCTTTGCATGCGAGTATCCAGTTTTCCCAACGCCCGTTGGTCGAAAAAAGACTGTTTCACAATTGAGTGGTTTCAACGCTCTTGTCAAAAATCATTTGACTAGTATATGAGCAAGTTTATGTCTGGGCTTTTTATTCTGTTGGTCTGTATGTCTGCCTTGGTGCCAGTCCCTCAGTGATTTTGATGACCACAGTATAGTTTTCTAGTAAGTTTTAAAATCAGAAAGTCTGAGTCCTCCAGCTTCGTTCTTCCTTTTGAAGATTGTTTTGGCTTCTGGGGGTCCCTTGAGATTCCATATGAATTCCAGGAAAGGTTTTTCTATTTTTCCAAAAGTAGTATTTGGGATTTTGATGTGGATTGCACAGAGTCTGTTGATCACTTCGGGTAGTACTGACGTCGTAATAATCTACATCTTCCCCTCTACGAATGTGGGTTGTGTTTGCACTTATTCAAGTCTTCTTTACTTTATTTCATCAATGTTGTGTAGCTTGCATTGTGCAAGTCTTTTACCTCCTTGTTTAAGTTGATTCCTAAATATTTGATTCTGGTTAATGGTCTTGTAAATGACATTGTTTTCTTGGTTTCCTTTTTGGATTGTTCACTGTTAGCGTACAGAAATCCAAGTGCTTTCTGTGTGTCGACTTCGTATCCTGCTACTTTGCTGAATTCATTTATTAAATCCAACACAGTTTTGTTGTGTGGAATTTTTAGGTTGTTTTTTTACCATATGAAAACATATCCTCTGTGAACACAGATAATTTTACTACTTTCCAGTATAGATGCCTTTTATTTATTTATATTTTTTCCTTTCTAATTACTCTGGTAGAACTTCAGTGCCTGTTCTGTGTTGAACAGAAGTGTTGAAAGTGGGCATCCGTGTTTTGTTTTTGATCGGAGAGAAACGTTTTCCTCTGTCACCACTGGACATATTTGCTATGAGCTTTTTATAATTGTGCTTTTATTTTGTTGGAGTGGTTTCTTTCTGTTCCTAGTTTGTGAGTGTTTTTGTCATAAAAAGGTGTTAAATTTTGTCAAACGCAGCTTCTGAATCAATTCAGAGATTGTGTAGTTTTGTTTTCCTTCTTTATGTCAATGTGGCCTATTGTATTGACCAGTATTTGTATGTTGAGCTATCAAGGTAATGCTGGCCTCAAGCAGTGAGTTAGGAAGTGTTCTTTCCTCTTTGTTGTTTTGTTTTTTGTTTTTATTTTTTATTTTTTGAGAAGTTTATAAAAGATTAGCATTAGCCCTTCCTTACATGTTGGATAGCATTCACCAATGAAGCTATCCTGTTCAGGGCTTTCCTTGGTTGGGAGATTTTTGATTATTTTTTTAAGTTCATTTATTTACTTGGAGAGAGAGAGAGCATGCACAGGGGAAAGGCACAGATAGAGGGAGAGAGAGAGAATCCCAAGCAGGCTCCACAGTGGCCGTGCAGAGCCCGACGTGGGGCTTGAACTTACGAAGCGTGAGATCATGACCTGAGCTAAAATCAAGAGTCAGACGCTTAACCGACTGCGCCACCCAGGCCTCCCAGGTTTTTGATTATTGATTCAGTCTCCTATTAGTCACCAGTCTTCTCACATTTTCTTTTTCTTCATGGTTTATTCTTGGTAGGTTTGTGTTTCTAAGAATTTATGCACTTCATCGAGGTTATCCAATGTCTTGGTATATAATTGTTTCCAGTACTTCTCTTTCCATCCTTTTTATTTCTGTAGAATTGTTAGTCGTGTCCCCACATGATTTTAGTAACTGGAATCTTCTTTCTTTTTTCTTTAGTCCCTCTATCTAGGACTTGTCAATTTTATTGATCCTTTCAAAGAAACAATTTTTGATTTTGTGGATTTTTCTGTATGGTTTTTCTGTTCTTTTTCATTTACCTCTGCTATAATCTTTGTCATATTTTTCCTCCGGCTGATTCTGGACTTAGTTCTTCTTTTTCTAGTTACTATAGTTGTAAAGTTAAGTAGTTGCTTTGAGAGCTGTCTTATTAATGTTTTTAGCACAAGCATTGACAGTTATAATATAAATATTAATGTAAACAGTGGTTTCTCTGTGTCCCAGAAGTCTTGGTATGTTGTGTTGTTTTCATTCATTTTTAAGTATTTTCTAATTTCCATTGTGGTTTCTTCTTCACATTGTTTTTTTTTAAGAGTGTCTTGTTTACTTGCTACAAATTTGTGAATTGTCCAGTATTCCTTTTGTTACTGACAGAACTTCATCTCAATTGTAGTTGGAGAAGATGCTTTGAATCTATCTTTTAAAGTATCTTGAGACTTTATTTGCGGTCTAATGTGGTCCTGTGAAATGTCCCACGTGCCTTTGAAAAGAATGTGTATTCTGTTGTTGTTGGGTAGTATTCTGTATATGTCGTTCAGACATAGTTGGCTTATTATGTTGTTCAATTCCTCTATTTTTTTTTTTAGCTTCTCTTCTGTCTGATTGGCTTATCCATCCTGGAGAGTAGGGTATTGAAGTTTCCAACTATTACTGTAGAACTGCCGATGTCTCTCTTCAGTTCTGTTAATTTCTGCTTCCTGTATTTTGATGATCTTTTATTAGGTGCTTAAAAGTTTGTAATTATGGTATCTTGTTGCTCTATTACAAATTAATGTGTAATTTTCTCTGTCTCTTGTCAGCATTTTTGATTTAAAATCTATTTTGTCTGATAGTCATACCCATCTTTGCTCTCTCTTGGCTATTATGTGTATGGAGTATCTTTTTCTGACCTTTCACTTTCAACCTATCTGTGTCTTCGGATCTAAAGTGAGCCTCTTTTAGATGGCATATAGTTGTATAATGTTTTTAATCTATTCTGCCAATCTCTGTATTGTGATTAGAAAGTTTAAACTGTTTACATTTAAAATGACTCTGGATAAAGAGGAACTTACTTGTGTTTTCCTATTTCTTTTTCACAAGTGTTACACTGTTTTTTTTTTCTGTCCCTCATTTCTTGCATCTTTGTCCTATTTTGTGTTTAGCTAAATTTTATTGTTGTGACACATTTAAATTCCTTAGTGTGTGTGTGTGTGTGTGTGTGCTGTGTGTGTTCTATAGCTATTTCTTTGTGGTTGTTACCACGCTGATTACATTTAATATCCTAGAGTGATAACACTGGAATTTATACCACCTTAACTTCAGTAACATACAAAAATTCTGCTCCTTTAAGCTCTATTCCAAGCCCTCTCAGTTATTTATGTCACAGAATTACATCTTTATACATTGTGTGCTTCGAAACATAAACTAATAATTATTTTATTATTAAAATTTTTTTTAATGTTTATTTATTTTTGAGAGAGAGAGAGAGACAGAGCTCAAGAGGGGAAGGGCCGGAGAAAGAGGGAGACACAGAATCCGAAGCAGGCTCCAGGCTCCGGGCCGTCAGCACAGAGCCCGACGCGGGGCTCGAACTCACGAACCGCGAGATCATGACCTGAGCCGAAGTCAGACACCCAACCGACTGAGCCACCCAGGCTCCCCAAATTAATAATTATTTTAAATGCATTCATTTCTTAAGTTATATGGGAAACAAAATGTGGAGTTACAAACCAAAGTTACAGTAACACTAGTAGAGTAATAATGAAAAAAAATACATTCGTCTCTTAAACGATGTAAAAAACAAACACTGGAGTTGCAAACCGTTGGTAAAATGATGCCAGCGGACAATTTTTGTTTCCTTTCTGCACTTCGAATTTGTTGGCCCACTGCCTTCAAGCGTCCAATTTTCCTGAGGAGAAATCTGCTCGCTCTCTTACTGAGGATCCCTTGTATGTGATGAATCACTTGTCTTCCGCTTTCAAGATTCTCTCTTTGTCTTTTGAGCATTTGATTATGACACACGTCGTGTGCGTCCCTGAGCACACCTCACTTGGAATTTGTTAAGTTTCTTGGATGTTTACATTCATGTCTTTCATCAAGTTTGGGTAGTTTTCAGGTATTGTTTCTTTAAATATTCTCCTCTTCCGGAACTCCCACAACGTGTACCTTGATCCAGTTGATAGTGTCCTACAGGTCCCTTAAGTTCTGTTCAGCTTGAGCACGGTGACGGGGGTCTCTTAAAGTCTTTGTTTATAGATCTGCCGTTAGGTCTCTGTTGGGACTGTGTTGATTGATCGATTTTTTTGAATAAGCTATCCTCTATTATTTCTTTGTGTGCCTTATGATGTTGTTGTTGTTGTCATTTAAAATTAGATACTTGAACGTAATAGATGGCTCTGGAAATCAGTTCACCTCTTCTCCAGGGTTTTTTTAATTTGTTTTGCTTTTGCCTTTTATAGGCTATTTCTGTCCTGAGGATCAGCCGACGATGTAAGCTGACAGGGTTCTCAGGTCTTTTCCCAGCCTGCTTCTTGCCCTAGGTATGCATGGTCTATGCAGTTGCTTTTGAATGTCTTTAATGTCTTTAATTCCTGGCTCCCAGAGGAGAAAATGAGAAAATGAAGGGTGGATAAAAAGAAGACCAGTTCCTTAAGTTCCCAGAAAGTCTCTTTAGCCAGAGGAGACATCTTTGCTATAATCGGGGCAGCGCAGTGATAATGACTGCTCGCCTCTTTGTGTGTACTTCCGAGATCTGAAGTAGCACTTCCGAGATCAGTGATCAGAGCAGAGATCCTGGATATTTGGAGGACAGGGCCCTTTTTGTTCACGCCGACTGCCGTAGGCTGTGTAGAAGCAACTCCGGGAATACCGTGCCCAGCTCCCTGCCATGGGGGTGGCGATGGGTAGCTGCTCCTGTGCTAAGAGCTGAAGTTGACCAAACTGAACTGTAATTTACCATCCTAGTAGTCCCTGAAAATGTCGAGCCTTTAATACACTCGAGTCTAAAATAGTCGTATGGGGGCGCCTGGGTGGCGCAGTCGGTTAGGCGTCCGACTTCAGCCAGGTCACGATCTCGCGGTCCGTGAGTTCGAGCCCCGCGTCGGGCTCTGGGCTGACGGCTCGGAGCCTGGAGCCTGTTTCCGATTCTGTGTCTCCCTCTCTCTCTGCCCCTCCCCCGTTCATGCTCTGTCTCTCTCTGTCCCAAAAATAAATAAAAAACGTTGAAAAAAAATTAAAAATAAATAAAATAGTCGTATGGAACAGTTTCTGCCAGTGACATTGTCGTCTGGAGGAGGAGACCGATTCCTGGTGCTTCCTACTCTACTGTCTTCCCAGAATCCTCTTTCTCCCCTTAGGCAATCTTGTCATATATTTCCTTCCATTGGATTGTATTTACTCGTCTTATAAGATACAATAACATAATTAAATTTTAAATAATGGCTATATTAACCAGCTTGCAGGATTCCTAAAAGTTTTATCGTTGGCCCTTATAAGCCTATGCAGGCTGGTTTTTAGTACATCATTGGGGTATTTACACCCCAGAGATTGGGAAATGCTACCAATCAGAGCATAGTTTCTCCAGGGAGTCATTTGTGAAATGGTTACAACCTGCCACCGGAGGTGAACCCCACCACGATTAGGAAGTCCTCCTCAAGTCAGCAAAATTTGTAGGTGTTCCGTGGTCCCGGGCCGTTGCCCGCACAGTGAATAACTGCATCTGAAACCTGTTACCACGAAGCAGTTAGCCTACTGCTGGTAGCCTAGTTAGGTTCTGGAAGCATATTCCACACCTGAGAACCTTTTCCGTCCTCTACACTGGATAACACAAAAGGCTGGGCTGGGACGGGGGCCCAGAGCAAGCAGTCTGTCTGCAACACTTCCAGGCTGCAGTGCAGGTGAATCTGCACCTGTGATAACCCAAAGGGGCGGGGAGGAGAGGCTGCTCCCAACGTGACCCGCTTGGATCCTGTTGGTGACTCTTGCCTTCCGTCGATGGTCAGTGGGCAAGGGGAGCAGAACTGGCCTCCTACATCAAGGTCGTCCTCAAGCGAAACTGGCATTGCTGTTCCTATCGGCGTGTGAGAGATCAAAAAGTTACTCGCCACTTAGAATAGGTCATTACCTCCCGTGCTTGCTGCGTAATAACTTACATAGAACATTTACAGTTTTTGCGGGTGTGTGGCGTCGAAAAATACGATGACCGCTGGTGCAGGTTGACATCGTTACCTTGATGTGTGCCAGCCTCCGGCAGTTTTACCAAAACAGGTGTCAGCCCCGTTGCTCCGGGGTGAACTAGGATCCTTGAAAAAGTTGTCCAGCGCTTTGATATTTCAGCACCTCTCGTGTTTGTTGTCCAAGAATCACATAAAAGCTCTTGATGATTATTACGAGCTGACTTCAGACAAATAGAGTGAAAGCGATGACTGCAGACACGTCGATAGACTCTTTCAGATTTGTAGTTGTTAATTCTGTGTGCGTGCAGTTAGGTCTCCAATGAGCTACTGTATCCGTGGAAAAGTGACAGGATTGTGAATTGCGTACTGACCTCTCCTGCAGCAGGCATTTGGCCGTGCCCACCCCACGGCCTTGATTACTTTCTCAGCGGCTCTGTGCGTTTCTCCAGTCAGTGCCGAATAGTAAACTCGCCCCGAAGCCGGTGGTTTGGGCATTTCTAGTTTGAAAAGCTGTAACAGACCATTTGGGGGCTTGTAAAAGCGTGTCTTGTCTGTGTTTAATGTATTCAGTTCCTTTTTCTTTCTGTACACCGAATGATTGGCCTCAGAAGAACCTTGCAACTTGTAGCCCAATACCGTTTGCAAATGTTCTGTGGCAGAAGACTTAGGATAAGGCGAGTTATTGAAGCCAGGAGAGTGAGATTTTATCATATTTTTGTTTCGGATTTACAGTATCACCCCGTGTCTTTGGTGTAGATCCCTCCCTTCCATGGGTCAGAGAGTCTTCTGATAGGTCGGTTTCATCTTTCTTAAGTGTCGCGTGGCTGTGGGTTGAGAAAATGAGTTTCCTGAGATTCCCTTTTTCAAGCCCATGATCGTTCGTTAAACGTAAGAAAATACACTATAAATCGATTTTACTTGAGGATAAAATAATGAAAACATTCAATGGTAAATGATAGTAGTTGTAGCTGGTGGATACTTTTTACTCGAGGTGGAGTTGATACACGGTGCTGTATTAGTTACCGGTGTCCCGACTGGGATTGGACGCGTCTGTGCCCCGTGCGATGCTCACCGTGACAAGTGTGGCCGCCCTCTGCCGCCCTACAAAGTGATGACACTGGTGTTGACCGTGTTCCCCGCGCTGTGCTTTTCATCCCCGTGACTTGTTTATTTTCTAACTGGAAGTGTCTGCCTCTCGGTGTAATGCCTTCTATGTGTCCATGGAGTGCAAAGACCACCTGCGATTTCAAGAGAACTATTTGTTGGATGTCAATGGAAGTTACAAAGACTATCACGCCTGTAACCAAAGACACCAGAGAATAGCACGTGCGAGTCTTGAGAACATGAGTCAACCTCCGAAAACACGTTTCCGTCCTAAACCTGCGACCTGAGAACAACTTAGGAAATGTTAGAAAACTCAAGATGCAGTCCACGAATTATGAGAGTATCCTGTAGCTCCTGAAAATACAATGTATGCTGCTGAGAAAAGGAGAGATAGGCAAATGACATTTTAAAGGGTTTTTTTTTTTTATGTTTGTTTATTTTTGAGGGAGAGAGAGAACGAGTGGGGAAGGGGCAGAGAGAGGCAGGGACAGAGGATCCAAAGCAGGCTCTGTACTGACAGCAGTGAACCCGACGCGGGGCTTGAACTCACAAACCACGGGACCATGACCTGAGCCGAAGTCAGACGCTCGACGGACCGAGCCACCCAGGCGCCCCAGCACGTGACATTTTAGTATTGTTATGAAAATCGTTTTTACCCGGGAGCCTCTGAACAGGCTCTGGGAGCCCAGAAGTCTCGGAACCACACTGATGATTGCTGCTCCGTAGTAAAACTGATGAGTTTGAATGCGAAGTTAGACTTGTAGCTGTGGCTGAGTGAAGAACGTGGCCAGTGCTTTCCCCAAAACAATTACAAATGCACAGCTGGACAAAAACAGCCATTTTGGTCTCTGGACGTCCGTGAAAGGCACATGACAATGCGAGAAGCATTTATGACTTGAAAACCGTGACCTTCAGGCAAGAACTTGTGGGCACTTTTCATGTTATGGCCTGGGGCTGCTTGCACTACCCCTGGCCCGTGCCTGGTCGGTGCAGAGGTGCTGAGTTAAAGGGTTTACTCAGTTTGGTGTGGCGGGCAACTCCCTTCCCCCCAACCCTGTGGCGTTTGGGGGGTTGGGGAGTGGGGAAGGCTGGGTCAGTAGCTGGATGCACCAGCCTGAGATCTCAATCAAGATTGAGGCAAACCTGTCCCTAGGGTGGAGAAATCTTCACAGCTTCTGCTGGTCAACCCTCGGGAAACACCCGGGCGCAACCTAGAACTCGAGCAGACCTGAAAATGACACTTGAAAATGACATAAGTGTTAGGTATGCTCCTTCCCTTCTGGAGGACGGACCCATTGCCGTGGATGGGGGGTGAACAACCTTATGCCAGAATTAATTAATTAGTTTATTTATGTATAAAAGTTGTTTATCTTGAGAGAGAGAGAGAAAGTGCGAATCGGGGAGGGGCAGAGAGCGAGCGAGAGGGAAAGAGAGTCCCGCGAAGGCCCTGTACCGTTAGCACAGAGCCCAACCTGGGGCTCAAACCCATAAACTGTGAGATCTTGGCCTGAGCCGAAGGTGGACACTTGACCGACGGAGCCCCCCAGGCGCCCCTCACCGCTTATGCCAGAATTCAGACAACTCAAATGAAACAGTTCCTGGAAAGATGCCCATCACCAAAACTGACTCAGCGACAAATAGACAATCGGAATAGGCGTATGATGATTAAATGTCTTCACACAACAAAAAGCTTGTTCCCTGTTGACTCTACTGGGAAATCGTAGCAGACCTTTCAAGTGGAGTAATGCCAACCTTTTGCAAACTCTTTCAGAAAACAGAGGAGGAGGAAAACTTCCCAACTTGTTCTGTGAGTCCTGTATCACTCTGTGAAAGCCAGACGAAGGCATCACGAGAAAACTGTAGATCAGTGTCCCTCATGTATATGCATGAATAGTCTTTAAACAAATTAGGAAACCAAATTCAGTAACATACAAAAAAGGTGATACAGTATGACCAAGTGGGAATATCAGGTTGGTTTTATATCAGTAAATCAGTTACTTAATTTTTTAAAATTTTATTTGAGAAAGAGAGAAAGAGCTCACGTGTGGGGGAGATAGGCAGAGAGAGAGAAGGGGTAGGGGGAGAGAGAGACAGAGAGAGAGGGCGAGAGGGAGAGAATCCCAAATAGGCTCCACACTCAGCACGGAGCCTCATGCGGGGCTCAATCCCACAACCCTGGGATCATGACCTAAGCCGAAATCAAGAGTCGGACGCTCGACCAACTGAGCCACCCAGGTGCCCCAGTAACGACTTTTTAAAATGTTGCTTTCCAATTTGAGAAACCCGCCCGCCATCCTTCTGGGCCTTATTTAGACAGAGTCTTTCCTGGTTCTTCTTCTTTTTTTTTTAGATGTAGTCTTTGAAACAATTATTCAAGTGGTTTTTAAAAAAATATGTATGTGCATATTCTTTTTTGAGGTAGTTCATTTGAGCTACAGAAAACACGGTTTCTTCTTGGATGACATTTTGTGAATAGCACAGAATTTGTTGATAAGACAGTTCTGTGTAAGATGTTCAAAGCATTTTTTAAGGGACCAAATTTTATTTCTAATGTTCATTTATTTTAAGAGAGAGCACAAGTGGTGGAGGGGCAGAGGGAGGGAGAGAGAGAATCCCAAGCAGGCTCCACACTTCAGCATGGGCTCGATCCCATGACTGTGAGATCACGACCAGAGCTGGATGCTCAACCAACAGAGCCACCGAGGAGCCCCAGGGACCAAACAAATTTTAAATACGGATCATATGATATTACTATTTTTAATTTTTTGAGGAACCTCCATACTCTTTTCCCAGGATGACTGTACCAATTTACCATTCCCATCAGTGTACGAATGTTTCTTTTTCTGCACATCTTCTCCGACACTTATTATTTCTTATCTTTTTGATTGTAGACATTCTGACCAATGTAAGGTGATCCCCCATTGTGGTTTTGATTTGAATTTTCTGATAGTTAGTCATATTGAGCATGTTTGCACTTGTCTGTTGGCCATACGTCTATTGGCCATCTGTGTGTCTTTTCTGAACCAACGTCTATTTAGGTCCTCTGCCTATTTTTTAGTTGGGTGATTTGTTTGGGGCACGTTGAGTTATGAAAATTCTTTATGTATTTTGGATATTAACCCCTTATTGGATATGTCATTCGCAGATATCTTGTCCCACTCAGTAGGCTGCCTTTGTATTTGGTGGATGGTGTCCTGCATATTTACCCAAAGAAAATGAAAACACTGATTTGAAAAGATAAAAATGCACTGCTGTGTTCACTGCAGCGTTATTGACAGTAGCCAGGATACAGAAGCAACCTAAGTGTCCACGGATACAAGGATGGATAAGGAAGATGTGATACACACACACACACACACACACACACACACACACAGTGGAATATTAAGCACCATTAAAAAGGATGGGATTGGGCCATTTATGTCAATATAGATGGACCTAGAGGGCGTTTATTTAAAATGTTTGTTTATTTTTGAAAGAGAGAGATGTTCAGGCGGCGGAGGAGTAAAGAGAGAGGGGAACAGTGGATCCGAGGCAGAGTCTGTGCTGACAGCAGGGCTCGAACTCATGAACCGTGAGATCCTGACCACAGCTGAAGTCAGACGCTTGACTGACTGAGCCTCCCAGGCGCCCCGCAGATGGACCTAGAGGGTATTAGGCTAATGAAATAAGTCAGACTAGGGAAGGCAAATATATATGACTCATATGGGGGATCTAAAAACATGAATAAACAAAAAAGCAGACTCAGATGTATAAATCCAAAGAATGAACTGATGGTGGCCATAGGGGCGGGGGAGATGGGTGAAGGGGAGAGGGAGGGACAGGCTTCCCGTTACGGAGTGAGTAAGTCACGGGAGTAAGAGGCACAGCACAGGGAATATAGTCAGGGACACTGGACTCGTGGTGCGTGGGGTGACAGTGGCAGCTACGTTTGTGGTGAGTACAGCCTAGTGTCTAAAGAAGTTGAGTCACTGCGTCCATACACCTGAAACTAATGTGCCATTGCGTGTCCACCGAACTCAAAACAATTTTAAAAATATTCTCATTAACTTAGAAGACACCCAGAGAATAGGAACTCTTAATAAAACGTGTTAGTTCTCAAGAAGTATGTCGTTAAATGTTTAATTTGAAAAGCGAAGTAGGAAGGATAAAAAAGCAGCTGACAACCATTCAGCTATGATTTGATGCTCGGGAGCATCATTTTTTTTTCTTCCCCATGATGTGTTGTATCGTCATCCGGAGTTTTCTCAAGGACGACACCGTCCCACAGAAACGTTGTTCCGTGAGCAACGTCTGCTCTTTTTGTTACGTTCTGCTTTCATTATAGGACTTGGGAGACTAATAGTCAGAAATCCACTGAGGCCGTGCGGCGACCCCACACAGGGGCGAGGTGGGGAGCATCCCTGCTTCACGTCCGTCAGCTGGGTTGACAGGCAACGCGCGGAGGCCTCAGCAGTTCCCATCGGGGCAGGGATCTGGACAAATCTGGCAGGAGATGGGCTGACACCCTACTAAATGCAGAATGTCCTGGAGACACTTGCTGAATGTGGCTCGGGACGGGTGGACCCTGATGCCCGTGGCGTCTGTCTTCCAGGCGGATCCCGATGGAAGTCCACTGACTCATGCGTATTGGGGGTACAGGAACATGAGTTTACAAATACCGTGTTATCTCACTTAATCCCCAGCATTTGTGAGGCGTGGGAAGTCAGGAGGCTTTGTCCTCGGGTCTCCACCTTCTGCCCTGCTCACTGTGGTTCTGTGCCTTCTCAGTTCAGGGGCATGGGGTGTGGACGTGCAGGGGAGTCCGTCTGTCCAGGCGGAGTCGCAGCTCTCCTGGACTGCAGGAGCCACAAGGGCAGGATCTGTACCTGTCCACGAACCTCCTGCCCAAATCGGGACCTCGTGGGAGTTCCTGCTCAGCCCGCCCGTGCTGCAGAGACAGAATGGCATTTTAGCCCCGCAGGAAGCCCGTGCCAGGTATGGAAGCGGAGAGACACTTGTGAGGCAGGAGGGATGGCAGGCGGTCTCAGCCAGAACTCACTCCAGGGGCACCGAAAGGTGTTGGTCAGTAGCATGTAGGTCACAGCCAAGGTTGCTGGTAGATAGACACCTGCTGAACTGATGATCGATCGCTGGTTAGAAAAAAACTAGAACGGAGGCCGCGTTTCCCCAACAGACACACCAGCGTGCAGTCACTTTTTGCTTTGAAGGAACGCGTGGTGCTTTCTAGAGAGAATGAAGATGTATACGCCAAAATATTTATTGCAGCGGTAAGATACTGATGAAATCAACCCGACCGACTGTGCACAGGGGATGGTGAAGAAACGGTGGTGTGGTTGCCTTATGGAACGTTGTAGACTTCGTGCAGAGATGGGTGGCTCTCTTGTCCAGAGAATATCCATGGAATTCGAAGTGACGGAAGTAAGCTGCCGTGTAACGTGTGCGGTTCAAGGCCGTGTTGGTGAGAAAAAACCCCAAGTACTTTGATTACATGGCTGTGCTTCTAGGTGAGTGGGAACAGGTGGGACAGGATGGCCCCCAGAGAGGGAGCGTCGGTCGCCACGAGGGAGGCAGCGTGGATTGGACAACGGGAGCAGTGAGATTATGCCTGTGTGTACGATACGTTTTGGTATCGTTCCATCGGTTGTGTCTGTATCACGTGTCTGGACGCATGCTACCTTCAGGATATTCAAAGCACCACACGAGACAAGTTTTGGGAACTCGTAATTAAGGTGTGTTCGTATCTACCAACTTGTGAACGGAACCGGTTTACAGCCGGACAATCCCAAAGTCAACCTGGGGTCCGCGTAGCCCCTCCGACGTCATACGTGGAGCTAGGGAGCGTGCATTTAATTTTCTGAGAGGAGGTCTGTGGTTTTCCTCAAAGGCGGTCAGGCCTTGCCAAACCGTTGAAGACATTTCTTAGAGGACACGGGAGCTCGATCCTTTCCCAAACCTACATTTTAAGGCTTCGGCCTCGAGCACGACCACTGCAGCTGTGACAGGGAGGACAGGGGGTCGGCTGCTCCACGCCTGGCTCGGTCTGGCCAGCCCCGCCCCGCCTCCCTCCCCTCCGGTGCCGTCCTTGGTCTTCTGGGTGACCCATCTGTTCTCTGTGTGCGTCTCTGTCCCCAGTGCACAGGATGGATTCAGTGAGGGCTTGAACACTGCTCGTCCCGTGGGCAGAGCCGGAGTTTGGGCCCCTCCGTAGACTTTCTCCGAGGGCAGCAGCCTCAGGGATGGCCTGATGGTCTCGCACAGGACGGTTTCAGGGTTGTACCCCACCCTCATCCACACTGCCCGCCTCGTTGACTCCTGCAGAGATGTTCGATCCTGGCCTTCCAGTCTTGCACCTGCCAGCTAAGCTTCCCGTGCTGGCGGCCCTGCCCGAGCTCCGTTTCTTCAGGCCTGGTCACCACCTGTCCCCTTGTTCCTCGGAGTCCTGGGAATGCCATTGCCTTTTATCTGGAACTCCCACCGTCTTTGCCCTTTGAAACGTGAGCCCCCTCCAGAATGTCCCTGATTGTGACCCTTCTTTGGCTCCTGAGTACTGTCTGTAAAAATGGACTGAATCTATCTTTTTTTTTTTAGATGATTAAACTGGGTTGGGAAGGGTGACCGTAGCCCTGTCCCGGTCTCCCCACAGCCCCGGGGAGGTGCTCTTCCCGCAATTCCAAGGGACGAGTGCAGGTGTATGTAACACCCTAGTCAGCGTGCAAGCCTTTGTGTAGCAGTAGGAATACGTAAGTGGGGAGTATGGCGACCCAGGTGACCATTTGGACCAGCCGTCGTTAGAGAGACTCTAGTATCGACTGATGAATTTTATTCACCAAATAGATAAGGAACAACTCGTCCGTGTCCAAGTGGGAAGCCAGGCACAGGAGGGAGAGCACTGAACAAAACAGAGCCAGCCATTTGTCTCACGTAAGTGACTTCATTTTAGCGAGGAAAAAGATGGTTTAACCTGCAGACGGGGGGAGCGTGGGGAGTGTTGGGCCAGGGGGAGGGCACCGAGGTCACGTGGTCTTTTAGGAGGTTGTGAGGCTCTGGTATCGTGAGCGTGGACTACACCCTCTCCGAGGTATCGTTTAGCCCTACAATTTTCCCCTCTGTGGATTAAAAAAGTTTTAATGGAAAATTTGTAGCTAGGTATGAAGATATTATTTGAATCAGACATCCTATTGAGGAAAAGCTATGCTTTTTAAACATTTACAGAAGCATCAATGGTGTCAGTGGAAACCAAAGATTTAAGAACTTAACTGTGTTAGCATGAAAAATACACATACACTCGGGCAGGCAACATTTTGTTTTTGTTTTTGTTTTTGTTTTTTTTTGCATTGTGTAGGGCACTGGGAACTCGTGCACAAGTCCACGTGTGTGTGTGTGTGTGTGTGTGTGTGTGTGACAGAGAGAACGACATTAGTGAATATAATTTGGCCCATGGAATGCTACGTAGCACGTACACAATGTAGCATAATCTATGTGGCATAATCATAAAATGATCATGTTGTACCTATATTTACTTACGTATAAGGGCGCTGGTATTTTTAGTTTTTAAAAAGCAAATGAAATATAAGTTTACTATAGAATGACACTATTTTATGAGATGTGAATTATATTTACTTGCATATTGAAGCATGGAAACAATATAGGCGCCACCTAAAACTCCTATGATGTGTAAGTCTGATTTTTGTATTGTACTTCATGATTTAAATTTCGTCTTCATTTATTTGTATTTTCTAGTTTTTCTGCCTTTTACATATTTATATATTAAAAATGAAATAATAAAGGTTTATATTTTTGAACATGACTGAAATCTATAGAATGTTCTTACTTGATTTCTTCAGATATTTGCAATGTGCTCACCATAATCTCAGACATATAAAATAATCAGGATACCTAGGAAAGGTTGTTTGAACTATTCCAAACAGCTGTTGAACTTACTAGACTATAGAAACATTATTTACCCCGTTAACTTTTTCTTTTACTTTGTTATGTATCCTTGTTTTTAGAAATAATTTATGTACATGGACCTTTTTGCTCTAAACATTTGGGTCGCTGACTGTCTTATAGCATTATTGTGACAGATCTAAACGGAAATAGAATTTATTTTTACAAGGATCATAGAAGTGAAAGTAGTGTAAGCAATTTTTGAAAATGTTCACCCAGCACATTAGAAATGATTTTTTAAAAAGTCAGAAATGGGGCGCCTGGGTGGCTCAGTCGGTTGGGCGACCGACTTCGGCTCAGGTCACGATCTCACAGTTCATGGGTTTGAGTCCCGCGTCGGGCTCTGTGCTGACATCTCAGAGCCTGGAGCCTGCTTCGGATTCTGTGTCTCCCTCTCTCTCTGCCCCTCCCTTGCTCACACGCTGTCTCTCTCTCTCTCTCTTAATAATAAATAAACTTTAAAAAAATTTTAATAAAAAAAGTCAGAAATGCTGAAAGAAAGGGTATGTCTGGGGAGGACAGCACATGCAGCAACTGGGAATATACAATGGGAGGGACAATCGCATTGGCGCGATTTCTGCTTTCTTACCTTAAACCTGTTCCAGGGTACTCCTGGCCTCCTCAGTAGGTGTTCCTGGATTTCCCGCCGCTCTTGCCATCAAGACGATGGTCTTGTTCGGAAGACCTTCTAGTAACCGTGCCTCTTTCTCACTGCCCCTTTGTCCTGCAAACCAATGCGGGCCATCAAGTGATGTTCCTGCCTCCATTCAGTAGTTGTTTTTGAAGCATTCGCCAGTACATGGGAGACAAAGTCATGCCCCAGGGAGGGTCATGCCTCACTTTAAGAAACGTAGATCACGCTAAAGTAACGTAAGATAGACTAAAACCGTCTAAATTGCCATTGCAAGCAAATTTGCAGCTATGAAACATTTTTCTTTCGTTGAAAGCATAGTTGGGTCCACGGATCTATATTTCCTCCTTATTTGCCTGAGGATTTAATGACTGAAGCTGATGAGGTTTTAGAGAAACGGTGGTGTGGCTGACCATTTTCATTCACCCATGAAGGGTAGCAGTGCGGTGAAAAAGAGTAATCATCTAACAGGAAATAAAATCCTTTCACTTCCTAATAAAATCCTGGGAGGTGATCCTTTACATGTATTAGGCTTGTTTGTGTACAAATATCAGGATTTAGTATTTTATTCTTTCACGGTATTAAAATAAAACCCACCTATCAAAGCTCCTCATTTTTTCCTTCCTGCTATAACATTAGTGAACATTGTGTTTTCTAAGGTGGTGCCAAGAAGATTATCATAGTATTAGGTGCCATTTTGTCCTAAACCTCCAGGTTATTTTTATATTAAGATCTCGGCTCCCATTTCTACAGCCGCGAACCTTCTGAAATGGTTACGTGCTTTAATATTTTTAAATGTTCATTTGAGTTGTCTGCTGATTTTAAATCATTACTTTATCAGCATTTTATGAAAATATTTCCTAGTAGATTCGAAGCCTCTGTAATGCCACATGTGGATAAATTCTTCGACCTGTATCAGAGGGTTGTTTAAATTTTCTGTTCCTCTAATAGTGGCTTCAGGTGTTGTATGTTACTGATTTCATTTACCCTGTACTTTCGGTGCTGTGGCAGGTGTGAAATTATTAAATGAGTGTGATTCGGTTCATTGCTAGAAAGTAATATATCTTTTGATATTTCAGGCTGAGAACATAGTAGGCATTGGATAAATATTCATAATTATCAATAAACTTATATACCCTATTTATACCCCTGGATAAATATGATCAAGTGGTTATATACAGCCGTTCATTTAACAGCCGTTCATTCATGTAGAATCCTCTACCTTGCATCAGACACAGTTCTAGGTGCTGAACTTAACTGCACAAGAGACGTCTTTGCCCTCCTTGAATTTTCATTGTAGGTGGGGATGGAGGGAAGACCAAGCGATTAAATAATAAATGGGCGCATGGCATATTAGTAAGTAACAGAGAAAACAAAAGCCAGTGTAGGACAGAGAAGTGTGGGGCAGGGGCCGCACTTTCTGCCGGGTGTGCACCGGGCTGGGCCTTCCTTCCTTACTAAGGAGTTATCATCTGCTCAGCAGATGACATCTCCGTACAGCAGGGGATTCCAATGAATGTTATTTAGAACTAAAACTGAAAACATTTAAGTGTTTACACGGTAGTAAATGAGAGAGATGAAATGCTAAAATTTCAACCCCAGGGAAATATTTGGGGAGTTGAAATTTACGCACCCTGAATGTACGTAAGTCTTGTGTTCTTGGATTTAACGCATGGTTATCTGGGCCAAGTGCCTCACACCCGAACCCCCTGTGCTTATTATATTTGAATGGAGTTCATCTTATAAGTCATTCACAGACCTAGGATTAGCAGTGTTCTCTTTTCTCTTTAATTGTGGCATAAAAAAAATGGAAATGGAATCACGTGAGCAGTAGTGGCTTTCACGCTGTTCTTAATTCCATCCTTCCACAGAAGTGCTTCAGGGCTTCTGGCCAACCGACTGAGCCACCCAGGTGCCCCTGCCCGAGTTTTTTTCAAAAAAGTTAATTCAGTACATATTCCAGTCACAAAAACATATGCAAGAGTTGGTTTATTGTGTGTTTGTATGTTTCTTGTTATGAGAAATTTGTGTTTGTATTGGCTGCGTGTTTAGAGATTCAACTTTGAAAGAAAATTTTGTGAAACGTTATCTGTCAAGTTTCTGAGTCATTTCAATCAAGAGACTTTGAATTTGTAAGGAAGTCTATGAGACAACCACACACTTTCCAAAACAGTGTTTTCTCTCTCGTATCTTGTTATCTGTGTGAACCATTATGGGTCTCTGAGGGGAAAAAAAAAAAAATCCAGAAATGAATGTAATTCTGAGCCTGATGTAAGACTGCAGGTGTCTTCCATAATGTGTGTTTCAAACTTTTATGTTCATCCACAGCTTCTTCTCATTTGTTGACTTTATAATGAGATAGGTAATAATTTGTAACTTTGAGAGTGAATTTTTCCTGATAAAATACTTCTGTCAAGGTTTGGTTATAGGTAACAGGAACCAATCTAAGCTAGTTTAAACAGAAAGATATTGAGCGACTTAAAAATTATCGGAAGGACTGAAGGGACCAACTGTGGGAAGAGTGACCAAAGAAGACTTCCAGGTCCTAGAGTTTCCTCCTCCCCCGGGGACTGCAAACTACTTGCTTCGCTCCGGGAAGCCCCGGGAGGCAGGAATCCGGTGGCTATAGGTCCATGTGTCTTTGCTTTGATCCTCCCAGAAAAGGGGGGGAGCTTACCCTGTCTGTCTTCCCGTCAACTCAGTTCTGAACTCAGTCTCACATTAGTGGTAACTCTGGTCAGGCGCGAGGAAATTTGGCAGCGTGGTTTTTAACCTCCGAGGCAGGAAGGAGATCTTACAGGAGGCTGGGATTGATACTAAGCCAATTACAGGATCTGCTACTGTGTTTCTTTCCACCTATTTAATCTGTCGGTTTATTCCATATGAGATTTTATTTGAAAAGAGAACCTTGCCCTGTTAGAAAAAGTTTGGAAACGACCGGAAGCTCCAAAATTTAGATCGCAATAGCACCAAACGCTGCAGATCCTCTGGTGACAAGCGAATGGCGGTGCCAGGTTGGAAACCCCCGATCCACCTGTGGTCCTGGCTCCACCTGTGCCCCAGAACCACAGCCGGTTTGTTTAGAGACCTCAAGTGTGTCGGCCCAGGCTCTTAGTAGAGGTGAAGAGTATATTATCATTTATCTCAGATAAAAAATGCTATACTTACTTTTAAATTCTACATACTCAATACTGCAGCTTTTTTGGTTAATTTTCGATAGTGTTAATAGAAAGAGGTCATAATATTGGTCTTCAACGCATTTTGATTATTTTATTTTATTATTTTTTTAAATGTTTTTATTTATTTCTGAGACAGAGAGAGACAGAGCATGAGCGGGGGAGGGGCAGAGAGCGAGGGAGACACAGAATCCGAAGCAGGCTCCGGGCTCCGAGCTGTCGACACAGAGCCCGATGCGGGGCTCGAACTCACGGACCGCGAGATCATGACCTGAGCCAAAGTTGGACGCTCAACCAACTGAGCCACCCAGGCACCCCTACATTTATTTATTTTTGATAGACAGAGCCAGAGCAGGAGCGGGGCAGGGTCAGACAGAGGGAGACACAGAATCCGAAGCAGGCTGCAGGCTCCAGGCTCCGAGCTGTCCGCACAGAGCCCGTCGCGGGGCTCAAACTCAGGGACCACAGGATCACGACCTGAGCCGAAGTCGGATGCTCAACCGACCGAGCCACCCAGGAGCCCCAAGAAGTCATATTCTTAAAATGCGTCCGACTTCGGCTCAGGTCACGATCTCGCGGTCCGTGGGTTCGAGCCCCGCGTCGGGCTCTGTGCCGACAGCTCGGAGCCCGGAGCCTGCTTCGGATTCTGTGTCTCCCTCGCTCTCTGCCCCTCCCCCGCTCGTGCTCTGTCTCTCTCTGTCTCAGAAATAAATAAAAACATTAAAAAAAAAAGTTAAAAAACACATATGCCTTCTTATATCTGTTTAGTGGCTATTTTCTCAAATGGTTGAAAATACCATTCTAAAAAATACTTCTAAAAAATACTTCTTCGTGGGCTGTACTTGTTCTACCAATCGCTACTTGGTACGATTCTGGAATTATTCCATTTCCAGCTCTTTCACCGATGCCCACGAAAGCACAGTCACAATGTTTTTTAATTCAACAGACCCTTCCGCAAATAAAGGCTTAATTCGCTTTTGTAATTGATCAGAATTAAGGGATGTTACAGAATAATGACTTCCATGCGGATTCTTTAGTCTTCCTTGTGTAAGTGCAGCATTAAGATGGACCTGGACCTACATGTGCAGAAGCATCTGTAATTTTGTTTATCTGATCTCCTCTTGCTCCTGGATTCCATTTCCTACTAGTAGTAGAAAACATATAATCTTAGCAATTGAAGGTCTCAGTTAGTTCTACTTTAAAACCTTTTTTTTTTTTTTTTTTTTTTTTGCACTAGCTTGGTGTTTCTTGGATACTTGGTGTTTTGCATACTTAGTCTTAGATAAATACCCAGGACTAGGATTTCAGAAGCTGCCAACCTGTTTTCCAAGGTGTGCATGTAAGAGTCCAGTCTTGGGCAGCTTCTGACAAACTCCTTTCTTGCATCAGAGAACTGGGCACGTAGGGGAATTTAGAGAACGTTGTGGTAGCGATGGTGAGTAGGCTTTGACCTTCCCACACTGTCCTCCGGATTCTGTTGAACCCACTGGTCAGACATCTAAGGGCTGCCGTGTCTCAGAGCCTGTTAATTCACAAAGGGTGGGGACAGAGGCTCTCACCTGTCTCCTAGGCCTCCGTACGGGCTCTGGCTCGTGCTACCAGCCCTGCGTCTTGCCTGAAACCCTCACTGAATCTGATAGCCTATTGCCAGAGCGACTTCACGCTTCCCTGTGAAATTCCTTTGGTTTTGCTTGTCTTCTGCCCTGTGTGTTCTTCCGTGTGGACGTCAGAGCCCTACGGAATGACTGGAGGCAGCTTCGAGGGAAAGGCATGAAACTGGTCAGGTGGTGAGGTTCTTAGCAAATACGGAGGAATGACTCCCAGGTTGGTGATCGTGGGACTGACAGAGGGGATGGCGGGACACAACCCTCCCTTCTCCCCGGGGCCCCGGCTGGCCCCGAAGTGGGGGGAGGTCAAGAGGACATTCTGGTCAGGATGGCGTCTTGAGGGAAACACAAGCCAACTGTGGAGCAAAGAACGGCTTCACCCTGAGCTAAAGCCACGACACCGCTTTCTGCTTAATCGGCTTATTAGGTGTATTTTATGAACGGTAAATCTGACCGATTGTTAAGTGTATAGTTCATTGAGTTTTCACGTGACCACCACCACGCCAACATTTCTGACGTCGTAGAATGTCTCCATGTCCCCCTGTGCAGCCAGTCTCCCCTCTGTCCCCCGTCTCTAGTCCCCCACAGCCCCCGAGCTGCCTTTCGTGCTGCTTCCACGGTTTCCGGTAGATGCATCATCCCGTGTGTCGTGTTCGTGTGTGCTTTCCCTCACTTAGCGTATCGCGTCTCTGGGTCACCGGTGTGCTGCTTTGTTCATTTCTGTTGCTCAGGGATGTTTTGTTACTTGGGTAGAGCACACTTTGAGCAGCTCACAAGCGTCCAGTTGCTTCCCATTTTTCCCATTTCCTTTATGTTCTAATGGGTGTGGATGGTGTCTTATGGTAGCTGCAGTTTGCATTTGTTTCCCAAATATCTGAAGACATTGGCCATTTTTTAAATGAATTTGTTTGCCGTTTCTAGGTCTTTTTTTGTGAAGCATCTGTTCAGATGTTTTGCTGATTTTGATTTGTATTTATTTTGATTTATTTTATAAATGTATGTTTATATATGTTTATTTTATTTATTTGCATTTATTATTTGTTTACTTATTTTGAAAGAGAGAGAGAATGAATGCATGGGGCAGGGACAGAGAGAGGAAGAGAGAGAACCCCAAGTAGGCTCCGTGCTGTCCGCACAGAGTCTGACACGGGACCCGATCTCGCGAACCGTGACGTCGTGGGCTGAGCCGAAATCGAGAGTTAGACACCTAATTGACTGAGCCACCCAGGTGTCCCAATATTTTGCCCATTTTTAAGTTGGGGATATTCATTATCTTAATATTGAGTTGTAAGATCGCTTTATATATTTTGGGTATAAGTTTTTTGTTAGATACGTAATCCTCTGTATCTCTCCTTTTGTGGGCTTTTTGTTTCCTCGACAGTCTTTTTGAAGAGCCAATATATTTAATTTTGATAAAGTCTGTCTTGTCATTTTTTCCTTTATAGTTTTTTATTCTAATCCAAGAAATATGCTTAACTCAAGATTTTCTCTTATGTTATGTAGTTTTCACTCTTGTATATAGGTCAGTGATTCATTTCAAGTAAACTTGTATATGTGATGTAAGGTAAGGGTCAAATTTTTGTTTTTGTTATTTGCCACATGAATATCTATTTCTTCCAGAAGCATTTGTTAAAAAGATGATTTTTCTCCAGTGAATCACTTTGGTAGCTCTGTTGAAAAATCACGTGTCTGGATACGTCTATTTCTGGATTCTGTTGGGGCTCACTGAACTGCATGTCCGTCATTATGTTAGTGCCATTGCACTATTTTCTTTTTGTTTCAGCTTTGCTGAGGTATAAGTGAGAAATAAAATCATACATAAATTATGGAACGTTAATATCACTCATCATCAGGGACATACGAATAGAAACTACAATGAGATGTGACCTCACACCTGTCAGCACGGCTGTTACCAAGTAGACAAGAGATAAATGCTGCTGAGGACGTGGAGAAAAGTACCACCCAGCTTTGGTTGATAATCGCTGCAGAGACTCTTGGGATGTTGTGGGGCTTCTCCAGCTTCCTTAGTTTTCTGAATTGACTTGGCTTTTCTTGGCCATTGGCATTATCCTGTCAGTGTGTGTCTCTATTTGGTCCTTGATTTTTTTTTTCATCTTGCGTTTCACGACCTTACTAACTTCACTGGTTCATCCTAGTGGGTTTTTGGGAAGATTCCTTAGGACTTTCTAGCTGAGGGCTCGCGTCCTCTATGAATAAAGAGTGTTATTTTTTGCTTTCCAATCCCTTTCCAATTCCATATATGATATTTACATGTAATATACATTGTATGCAACTTACAAGTTTATATGTGTATGCCTACCTGTCCAGATACACACACACACACACACACACACACACTTTTGTGTCTTATTTTGCCGGCTAGAACCTCCAGGATAATGTTGCACAGAGACGGTGAGAGGGAAGGATTTAAATCTTTCACCATCAGGTATGGCGGCACCTGTAGGTTTCTCACAGGCGCCCTTTGTAAGGGTAACAAGATCCCACTAAATTCCTCGTTGCTGTGAGTGTTTATTCCGAATGAGCGTGGAAGTTCTTTTCAAATGTTTTATCTCTGGGATGACCGTGTTGAACTGCCTGGTGTGACCAGTGTCTAAAAGCTTTTGTTTCATGTATTTTGTCTGGTTTTCTACTTGTTTATGACTGGAAGTTTCTGTGGCAGTTAATCCTGTGTGAACAGAAGTGGCCTATTATTTCCCTACTGTAGGCAATGTTACCCATAACAAGCCTCAGACAAAGGGAAAGTAAGCACTCAATGATTCATTGCTATAAACTGCTGCCTTTGAAACGAAAAAGTCTGTTAATACAGAATTACCTAAAAGTCGTAATTTCTTAACGGATACCAGAAACGTTGAAGACGTAGGATTGTGGTAACAAGAAAGAGCCAGTGTGCTAAAAATGGCGGACAGTTAAATTCTTTTCAGTTCTAGTTTTTTCAGTTCTAGTATTTTTTGTTAGTATCTCGGGGGCACTGAGCAGTCGCCTGGTTTCTCTTATTCCTTTGGGTGGTAAAGAAAACATAGCGTCCGATATAAATGAACATTTTCCTAGAGAAAAGCAGTTCCCTGATGTAAGTGAACTTCACACCGGCCACCCTCACCTGCATATGGCCTGCTGCCCTCTTCCCACCGAGACCACCTTGCCCCCCGGCCTGGCCGGACCAGCTCCCTGAGCGGGTCTCCTGGGCTGCCCCGCCCAGCCGGTCTCAGGCAGAAAGAGAACCCCCTCACGATCCTCACCTTTCTTCAGATGCTGAGGATTTTTTTTTGATAAAAAAAGTTTTAATACAATGAGACTCTTTTTTTTTTCAACGTTTATTTATTTTTGGGACAGAGAGAGACAGAGCATGAACGGGGGAGGGGCAGAGAGAGAGGGAGACACAGAATCGGAAACAGGCTCCAGGCTCCGAGCCATCAGCCCAGAGCCTGACGCGGGGCTCGAACTCCCAGACCGTGAGATCGTGACCTGGTTGAAGTCGGACGCTTAACCGACTGCGCCACCCAGGCGCCCCGCAATGAGACTCTTTTAAAAGTCTTGCTGTTTTCACCGCACTTAGAAACTCAAAAAGAAAGGCAGAATTCTCAACTCCCTCCGTCTCCCGCACACTCGATGTTCTGCAGAGTGAGTGCAGTGAGCGTGCGACAACTCTGTGGACACATAATCCGGTCATTACTCTATGTTTCCTTGGAGCGGCTTTAGTGAATTCCAAAGAGGGGAGACTTCAGTTAGTAGTAATCAGGCTACAGCAGACCCACGAGTGACTTAGACACATTTGTAAAGTGCAGTCAGAGGTTTGCTGACAACTAGAAACTCGGGCAGCACACTTCCAGCTTGTTCTTAGTTTTCCTCATGGCGATTGCAATTTGAAAAAAGATCGAGTCCGTAAAATTGAAGCCTTTTTCGGAATTCTTAGTGCTTATCATCTATTTAGTGCCAGGATCTTCTACTGTTTTCGGTTTTCAGTTGAGATCTCTGCTGACATGGTAGCGTGTGATGAGCCAGACTGCATGGAGTCACATATAGTCTGGAGAATCTTGGGAATCTGGAGGTGACTAGTACGTCCTGGGACGGTTCTCCCATCCTCAGAAAACTCCCAGACCGTATAGATGCTATAGACTTTGCCATTGTGATAAGTAAGACGGGTAAGCTTTGGATTTCTCATGTCTCCTCATCCCTGATATTGCAGCAACGTGATAAAGATATTTCCTAAAATGCACAGACATTGTAAGAGTTTTAGGAAAGCTCAATAATTTTTTATTTATAATTTTTTAAAATTTTTTTCGCAGGTTCTTTTTTTCTTTTTTTTCTTTTCTTTTTTTTTTTTTTTTTTTCTTTTTCTTTTCTCTTCTCTTCCCTTCCCCTTCCCCTTCCCCTTCCCCTTCCCCTTCCCCTTCCCTTCTCTTCTCTTTTCTTTTCTTTTCTTTTTTTCTGTAGCACTCTGTCAGCAGGAGAGGAGTGCATAAAAACAGTGAAGGATGTGGCGGGCCTGTTGCTTTTGAGAGGGCCTCATGGGCGAAATCCAAATTGAGCTAATTCTCGAAAGAAAGGGTAATCAACTTTGGCGGCAAGAAACTGCAGGGACACTCATGTCTCAGGGGCTTTGCTCGGGCCGATCCCTCTGCCTAGAATGCTTTTCCCTCAGGTAGCTGCTTTTACAACTCCCCGCCCGCCCTGGGCCCACACTGACCACCTTAGTGCTGCACTTGGTGCTGCTCCCGCCCTTTCCCCATCGCTCTCCTCTCCGATGCTTCCTAATCTGCTTTGCTTTGTGCCCACTTTGAGGCAGGACCACTTGGAACTCACCATATAATTTAGTTTTTTATCATGTTTATGGACTCCCTCCGGCCTTTAGAATTAAGCTTCATGAGGACAGGGATTGCTGTCTTTTTCCTTTGTTCTGAGGTGTGTTGCAGACCCCTACAAGAGTACCAGGCACGTGATGGGGATACTCAATAATTGTGGTTTGAAGGTATGAAGATTTTGAGTTAAGAGTTAGCAAATCCTGCTTGGGGCTCTGGAAAGACCAGTCTTACTGGGGCGGGAAGGGAGTCCTGTGTGTTGTGTATTCCAGTGGGAGAAAGAGAGCGGAACCAAATTGTGAGGACTTCAATCCTAAGCAAAGGAATTTGTTTATTTTTTGATAGGAATGGAAGAGCTTTCTGAAGCCTGTATTTTAAGTAGCAGTGTATTAATTGAGTAGTATAAACGTAATATCCTAGGAACGTCACGTTACATTTCCTTCATGCTTTTTTGAAGTGCTTTTAGTTTTAGCTTATAAAACTAGCTAAAGAAATAGGGAAATTAACTCGCATGCGTGGGAGCCCCTAGGCTGAGCAGGCTTCATGGTCAGCTGGTTTCCATTTGCCTCCCCCATGACTTGGAGCCGGCTCCCGCCACCCACTGGGGTGGGTCATTGTGCAGGTGGATGTCGCGAAGCCGTGAGATGTAAGGCCTTCCCTTCAGACCGTGCCAACTGAGACGTTTATTCAGCGTCTGGCAGCATTAGGTGCTTGATAACTGCGTGGGGATGGAATCATTCAGAGTGCTTTGTTGTAAGAAGACAGCTGACTTTAGACAGTTAGCGCCACAGCTATTGCGGAATGCCAGAAGCGGCCGGAGGAGGCTGAAGGGAGCCGTGCCAGCTCCTGAGCCACGAGGGGCTTCTGGGTGCCGACCTGCCTCCCCCTACCCCCACTGTGGTCGAACATTGAGAAAACATAACCCCTAATAGCCTACTGTTGACCAGAAGAAGCCTTACTAATCCTGTAAACAGTATATTAACACGTATTTTGTAAGTTAATGGATGTACGGTGGTCTTACTACAGGGTAAACTAGAGAACAGAAAATATTATACGATCATAAGAGAGAATACATTTACAGAACTACACTGTATTTATTAAAAAAAACACCCATGTTATCAGTGGACCTGTTCGGTTCGAACCCATGTTCAGTGATCAACTGTATATTGAAAAGCTGGCTGGCCGTATTAATTTTCACAGGAACTAAGTATTTTCCATAATAGGAAGACAGATATGCTCCATCTAGGAATCTTAGAATGCCTGCAAAGCCCAGAAGGCAAAGTGATAGAGGTACAGGGAAGCCCTTCCAGAGAACACCAATTTCTGTCACTTCTGGTCATTGTGTCTCTTCTTCGGATGCATAATACCAGTTTGTGACATCTTGGACTTCTGTCTTCTCCAGTAGAGTGAGCGCTGAAAGTAGAGAACTTACCCAAGGAAGATTTAGTAAAAGTGTATGTTATACGTCAAGGAAATGGTCGATCAATTTACAAAGTAGGAATTGGTCAAAATACCTTCTCTGGACGTAGAGTAATAAAGCCACAGGCTAACCACAGAATAAAGGAGGACATGATAAGCAGCCACAGAACTTAAATCAGCTGTCACATAGAAGTTCCTTTACGTTCTAATTATGTGTGTGTTCATTCCTGAAATCCCACTTCACATCAAGGAAATAGCAAAAGTGATCACAAAAATGAAAGTACGAATGTATGCAGAGTTTTAAAGATTTATAAAATAGTCAAAGTTAACTACTTCCCATGAAGGTAATCCCCATGAATCAAATACTTCAAATTGTCCCTAAAGCAAAAAACTAGTTGGTTTTTATAAAGACATCCTGGTGGAGCGTCTAATGCATGCTCAAGTTTGAGAAGCACCAAGCAAAACTAAAGGAGAAAGCAAAGGGAACATTTATTTATAGAAATGAAATTCGGTTTTTTATTCCATGAGCTGTTCTTCCTAAGACATTGAAAAGTTACTAAAATAATGTTGAGATTGAAGATCCTTTCTTTTTTTTCTCCTGTTGTTAAAAAATAAGTGTCTCTTTAAACAGTTATAAACAATCCCGCTCTCAAATTAGGTTTTGTTTTCTTGTTTATTTATCCTGCCAGAGTGTGAGCGCCTTGAGAACAGGGATCACGCCCGCCATATAACGATTCCATGGTACATATCTGTTGAATAAACAAATGTGAATCGAACCCCTACAGCTGCGTAAAAATCTATATCTGCTCTTGTGAACATTCTTGTTACTAATTCGATGCTCGTGAATTATTCAGAATGTTGCATCCATGGCAGTTCCTTACTTTTCCATGATCCCCAACACCTTTCATTTTAAAACAAGCTTTCCTGCTGAACTCTGTGCTCCGTGGTGGCGACAGTTCAGTCCTCAGTGCGTGTTGGAAGGGCACCGAGACATGGCAGTCGTGGGCTCTCAGGAGACAGTCTGAGCCCTGGGCTCTTCCCCTGCGATCGTGAGATGTTTTGCATGAGGAAGATGGGGTGATTTTCTGCTCCGTTACTTTGAAAACGTCTTTGTGGGGAAAGTTGTTTTTCAGAAGCGAATTATGTCAGCAGGATGTTCTTTCAGGTCAGACTTGTAAGGTGGCCAAAGGAATCGGCCAGCTTGTCCGAAGCAGTGTCCCAGGTGACTGTGGGTGTGGGCTTCCAACAGTGGTCCATGCCCCAAGCCCCTGGTCTCTGTCCTTGAGGCACCACTCGTCCATAGGGGAGACATTCTAAGAGCTCTCTTCCACGTGTGTGCATTTTCTTTGGGCAAGAGAGTTCAGCTACGTGAATATTCCGCATTTAGGAAAGAGGAAGCAGCTTCCTTCTTCCAGCAGATTTCACTGTGCCCATTAATTTCTTCCGCTAAAATACCACGTTCCCTAAGTATAATAGATATGACATCCATTTAACAAAACTTGACTCCTGAGTCGGAGGGAGAGATAGGGGTACATTTGTGAATCCGTGCGTATGGTGGGAACCTAGAAATCAGCTATGGGTAAAATTTTTTCTTTCAAATACTTTATATTGCCCCTAAAGCAAACACTAGTCGGTTTTTATAAATACATCCTGGTGGAGCATCTTACCCACGCTCAAGGTTGAGAAGTGCCAAGTACAACTAAAGGAGAAACCAAAGGGAACATCTGAACCAGCCTTCAGATCTTAGTGACGACTGGAGAGCGGAAGGATCCACATGCCACAGTCGGGAAGGCCATTCGGTCCGGAGAGTAAACCTGTTTGTACAATGGCTGCTTTTCATTATGTGCTTCCTAATCCATTGGGACGTTTGACCACACTTACTGAACGTCTTAGATAAAAATTAAAAACGTAGAAGCCTTTGTCCCTTTCGAATCCGTTAAGAAATTGGTGGTAATGATCAAATCGAATGGTTCCTCCCGTCTCCAGGGGGCTTCAGGAGAGGTAAGGGGTTGGGAGTCGAAGAGTAGGTAGGCTACTGCTGTGATGGCATTTCCGCGTGGAGGGCAACGTAAGTTTTTTTCCTGTAACGTGCTTAGGGATCTTCTCGGGGCAATCAGATGCAGTACTCAAATCGCTAGGGAACAATTAGAAGGAGTATGTCGTCAACAAGTGTGTATTCATGGAATACTTGCAAAACTGAGGGCTGCGTGTTGCCCATCTGCTCCCCCGTGGTGCCACACTTGGTCACTTCCGAACGGCCCCAGGTGAAGTCGTTATGCAGCCAGCTTTGAAATCTGATTGCCTTTCCGTTCTGAAGCATCTGAGGGACAGGACGGACGTGGGTGCGCGTGTGCCCGGGTGCGCCTGCATGCACGTGGCTGTACGCGTGCGTGGGTGAGTTCCTGTGCGCTTCCGCGTGCGTGGCTGTACGCATGCGTGTGTGCGTTTCTGTGCGTGCGCATGCGTGCGTGTGGAGTACGGTCGCCAGGGCAGATACTGGATTCAGGGGCCAGTCTGGAGGCTGCCGGTTGCCGTGCGTTTTGGCACCGGACTTGGTGTCTGTGGAAATAAGCAGCGAATTGGAGAAAGATGAGGAAAAAGCAGACGACGGGACTCAGCCGTTTACTTCGTAAGGATGTCGAAAGAGGAAGCGCGAACCCCGTTTGAACTCGGGAGGCGCGGTTTTGCCAGCGTCGGGATAAGTCCGGCCGTGCTTTCGAGTAACGGAGCACACGAGCTCTGGGGCGTGTTCGGTGTGCGCTAATGTTGCTACTTAGACACGATCTGGTTGGTGAGGACACGAGTCGGCAGTAGCACGGAATTCCGGGTGGCCTCCCAGGGAGGGCTCCGGTCCAGTCCCTCTCGGCGAGGGCCACACGCGTGTGCTGTGGGTCGGAACCAGTGACCTCGAGCAGAGTCTTGGCCACTTTGTTGTTTGTACCCTGTTGGCCACGTAGGCATGTTCGGGTCACGTGGCCAGCCCCCCCCCCCCCCCCCCTCGGGGAGAGCCCTTCCGAGCGTCTCACCTAGACCAGGCGCCACCCATCCACGAGTCTCGCTTTGCGGTAACACTGCCGACGGGCTGGCCCCCAGCGCCCCCGGGACCCACGGTGCAGAGCGGCATCGTGGACCGGGGTCTTCGAGCCTCGACCAGGGTGCCGTGCGGGGACGCGTCTTCTTCCGACAGGGAAGGAATGCTGTAATTAACCCGGCAGCACAGACGTTAAGGGTCACTTGCGATGTCCGTGCGGTTGTGGCATCTAGAAGGTTGTTTGCAGATGCTACGGTTTCAGAGCCTCTAACAAGGCAGTCTCGAAAATGACCCGTGGTATTTCATTTTCCCTCCAGCTCCGCACGTACCTCTAACTCTATCATGTGTAACCTTTACTTGAGGGACGGTTGAGGCCAAATTCTTAGATTTTATAATAGGAAGCATAGCCAGACGGCCTTCTAGTTTATTGAGCGTGAATGACATAGTCTGCATTTCAGAAGCTACTCAGAGTCTCTAATTGTGTTTTCCCTTCCTTTTCCCCCAGATGAATCGGCTCCTAAGGAAGTCAGCAGGGTAAGTAACGCGAATACAATTCCTGCTCCCACCATGTGGGAAATGAATACTCTCCGACGTGCGTGTCCGCAGTGCTCTCACATGGTCAAGCACTAGAAACAGAATGACGAGCACTGCCTGTCCTCTCCGGAGCATCGCTCATGAGCGGTTGGAAACTGGAGGCCCCAAACCATGCACGGCCAACAGCTGCGTCTCGTCTGGCCTGCGCATGCTCGTGGGGTTTTCTGAATGAGTTGCCAGCATGAGGCACCGAGAGACTGCGTGGATTTCTGGCTTCTCTTGAGAAACCGTAAGAGAAGCCGACACCGACCGGCACAGCGTTTTCCCAGCCCAGGCGCGGAGGTCCCCTCCCCCCGCTCCCCCCGCAAGGTGCCTGTTACCTGCCCATCCCCTGCCTTTGAGTACATGCACCTTCTCTCTGGGACAACAGGAGGCGGCCACTTGTGTGTTCAAGACGTGACCTTCCCCCATACTTTTAGGAAACATTAAATGCGCCGTTTTCACGTCCAAGAGAAATGACTTAGGGGGAACTTTAAGAGACCTAGCAAACTTAAAAGTTGACGGGGCAAAGGACCGAAAGCCCTGAGCATGCTGTCCTTGGACTGCAGAGTCATAACGAATTACGTAGAAACACATTTTAATTATACTGTATCCGTAAAGATCTTAAACGTGGATTCAGTAGTGGAAATAACTCCGTTTGAATTGCGTTGGACGCGACTTTAGGTGAGACATCGCTATTATAAAACACAAGCTGAAGTGCTCTTCGTAGGCTCACCTGCACAGGTATCTTCCTTTACTTTTGAAAATCTGAAGAAAGGACGTTCAGAAATGACCAGGCCATCCCTGCAGGCTGGGCACCATCCCCTCTGTCCACAGCAACCTCTACGGGGTTGGATCGGAGACCGCCACAGGTTAACAGAGCTCGCAAGTGGGAAGTTCCCCCAGTCTGGGTGCTCCAAGGTGTAGCAGGGGCCGGAAGGGTCAGCCTGGAGCTTCTGTGTCCCCCGCGAGGAGCGGCAAAGGCTAAAACGTGATGCTTGAGGACAAAGAGGGCGGCTGAGAAGTGAGCGCGGGCCGGGTCGTAAGCTGCTGGATGCCACTGTCTTGTCACGTGTCTGAAGCAGCTCTGTGCACTTTGTGAGTGAATCAGGGCAGTCGGGAAGGAAACTCCAGTTGGCTCACCAGTCGTCCTTTTTGGTTTTTGACTTAAACTATAAGGAATGCCTACCCTCAGTTTAGCGTTTACAATTCTGAAGAAATTCTAGATTTTGGCGTTGTTTTGAGGGAGGTGGGGAAAGGAACAGGGTTGTTGTAGCCGATCTGGGTGTTTTCCCGACATTCTGTTGTGCTGACAACGGTTAGAATTGTATTTCTGCCCTCGGCTTATGTCAGGATGTTAACTCTGTTCCCTTGTTCTCCAGAACCCTCTTCCTTTGCCTCCAGTGTCCCCAGATACAGAGATTTCCTACCGCGGTGCTATAACTGATTTCACGATCGCATCCCACTTCTTTAAATATAAACTAGGTTATATTTGGGTAGAACAGTTGTATAGGCAAAGAGTAGCCTTTTTTTTTAACTGAATACATTTCTGTGTATTTTAGTTACACAAAATATCGCTGCAGGACATCTCGGATTCAGATAATGACCGTGTCATGGCATCCTCAGTGCGCCTCTTTGGGCAAAGCATCTTTGAGTAGAGGGATTGTGTCCTCTCTTTTCTGGTGAAACATACTTTTAAAACCGTTTCTCAGCATGCTTCCTTAGAGTCTGGCTGACGCTCTCTAGACAAAGGGTACATTATCAGTACGTTTTTAGAAGGCGGCAGCTGTGACTTGACGTTACAGACCCATTGTGGCAGGGCGCCGAGACCGTGAGGTGGGACAGGGAACTCCTTGGAAACAGTGCATCTGTAATACGGTTTTAAGGGAGAATTCCCTTTGTAAAGAAACTTGTAGACCGAGAGTGGTCGGGGGAGTTTTCTTGAGAAGCTGACACTTGAGCAGAGACCGGAGGGAATAAGAAAACCGTCCAGAAGGAGGAGACGAAGGGCAGAAGGGCAGCGAGGGCTGGAGGTGGAGTAGAAGGCGGGGGTTCAGGCCTGGGAACTCACTGCACAGGCTGTGGGTGGAATTCTGAGAACGATTGGAAACCACTGGGTCACGGTCTAACTTTAAAAACAAATTTGTTAATGTTTATTTATTTTTGAGAGAGAGAGAGAGCGCGCACGTGCACGAGCAGGAGAGGGGCAGAGAGGCAGGGAGACGCAGAATCCAAAGCAGGCTCCAGGCTCTGAGCTGTCATCACAGAGCCCTACAAGGGGCTCGAACTCACGGTCCACAAGATCATGACCTGAGCCAAAGTTGGGTGCCTAACCGACTGAGCCACCCAGGTGTCTCTGGGTCACAGTCTAACTTAAACATTAGGCGAGTCCCCGTAGCTGCTGCGCTGAGAGTATACACAGTGGGGAGAGCGTGGGCACAGAGGGCCTGAGGGTAGTTTAGGGGGTGCAGGCAGGGGGTGGTGATGGCTGGCGTGCGAGCTTTAACCGTGGGGTGTGAGCATTCGTCAGGTGTGCTAGGAAGCAAGAGCTCACAGGCTTTGCTCACGGCTTATCTGTGGTAAGAAGACAGGGCTCAGGAACGACTCCTGGCTCCTTTGGTGTCAGCACCTGCTAGAAAGAAGTTTTTCTTTACAAGTAACTCGGGGGGGGGGGGACAGCAGGACGAGTGTCGGGGAGTGAGGCTGGTGAGACTGGACTTCTCAGACAGACATCACAGAGATGGTTAGAAAGAAGGTGCTTCTGTTGAGCCGGGAGGAAAGGTCATGGCTAGAGACGTAGAGGTTCCTGGGGGACGGTGTCTCATGGACAGTGCCAGGGGACAAAACGACATCACTGAGGCAGTTTGTCTTTGGAGAAAAAGGGTCTGAGCACTAAACTCTGGACACTCCAGTTGTTTCGTGGAGGAGACATGGAAAGGTTCGCAAAGGAGATTAAGAAGGAAAAGTCAGTAAAGTGAAGAGAACCAAGAAAACTTCTTTGTCACGGGGCGCCTGGGGGGCTCAGTCGGTTGAGTGTCCGACTTCGGCTCAGGTCATGATCTCGCGGTCCGTGGGTTCGAACCCCGCGTCGGGCTCTGTGCTGACAGCTCGGAGCCTGGAGCTGCTTCGGATTCTGTGTTTCCCTGTCTCTCTCTCTGCTCCTCCTCTACTCACGCTCTTGCTCTCAAAAATAAATAAACACTAAAGAAAATTGAAAAAAGAAAAAAAGAAAAGTTTTTTGTCACAGATTAAAAATAAATAAATTTAACTCTAAGGCTGTACATTTATTTAAGCTGCATTTTATCTGGTTTTGAACCATCCCAGCATTTTGAGGAAAGTCTTACCTCTGCTACCTAACATTCTCTATTTCTCTGTTTTGAAGCTACAGATTTGAGTCATTTTTCCAAGGTGTTTTCTTACGCCCCCTTTTCAGTTTATTGAATAAAGGGGGCAGTGCCACGCGTGGAGATTTCACCCGTAAGAAGGATGGGAGATGCTGTGTCAGACGCCTTTGCTAAAGTCAGCATAATCCTGAGCAGTCGGCTGTACTCTTCTGGTCACACACCGTCACTCACTCGCCACATAGAGACCGATCCCCATTCCTCTGGGCCCATCAAGGAGGAAACTAGGCGCAACTTCTCCCATCGCAGCGTTTCCATCAGTGTGGGGAGGAGTCGGTAAACACAAGCGCCGAACACGTGCACTGGGTCCCATGGTAATGCGTGCGGTAGAGACAGAACCAGGGTGCGAGGTGTCGGGCTGCATGTGGGCACGTGCAGCCAGGCGTGGCTCACGAGGGCGGTGACTGAGGACGGACAGAAGAGACATGAGGCGGTGAACCTTGCCGGGGGCTGGAGGGTGCAGGGGGCGGGGCAGGTAGAGCCTTCCAGGCAGTGGCACAGCAGGTGCAGAGGCCTGAGACGGGAGGCTGCCTGCAGCGTGCAGGGCAGGGAGGCCATCAGGAGGAGGAGGCTAGGGCCAAGTGCAGGAAAGCCCAGGTCACAGAGGCTGAGCAGGCCAACATCTGGAGGGATGTGCTGTCAGCCACATCTGTCACTCGTTTGCATCTAATCAGCACGATCAATCTTTTCTTGTGTTATTACTGTTGGTGCTATGTTGACGTGGTTCCAGCTTATAAGTCAAAACAATCACGACCAGGAAAGGGAGAGAAAATACCAGGATAAGAAGTGTATTTGGATGCAGAGTTGCTAGGACATAACCAGATTCTAGCTGGGTCTAGAATTCTTGGATATCATCTCTGTCTCTCAAAATGCTGTACATAGGTTCCGCTACGTCTTGATTTTTTTTTTCCCTTGTAAATGTTGCTGTTTTCTTTTCTGAATATTTAGCAAACTGTCATTTGCTGTTAGAATTCATTACTTGTCCCAGGTCGTATGTAAATGTTTTAGCTTTTGTTAATTGAGCCTGGCACGCGGTGAGCTTTCTGAATCCATTTTACAAGTCCTGGTTTCGTTCAGCGTATTTTGTGTGTGTCTTTCTTGGCCCATTGGGGCTGTCCTCTTTATTTTGTTCTCTTCCAGATCACCAGATATCCGGGCTTTCTCTTCTCCCGTTCTCCTAACGTATCTTAGAAGAACCACTCGGATTTTCTCTCTGCACCATCGACATGGACTTTGGCAGCATAATTCTGTACTGGTGCTGATTCTGCTTAAACGTACAATGGCTCTTTTTAATTAAAGTTCCTTCTGTATTTTGGTTCTTTCTCTTCATTTCAGTGTGCCTTTTGACATCATCGATAAATTCTTACTACCTCGTTAATTTTTTGAAAGCAGCTGCTTTCCCAAACTTCATCTTGCACCGATTCTCCCTCTCACGACACCCAAAATCAGCTTTGTCCTGGGCGGCGTCCTGTAACACCGACCGACAGACACCTTGCGTATTTTTGGTGGTTTTCCTTTCTCTCTGATGTTGTTATTTATGTTAAGAGGCTACGTTGTCGGCTTCTATTTTTTATGTTTGTTTATCCTCGAATGATGCTAGGTTTGGTGTTCAGAGGTAGAAGTTCCTCGTCTCTGCGTACCGTAAGTGTGAGTGTTGTCCGAGTTCTCCTATCAGATACTGTGATGGAATCCCAGCGAGTGACGTTCAACGACACCAGTTCAGTGGGGGGTGACCCAGGAGAACAGTGATCGAACAGAGTTGTGGACATCCCCACAGGAGAAGCTTATCTGTCACTTGTCTGTAGGTTAAGGGAAACAAACTGCTTGTACCGGAAGCAAGATTTCTTTGCAATGTTGTCGTTTTGACCTGGCCTGGGAAACAGTACGGCTACATCCGGTCTGTTGAGTGATTTTGTAACACTGAAGGAACGCTCAATTCCGTTAGTGAATCCTGGTTCCCTTGGATTTCTGCTCAGTGTATTTCTAAACACGGGGCCCTGCGGCGTAAGCAGGGGGAGCTCACAGCAGTTGGCGTCCTGGGTCATCAGTTTCCCCAGAGCATTTGCCACTGACTTCATGCAACGGTGCTGTTCTCGGGACGGGCAATTTTGAGTCAGCCCTTGGTGCCTGTTTTCAGTTTGGTGTCACTAGTTTAATGTCACCTTGAAGTTGGTGGCAGTTGCCCCGTTTCTCTGTTTTTGTCTTTAGTTCTTGACCAAGTGAGAGGGGAGAGATTATAATGGAATCGCAACTTGGAACTCATCGCTTTTCCTGGGATAGTCTCTTGCTCGTGTTTGTAAAATATCTATTACTGTATTTATTAAGAATTTCTGCGTGACGTGCCTCATACCCACGACCATACGTTCTGCAGCTTAATTTTGCATCGTGTGATAATCCGCTGCAGTCTAGGAAGCGGTATGATCAGGAGGGGAGGAAAGGTTTCCAGTCCAGGCAAAAAGGTAAACGGTTTTTCCTCTCAGAGGAGTTTAAGAAGAGAAAGGGTTTGCTGATGACGGACAGTGAGTTCCAGGGCTCAGCAGAAGGGTTCTTGTCAGCAGGGAGGGAGGAGGGGAGGTGGGTCGGGTGGGTAGGTGTGTGCAGTAGGACTGGCATCCCGGTGATGGTGGGTCCGAGCTTTCTAAGATGTGATGGAATCTCTAGAAAACAGTAGCCTGCAAACATTTGCAGACTTCTCTCTCCCTCTCCCTCCCTCTCTCTTCTCCACCCCTTGCTTTGGTTTGGTTTGGTTTTTCTGTTTGTTCATTTCACTGTCAGATTTATTTCAATCTTCTCTTTATAGAATCTAGTTTTATTGGATTGAAGTCCTACTGCTTTGTGATAGTCAAAAGTCGAGGTGGTAAAGAGGTACGTCTGAATACCGACAGATGCTAACAGCGGTGTGGGGACCTCACCCAGCCTAACAGGACGTTGGGTAACTCAAGACAGATTATTTTACTTCTAAATGCGTTCACTCCTAACTCAGCTGTAAGAGCAGTGCTCAGTTTCTCGCGGAAGGCAAAGAGTTTATATAAAATTGAGCATTTGTCTTGAGGCATGTGTTGGTAACTTCACACAAGGAGTTTTCTCCCTGCTGTTCGGTTCTTTTGTTTTCATTTGTACTATCTGTGTGCTTCCTTCTTTACAACTTAAAATTGTTTTTGCTCGACATTTTGCATCAAGAGTGTTGGACCCTGAGGGGTTGGAGGGTAGTATTTCCTTAATCGACCGCTCTTGAGATGCTGCATAAAATCCAGGACGGATGATTGAGACGCATCTTCTCTCAAAAAGTAAGCGTGAAGAAGACTCGGATAACCGCCTACATCGTGTGACTGGAAGTAAAAGCTTGACCAGCAGCCGACTTGGTGTCATCATACCTGTGCTCCTTGACTAACCAGTCACTGAGTGAGAATTCGGGATTTCCAGAGTTACTGTCCGAATCCGTTTCAGGGCGAGCATGCCATTACACCGTGTGACGTGAATGCATGCCCTGGAAATTAAAAGCATGTGAGCCTTGTGAAATCGTTAAAGGACTGACCAGATCATTATGATACAGGTGTGGAATTTTCCTGCGAGTGGAATTTTCTGAGGGCACATTGCAGCGGTGTTAGGAGAAGCGCTGTGGATACTCGGCTGTGAATGTCCCCATTTCCTCTTGGCTGTGTCGTCTGTTTCCATTAAGTATGAGCTGCTTTTGCTAAGTGCGGGTGCTCTTTGCCTTCCTTTGGTAAGCTCGATGCGACTTCTTTTGTATGGCAGGTGTTCAGGATTTTTCCTCCCCTCTGAGTCATGAACGCTAACCTCGTCTCCATCATTCTCAAATTATAGCTGACTCTATGGTTATGAGAAGACTCAGGCTATTTGATATAAGCCTCTTTTGTTTGCTGGTTTGTGTGTCACAGCGTCTCTTATTTCTGCATTTGAGGTCGAGTATCATGCACTAACTTTCTTTGCAAAGGCTCTTCTAACAGCTGTGCTTGGGATCCTGTGCCCATCCATCCACCTTACCCAGTGCTGCTTCAGTCTACTGAAAATCACTTACACTTGCATTTTTGAAAAAACCAGAACTACGCCTCTGAAATAAAATTAAGATCACCTTAATGCCGTCAGCGATGGCTGTTAACGAAGATTTCCTTCTGGTCTTTTCTTCACGGGCACATATTTATGCAGTAGTAGTTACAGGGCACATACAGTTGTGATTTTTGGTGTTTTAGTTTGCATTATGCTGTAAGTAGATCCTTATGTTATGCAGTCTCATATTATATTTAGTGACTGAAACGATCCCCTTGTATTTCTCTGTGGTATTAGTTTAGTTTCTCACAGTTGGATCCTTGGATCTTTAGATTGTTTCTAATTTTTCATAGACTTACTATCTTTATGTGTATGGCAATTTTATTTTATTTACTTATTCATTTTTGAGAGAGAGCACATGTGAGAGAGAGGGAGAGAGAGAGTCCCACGAGGGGAAGAGAGAGAGAGAGGGAAAGAAAGTGTGGAGCCCAAAGCGGGGCTTGAGGTTACTCAAAGCAGGGCTTGAGCCTGATGGGGGACTCGAACTCATGAACTGTGAGATCCTGACCTGAGCTGAAGTTGGATGCTTAACTGACTGAGCCACCCAGACGCCCTGGAAATTTTATTCTTGTGAAATACTTCCGAAGGAAAAATGCCGGGATCTGAGGTTAGTAGGTTAACGGACATATTTTATGGCATTTAATACTCATTTAATACACATTTATCAACTTTTCCAGTTTGTGCTTTCATTTTAGCCAAATTAACAGTTATACATCTTCTTGTGTATAAATGGCAGTGACATTGTTTTAATATTTTTACTTAGAGCAAATAAGCATCTTTCCATAGTTAAATAGCTGGTCTTCTTTTCGTGTGAACTGCGTCTCTGTGCCTTTTGTTGTGATACATTGAAAAGAGCTTGTCTGATCCTAGTGTAAATGTAAATTACACTTAGGTTTGAATTCCTAGATTTGAATCACTACTTTGGCCACTGTTTATCTGGGTGATCTTTAAAAAAAATAATATTTCTTGGGGCGCCTGGGTGGCTCAGTCGGTTAAGCGGCCGACTTCGGCTCAGGTCATGATCTTGCGGTCAGTGAGTTCAAGCCCCGCGTCGGGCTCTGTGCTGACAGCTGGGAGCCTGGAGCCTGTTTCAGATTCTGTGTCTGCCTCTCTCTGACCCTCCCCTGTTCATGCTCTGTCTCTCTCTGTCTCAAAAATAAAAAAACGTTAAAAAAAATTTTTTTTTAAATAATATTTCAAAGCCTCAAATGTAAACTGGGGATAAAGTCAACCAAATTTAAGGGAGGCAGTCAAAATAGGATGAAAATTTGTATTCCTATGTTCATTTATTAGAACACCAAAAATAAACTTTTAAAAAGCAGAAGAGGGGGAAATTAATAAGAGAAGAAATCATTGGTCCTTGATTTAAAATATAGATGTGATTAATAATGCAAAACATATTTTCTTAATCAGCAAAATAGACAATATTTGGCTATGTATTCAAGAAATATAATCCTTCAGGAATCAGAAAGGGAGTATAACTGTAAACAAGGAGATCATTCATAATTTAAGAGCGAATACTATATACGCATACATTGGAAAATTTGGATGTCATGGTCAATTTGAGGAAATTGTTAAGTCATCAAAACTGAAGAAGCATTTAGGAACCTAAATATACTATTAGCTGATGAAAAATCTGGAAAGTTAGTAAAAACCACCTAAAATGGCCTGATGTCCCAAAGTTTTACTGGATAGTTCTACCAAACATTAAAGGGAAGAAAACTCCTACATGATAATAAGGTATGTATTTCAAGCGTTATGGTAAGAACTCGTTCAAGGAGGAAAGTTTATTCCTGACACAAAAGTTAGAGCATGATACAAAACAGAAAAAGCTATCGACCGCTTTTACTAGTGCACACCTAAGGGTAGAAATGCAAAGTTTATTCAGCAGCACTTTAGAAGAATAATTTTTCATTGCCAAGGGTGATGGTGAGGTTGGCGCAGTGATCCTGCAAGAGAGGAGGAGGGTTTGGAGCAGGATAGCGAGGAGGGGGGTGGGGAGCGGCGCCTGGGGTGGTCGGTGCAGTTCTAGATGCATCTGGAAGGTAGAGCTGGCTGCCCCGGATGCGTAGTGTAGAACAGGAGGGGAAACGCTGGGCCGGGGAGGGGGGGGGGGGGGGGGTCTGTCTGACCCTGGGAGGGTGGGTTGCCATACATGGGGAGGGGGGGGGTAGTGGTGTGTGTGCAGGAAGTCGAGGGGTGGGGGAGGTCATCCGGTGCCCAGGGTTGGCGTGCCGCTTGAGAGAGCGGAGAGGGTTCTGGACCGGGCAGGTGAGGAGGTGGCCGGGCGTAACACGAGTGAGTGGGACCCGCCGGCCCGGGGACGGGGTGTGACGGTGTGGGGCCGGAGGGGATGGCCGAGGGCGCCAGCGTGGCTCGAGTAGAGAAGGGGACGCGCGGAGCAGCCCGGCGACAGGACCTTCACACGGGTGGCACAGGAGGTAGCGGAGCGGCGTCCGCGTGGGCGTGCGGCAGGGGTGCGGGCGTTCACGGTGCGTACCGAGCAGCAGGCTGACGTCACGCACGCCTGCTCCCGGGGGTCGCGTGTGACCCTTGGGGTATGGACACGTGGAGGTCCCTGGTGACGTCACAGCATCTCATTGGAGCGGCGGGAGCCCGCACGCGAGAGAGGACAGAAGTCTTAGGCGGCGGGTGCGTGGGGCTTCGCCTCCGAAGGAGGGGGGATTGCGGGCGCCAGCTGCGCGGGAGGGGAGGGGACCCCGGCTTTGCTGCTTGCGAGATGGCGCGCGTGTCACTTTCTCAGTCCCGCCCGTGCGGCTGCAGCCCGGTGCTTGGACGTGTCTACACCCGAGTCTAGCGAACACCGCCAGCACGCAGTGTCTCATCCCGTGAGGGGGTCCTTATTAGGGTCCACACCCTGGGCGCACCGCATGCTACACAGATCAGCATCGCTCACTGTGGCTGGCTCACATCCCGAGGCCTGGTTTCTGTCGTGCAAGTGTTTTACTTCTGTCGTAGGTGCTGTCGTTGCCTTTTTTTAAGTGTTTAGTTGTTCGTTTATATCGAGAGGGAGAGAGAATCCCACGCGGGCTCTGAGCTGGCAGCACAGCGCCCCCTCGGGGCTCGGTCTCAGGAGCCGTAGGATCGTGATCCGAGCGTCACCGTCTAACCCCCCAGCTCCCCAAGCTGATGTTCGCTTATCTGTTTTTCCCAGCGAGGATTTAAATTTCATGGAAGTTGGGGCGTTATCTGAATACATGGTTGAAAAAGATCTGATCACCTGCCATGTTCAGAAATGTATCTGTTGAGTTAAGCACTTAGACAGGTTTGTTTAACTTTATCATTCATCTGCTCTGATAACTTATTCCTTTCCTACTAGCCTTCTTACACCTTCCAGAAATGCTTGCCCTCAGTGTCCCTCAGTGATTTAAAACTGTTGTATCTCATGGACTCCCTTTTCCTAAATTATTATTAAGAAAGGCTCTTTCCTCTCACGGACCTTTTTTCGCCCTAAATTAAATTAGTTAATATTATAGACAACCCTTTGAAAACTTACAATAATGTTCTTTAGGATTGTTAAGTTTCCATTATTTCTCTTCCCTTACATTGAGCCGACATGGTTTTCGGAATCCCAGCCTGCTTGTTTCTACCACTTTTAACGGGAACTCACGGCGTGAGGTCTTTCCTGCTCAGTCCCGACCTTGTACTCTGCTCTTTGCTCTCCTGTGGCCTCCAGGGTCTCTGTAAGATGCTGTCTGTGCAGTTGCTTCTCCTGCGCCATGAGGGACCCGCCTTGCTGTGGAACACCCCCAAAACACCTCTGCGTGGCTTTTCCTCTGTGCTCATGACAGAGCAGGACGAGTAAAGGCAGCTGCTTTCGCTTTTGCTTTTTCCGCATAGTATTAGGATAAGCTCAGGATGAGTGTACTAATCCCTTGGTTGATATTTAGGATTCGAAAACTTTTTTTAAGTGTATGTATTTCGACAGGGATGGCACAAGTAGGGGAGGGGCAGAGAGAGAGGGAGAGACAGAGAATCCCAAGCAGGCTTCTCGCTGTCAGTAGAGAGCCTGACGCGGGGCTCGAGCCCACAAAGCCATGAGATCGTGACCCGAGCTGAAATCAAGAGTCAGACGCTTAACCAACTGAGCCACCCAGGCGCCCCTGCTTGGATTTTAAAACTTTTTTTGTAAAAGTGTCAGTGGCACCCTCTTTGCTACCCCCCCCCCCCATTCACTTTGCCTTTCAGGCTCACAGCCATCTGTATCTTCCCATGTGAGAGCTCATTCTTGGTTACAACTTTTCTGCCAGTGGTGTTTGTGTGACCCGATGACCTATTTATAATTTATTTTAGCCTAAAATACCTAAATCACTTTGATAACCATACTTGATATATAGCACCGTAAAGGGTTTGGCAGTTTCTTGTAAAGTTAAACATACATTTACTTTTCGACCCACGAATTTCACTCTTACAGATTTGCCTAAGATAATCGAAAACCTGTGTCCACAGGAAGACTTCTGGGTTCTTCTGTGTTCACACGAAGATGTTCACAGCAGCTTTATTCATAATATCCCAGAGCCAGAAAACACAAACATCCCACACGACCCACAGTGGTAGAACAGAGAAACACGTTGTTTTTGTTCACGCAACAGCATGCAGCGAGCCGTGGAAGGGACAGACCACTGGGACACGACAGTGGATGGCATCTCAGTGATATTGCGGCAGGCTGATAGACTCGAGTTCAAAACGGGACACGTTGCATGAGTCCGTTTAGATAACGGGCAAGGCTAATCTGTAGCGGACAAAAGTCACAAATAGTGGTAGCCTTGGGGGCAAAGACTGATTCAGAAGGACCGTGGAGATTTTACGGAGAGATTAAATGTTCCGTGTCCTTTGTCGTCGTTGCTCTCATTATTTTTACCGAGATGTTTATTATCTTCTGAAGGATTCTTTTGCTTAAAAATTATTTTATTTTTATTTTTGATGAATAAGAATGGTATATACTTCAGCGCACGTGTACATCGTAGAGTACACGATGATTTGATCCACGTGTGCCTACGAAGCGGTCACTGCAGTCAAGTTAAGGGACGCACCCGTGCCCGCCGGGGCTGGGGTGTGTGTGGCGACAGCACCGAAAGTCTCCTTCCAGCGGTTTTCCATTTGGACTACAGCGGTTTTGGTTCCAGACCCGTCCTCTACATCAGATTCCAGAACTTTCTCATCTTACACCTGAAAGTTTGTAACCTTTTTTATTCAGTGCGCGTAGTTAGTATTTCACGTTCATTTGTGTAGAAGTTATCACAAATGGGCAGAGACGTCCTAGAGTTGGCTGGCTTGTCCCCTACCTGCTGAAGGCCACGCCGCGTCCAAGTCCTTTGCTTTCTGAAACTCACACAGAGTTTGAGATTGTGTTTGCTTTTGTGTTTTGAGATTGTGTTTGAGTTTGAGATTGAGATTGCTTTCTGAAACTCACACAGAGTTTGAGACGGGTTGTGTCCGTCTTCTGTGGACACGCGGGAAGGCTGCTGAGTAAACGAGCAGCGGGGGGATCGGTGCTTCCCTGGGCTGTTCCTGGTCTCTTCTTTTCTTCGCATTTTAACTTCCTTTTGTGGATAGACACTTGCTCTACATAAAAGAAGAGAGAATTGCATACTGACCGCCGCATACCTGCCACCCAGCTTCAGTGATGACCGCGTGGCTGTTCGTTTCATCTGCACATCCCCTCCCCTTTTTGATTGCTGGTGTAGTTTAAAGCAAATCTCTGTCATGGTGTAATTTCAGCCCTAAAGGCTTCTGTATAGGTTTCTACTGGGAAATGACATTTTTTTTTACACAAAAACCTCAACTACATGCCATGTTCATGCCTGACAGGCCCACGTAGCAATAATACCTTCATCCTCGGGCCATGTTCAGTTTCCCTCAACTGTCTGAAAAGATTCTTTTTTTTTTTTTAATTTTTTTTTCAACATTTATTTATTTTTGGGACAGAGAGAGACAGAGCATGAACGGGGGAGGGGCAGAGAGAGAGGGAGACACAGAATCGGAAACAGGCTCCAGGCTCCGAGCCATCAGCCCAGAGCCTGACGCGGGGCTCGAACTCCCGGACCGCGAGATCGTGACCCGGCTGAAGTCGGACGCTCAACCGACTGCGCCACCCAGGCGCCCCTGAAAAGATTCTTTTTAAGTCATTTTGTTCAAATCAGGGTCCTTAAGTGGTTACATGTGCCACTGGGTTGGTATGTGTCTGTGTCTGTTTTACTCTTTTAAGTTCCTCTGTTTCTTTTTTTAAATGATCATCTTTTTCATTTTAATTGCGGTGTAATTGACACACAGTGCTACGTTAGTTTCAGGTGTAGGATATGGTGACTCAACAGTTACACCTGTTACCCGGTGCTCCTCACAATACGTGCACTCTTTAGCTCCTCACAATACGTGCACTCTTTAGTCCCGCTCACCTCTTTTCCCCACCCCCACCCCCACCCACCTCTCTCCTGATAACCATTGATTTGTTGTCTGTACGCAAGAGTCTGGTTTTTGTTCCTTTTTCTCATTCTTTGTTTTGTTTCCTAAATCCCACGTCTAAGTGAAATCATCTGGTATTTGTCTTTCTCCGACCCTTGGCATCATACCGTCTAGATCCATCCGTGTTGTTGCAGATGGCAGGATCTCATCCTTTTTTATGGCTGCGTAATCTCCCATTGTGTATACCCCACACCTTCTTTGTCTGTTCATGTTTTCACGGGCACTCGGGCTGCTTCCGTGCTTTGCCTGGCGTCCATAATGCTGCAGTAAACATAAGGGTCCGTACAGCTTCTCAAATGAGTGTTTTCATAATCTTTGGGTAAAAACTCAGAAGTAGAATGACTGGGTCATATGGTAATTCTGCTTTTAGTTTCTTGTGGAGCCTCTGGACTGTTTTCCACAGTGGCTGCACCAGTGTGCATTCCCACCAGAAAGTTTGTAACCTTTGACCGTCTTCTCCCCCATCTCCCCCACACCCCAGCCCCGGACACCTGCCGATCTGACCTATACTCCTGTGAGGTTGGCCTTTTAGATTCAAGTGAGATAATACAGCGTTTGTCTTTCTGTGTCTAGTTTATTTTAATTAGCAGAATGCCCTCTAGTTTCATCTGTGTTACCACAGATTAGCAGGATTTCCTCCTTTTTTAGGACTGGACTTCTGTTTCATGTTTATTTTTGAGAGAGAGAGACACAGAGCATAAGCAGGGGGGAGGGGCAGAGAGAGAGGGAAACACAGATTCTGAAGCCACTCCAGGCTCCGAGCTGTCAGCACAGAGCCCGACACGGGGCTCAAAGTCACGAGCCGTGAGATCATGACCTGAGCCGAAGTCGGACATGTAACTGTGACTGAGCCACCCAGGCGGCCCATGGACTGAATAATATTCTGATATTATATCTCCTCTAGTTTGTATACATACATGGGGTGTGTGTGGCATTTTCTTGATCCATTCATCTACTGACAGACCACTTGGCTCTTGTGAATCATCTCTGCTGTGTCAATAGGGCTTTAATATTGGCGAGTTGATAGGACATTAATATGCAAGAGTAGCCATAAGAGGACATTTTGCTCTTATGATGCAATCGTGTCACTAGGAATCAAAGGGAGGGGGGTGTACTCACCCATCCGCCAGGTTAACGATTAGAATTTGAAGTCTGACGACGAAATTCAAACCCTAGGGCACAGATTGTCACAGACAGCGCGTGTTGAAAAGTATTTTAAAGGCAGTGCGCTTTAACCTCCTTGTTTCGAAAATGGGAAGACGAAAGCTCGGAGGCACGGCGGAAGGAAACCCCGCGATAAGCTGCCCGTGTTGTGCATCGCCTCCTTGTTCCCACGGGTGACACCCCGTCCGGCCCAGAAGAGGTGGGGAACAGCTGTTCGTTCCTCTCCGCCCCACACCCAGGCCTCGGGAACGGCTGTGCTCTCCGAGGTGCGTGGTCAGAGCAAGGGGTCTGCCCGTGTGTCGTGTTTATAGGGACTCCTGTCGGGTGACTGAGAACCCAGCTTGAGACCAGCTACGGTTCCCCTCCCCGGAAGAGAGAGAAAGTGTTCAAAGAACGAATTGGTTCGCGAACACCGTGTGTCTAGTGTGAGGTTTTTAGGCAGGAGGGTCTCTGTGTGTCCGGATCTAGGGATTCAGACGCTGTCCTCATGACTTAATCTGTGTCTCTTAGCCTCACTCTCCTTTGGGTTAGCCTCAGTCTCCGATAAGCTCTTTCCCAGGACTTTGGGGGAAAAAATGTACAACAAATGTTTCTAATTACTGGTGAGGAAGAGAGAGAGTATGTTAGGACGGAATCTTTTCTCTGGAGTTCCTCAAAACTGGCAGCAGTCGAGTTAGGATGCTGTTTGCAGATGGTGAGGGAACAGCATAGGCTTTTGCGACCCCATACGGCCCTGCCACGCTTTGGGGGCATCGGGCTTTCAGAGCGCTCTTGATTTTTTCTGCCGGCCTTGCCCTGACACCGAGCTGTCTACCCGAGCAGAGGACCTGGGCAGTATCTGCAGCCGGACCGCAACTAGGAAGTTGTGACTGATACGGCGTGCGCAGTACGGAGCCACAGCACCTGGTCGGGGGCCCTGTGGTCTGCGTGCGGCCGGGTGCAGCCAAGCCGACAGGGTGCCCGGGTTAAAGGGCGGGAGGCGGACCCCAGGTAGGAGGCCCAGCAGAGGCCGGAGCAGAGAACGCACCTCCCGGAGAGCCCGATCCGGGGACAGACACGGGAGCGGCAGCACTAGGTGAGGGTCTCGGAGGAGCGGCCGGCAGTCTTGCGGCTGGTGTTCAAGGGCAAGAAGGAAGGCGTGCCGGCGGGTTTCCGTTCTGATGCCTTGGGGTCCCGCGTGCTAGTTCTTTTCTGTCGTTCTCGCTCCTGAGGAAGCTGTCGCTCCAGACTTCTGCGGGTCTTGAGTCTTCACCCCTTTTCGGCGACGATCGTCAGGGTGGGATTCTGTCAGCCTCTGGGGACACCTGGGGCACACGTGTGTTCCGGACTGCAGTCACCACAGGGGTTTGCACGCCAGCTGGGGCTCGCGTTTGAGACGCACCTGAACTACGGCCCCCTGGCTGCCCTGACGTCCCCTGCCCCTCCTTCACTCAGAGGATCCTGGGCCTGTGAATTGGCTCCAGCCTGGAATTCGTCCAGGCACCGTGACTTGCCGCGGAGAATCAAGTCAAACTTGTGTCCGCTGAAACCCGGAACTTTTCCCGTGGACACGGATGAGAAGATAGCAGGCCACCCTGTCTCTCCCAGCTCCGGGGACACTGGGATCAGGCAGCCGCCTGGCCGGGTCATTCCGACGGCGGCTTCAGGTCCGTCCAGGATGCGAGCCACCCCGGCTTCGTCTCTTGAGTGTTGTCGTAGCCACATGGCCCTGCCGCGCCAGGCCCCACCCCCACCCCCCGCCATGCATTGAGGAAACCCCCTTGGATGGGCCTTCCTGGCCCACACCACACACTTGTGCACACGTGCCAGTGCACCCTCCGGGACGTATTTCGCACAGCCTTGGTGCAGGGATCGTCTGTGATAATGCAGCTCGGGGATTCTTCTAGAAGAAATCCACTCTAGCAGTCCAGTCTTGCTCAGACTCGAAGAGATACCAGGAAGGTCTGGAGTTTCAGTTGTATTTGAAAAAGCGTTGGCCACTTTTGGAACGTACTCCCAAGCCAGCACAAGCCCGTGGAACCCAGCATCTCTGTTGAGTGCACGTTGTTGTGTGAATGCCCTGGGATCTCTTCTGTGCAGGGGAGGGTGTGTGATAGACTGCCAGGATCACCGGTACCTGTTGGCAGAATGACTGAGGGACTGATTCATCCCTTCTTTGGTCTGTTCATTCACATCCCTTCATTCCCCAGCCATTCGTTGAGAACAGTGCTTTGCAACGACGTGGATGGAGCTAGAGGACGTCATGCTGAGCTCAGTCAGTCAGCAAAAGACAAGGAGCATGTGATTTCACTCATACGTGGAATTTAAGAAACGAAACAAATGGAAAACAAAGGGGGGGGTTAAAAAAGAGGAAGAAGGACAAACCAAGAAACAGACTCTTCGCTATAGAGAACACACTGATGGCTGCCAGAGCGGAGGGGGGTGGATGATGGGGGAAATAGGTGATAGGGATTAAAGGGTGCACTTGTGATGAGCCCTGGGCGATGCATGGAGTTGCCAAATCATGATATCGGACACCTGACACTGATAATGACACTTACACTGGAATTTAAGGAAGAAGAGGAATGGCGAGTAATCGACCTTTAGGAGCGAAAGATATCTGCGTGGTTAAGAAAGAGAAAGGGGGCTTGAGACGGTGTCGTAGGCAGACAGTGACCGCATTTTGTAGAATGTGAGAGGCCACCCCGTGGGGAGTCTGCTATTCTAAGTGCAGTGGGAAGGACTTTAAGCCAGGAAGTGACAGAATTTTATTTTGTTTATACAACTTACCATGGTTGTTGTTTGGAGAACAGGCTTAGGGCGGCAAGCTTCGTGGTGAGGAAGCTTGTTAGAAGACAGCCTTTGGGTCCTTGGAGAGAAGTCACAGCGGTAGCTTGTGCTGGAGTAGCTAAGATCTAGCATCCGCCTTTTCCCCAAACCCCTCTACTGCTGGTGTCCCTGCAGCCCGGAGCTTTGGGCTTCCGGGGGCAGCTAGCTGGTCCTGCCACGGGGTAGCCATGAGAGCTGCTCCCTCCTGAGCCGGGGGTAGAGTTTGGATCGGACCAGGGTAGTGGCCCCATCGTGGCAGGTGGCTGGAGAATAATAACCTTCGTTGTACCCAGTGCAGCACAGATCAGTTGACAATTCTAGCATTTTACAGTGTTTCATTCGGTTAGCAAACTTTTATGCTACTTTTACCAAATAGCTGTATAAAACTTCAGAAATAAAGTTGTAATTTGTAACACTTGATATTTTAATAGAAATATACATGGCGCCTATAAATAATTCTTTTTTTTACCTTCATTTATTTTTGAGAGACAGAGAGAGACAGAGCACAAGTGGGGGAGGGGCAGAGAGAGAAGGAGACAGAATCCAACGCAGGCTCCGGGCTCTGAACTGTCAGCACAGAGCCCAACGTGGGGCTCTAACTCAACAAACCGTGAGATCGTGACCTGAGCCGAAGTCGGACACTCAACCGACTGAGCCACCCAGGCGCTCTGATAATTTTTTAAGTTTTTATTTATTATTTGTTTTTGAGAGACAGAGAGAGACAGAGCGTGAGCAGGGGAGGGGCAGAGAGAGAGGGAGACAGAATCTGAAACAGGCTCCAGGCTCTGAGCTGTCAGCACAGAGACAGATGCAAGGCTTGAACTCACATGCTGTGAGATCATGACCTGAGCCGAAGTCGGAGGCTTAACTGACTGAGCCACACAGGCACCCCTGTAAATAATTCTATGTCACAGCAATTTAATTTGCAATCAAGTTTTTAGTAGATTATAATATTTAAATAAATGTTCTTTAAAAGCATAATGTGTAAAAGCATAAAATTATATATACACACACACACACACATAAAGTTATATAATTAATAAAATGTTTTATAAATTAAGGAATTTTTATCTTATTATATTTAATTATGCCCTTTCTTTTTCTTTCTTTCTTTCTTCTTTTTTTTTTTATTAAAAGTACCAAGATACGAATATGCAGGGAGTTGTGTATGAATTAAACAGCTACATCGAACAGCGATTGGATACAGGAGGAGACAATCAGTTACTCCTTTATGAATTGAGCAGCATCATTAAAATAGGTAAGAAATGTTTTATATTCCTTCTGGTAGAACTTTTGAACCAAAGTGTCTTTTATTCTGTTGCAGAAAATGGAAAGAGTGATATACTTACTACAAGGCAAATGCAAGTCATTTATTTGCTTCTATTCTCGGGCTAAGTTTGAAGTGAAAATACTCTATTCTGAAACGACCAGAATGAGTCAAACCTAAAACTTCCTAACTTACCCAGTCTCAAAAAAGTATCTGCCAGATGTGCAAATGGAATATACTATGCTTTCTAAATAAAGCCTAGTTTCTTTGGAATGTGTAGTTTTGCTGAATTAAGTCACATCTTTATGCAGGAAATCCTTAATTTTTAAGCAACACAAAGCATTTTAAATTTATTGGGGCAGATGGCAGATCTACGTACTTTGATCACCTCTTTTCTGATGGGGAAGCTGTGGCAAAGGCAGGCCAAATATTTGACCCAAGGCCGCACGAGTGAAAAGGAGTGAACCGTGAGTCTATAGGCAAGCGATCCTCCGGGAGTAATATCGGTTACCTGCCGTGGGAACTGCCTTCACATGGCCCTGAAGCAGGGTTAGGAGAGTTCAGCCGTGTTCTCTTCGTGAGGCTGCATGGATACGTGCATCATCCTCTTTGGGTGATGCTTGCCTCGATTACTCATTATTATGAATATTGTGTCTTGGTATTTTTTAGTACTTTAACAATTAAATCCAGTTCCTAAACGAAACATGTTTTCCAATAGTTGTAACATTTAAAGTTTCACAAACATATTATTGCGTAGTGCATTGGCTGCTGTGTGCATGTGAGGATGTCACGTCTTAAAGTTTGCAATAGCTGATAAATAATGAATGAAAATGTTCTATGTCAATTGAATAAAGCCATAAATTGGTTGGCTCGATTCGCTGCATGACCGTTAATTATGTTAACAAGCCCTTTCACAAGATTCCTCTCTGAGGTCTCCCCTTAAAGAATTCATACGTGGTCTGTTCTTCCATTGAGATTAGTTTCTTCCTTTTTTATTACTTTGGCAGCCACAAAAGCTGATGGATTTGCACTGTATTTCCTTGGAGAGTGCAATAACGTAAGTATCTGAATTTAGATTCTGGTGCTCTAGATAAGAACGTGTCATAAGCTCTTTAAAAAAGGTCAGCTGGGCTACAAACCACAGACACATGGCAATTAAGTACTTGAAACTCATTTTGTATTTCGTTTCTGTCTACGGTTGTTGCCAGGTGAAAAATCTCACCAGCGTGGCAACGTTTGGGCATGAAATCTCACACTTGACTCACTGTTTTGGTTTTGGCCTGTGGTGTCCTGTCTTATGAATGGCACCTCTAGACCGTTTTGTACAGAAGATGCTTCGCACTGTGGGCTGGGGTGTCAGGGACGGCGTATGCCCTTTTCAGCACGCTGCCTGCAGTAGAATAAAGCAAGGACGAAAGTGGAGCATTTCTTAGGTGAGTTCTTTGGACTTCCTGAAGGCCACTGAAACAGTGCGGGGACGGCGTTACTCCGTGGAGGCCCCTGAGCCGCGGTGGCCATAGCTCACACTGTTCCGTGGTGATGCGTGCCACAGGCTGGAGCCTCTGTTTCTGTTGCAGCTTACTCAGAGCACAGCCCATGGTCAGATGCAGCGTGCATAAGCAGTTCAAGATGTTCAGCTTACTGGCATTTGATTTTTGTTGTGACGTTAAAACCACACACGTAACATCTTAAAAGAATATTCTGAGCCAATAAGAATTACGTTCATAGGTTAACTGTATAGAAAGCGTTTATAAATACATTTGGAAAAATTTCACTGTGTATTTCTTATGTGTTAGGCATTGTTCTTGGAGATTCGGGGTTTCTTTCTGCACTGTGATGCTTGTATTCATGAGTAATCAGAATGTGTGCTATTTATGGTTTATAAAATGGTAGCAGGAGTAGAGACGCAAGTATTCCGAGACGTTTAATGGTGCTCGTGAATAATACAGTAATGCAAAGGACGAAAAGTCGCTGCACAAAAATGTTTCCCGGCCGATTCACTGAACCCATCGTTGATCCTTTTTGTCCCCTTCCCTTGCATCGTAAAGATTTACGTTACAGGATTAAAAGCTCTTTGGGGCAAGGACCTTTTCTTACTAATCTTTGCATTCACCCAGCACCTCTCCTAGTGCCTTCCATGTACAGAGACAAGAGTTCCGTTAAGTTGAATTATTCAGATACCACTCCTGCTCCCAAAAACTTTATTTTTTTTTAAATTTTTTTTAACGTTTATTTATTTTTGAGACAGAGAGAGACAGAGCATGAACAGGGGAGGGGCAGAGAGAGAGGGAGACACAGAACCGGAAGCAGGCTCCAGGCTCTGAGCCATCAGCCCAGAGCCCGACGCGGGGCTCGAACTCACGGACTGTGAGATCGTGACCTGAGCTGAAGTCGGACGCTTAACCGACTGAGCCACCCAGGCGCCCCGCTTCCGAAAACTTTAAATGATACTTCAGACGCTGGTAGGTTTTTTTTTTTGTTTTTTTAAATTTTTTTTTCAACATTTATTTATTTTTGGGACAGAGAGAGACAGAGCATGAATGGGGGAGGGGCAGGGAGAGGGAGACACAGAATCGGAAACAGGCTCCAGGCTCCGAGCCATCAGCCCAGAGCCCGACGCGGGGCTCGAACTCACGGACCGCGAGATGGTGACCTGGCTGAAGTCGGACGCTTAACCGACTGCGCCACCCAGGCGCCCCAGACGCTGGTAGTTTTAAATGGCTAAGCTACTAAAATAACAAAGAGATCTCATTCTTCCCTGTTCATTCTAAAAATTTATTTCTAAAATTTTGGGACTTTTATTTAAAAATTAAGAATTCCTTTAAAAAAAAAAACTAGTGTATTCCTTTTAAAAAAAATTAGTATATTCCTTTTAAAAAAAAAACGTGCCGGTGTGTATGTGAGCTCGGTGCGATCAGGAGAGTGCAAGTCTCATTATGACGCCCCTGGGATCTGCAGACAGCTCACAGGGCTTGGCCTTGGCAGCCGAGTACCTGCCGTGTGACCCTTTTCCTTCAGTCACAGCTGTTTGTGACCCAAACTTGGACCAATCCGGTTCTCTGATGAAACCTGGATGCTGGACTCAGCATTTCTAACTGTTGACACGAAAAGAAGTGCGTGAACCCCGGGCACTGAGGGCCCCATGGGATGACCCTCTTCTGCTGTTGTGAAAGAGAATTGGAGGGGGTAGTGGGGGAAGAGTGGTTTCGGAGGTCAGAAAGGGCAGGCCACAAGAGGCCAGGGGTCTGCAGGCGGTGAGAGCCTCAAGAAGTGCTTGACTGGAGAGCCTGGGTTTAGATTCCCAGATCCCAGACTCTTAGTCACTTGGCTGCAGGTTTGGCTTTATTTTTGCAGGCTTGTTTGTACATTGTACATTTGTACATTGACCTCCGTGAAGTAGCTTCCTGGAATATGTGACTTAGAAAAACCTTCTGTGTCCACAACATCTAAAGCGTATTCTATGTATATCGCTTCTAATTCTTTTACTTCTGTAACTTAATCGAGGGGATGATAGTCTGTCCATCCAGGCTCTAGTCGGCTCTTTATTCTCCATTCCTGAATTCCCGAGGTCAGCTAATGGTACTTGGCATGGTTCTCTCTGGGGTCACTGCTTCCTTGGTCCACGTGTGGCCTGGGAACAGCAGAGAGCGTGGCCAAGATGTGGCTAATTCTGACCTTCTCTGTCGAGCCTTCTTAGTATCACATGCTTCTCCTTCGTAAAACTTAGCTGTGAGTGTACGTTTGTGCTTTGTGGGACGATTGGTTCATCTGGCTCTCTCTAGAATGTACGCTTTGTGAAGGCAGAGACCTAGGGGTACTACTGTGTTTGGTCGGCCACATTTTTCTTTCTGTGCGTTCAAGTCTTCCATTTGGAATCGGGTCTCTTCTATCCTGTAGAATTTCCCTTAGTGAGGGTACACTGGTGGGAGTCTCTCAGTTTTTGTTGGAGTAGGTCTTTATTTCAACACTTCCTTGAAATACATCTTTGCCGGATAGAGAATTCAGATTAATAAAAATTCTTCTCTCTGTATATTGACTTTAACATAGTTGCTTTCGGGTTCTTTTTGATTTTCTCTCAGTTCTTCAATATAGTTTTTTATTCCCTGGATATTTTTTCAAGGTTATCTTTTATTTCTTGGGATATATTAACTAAACCTCTTTTATATTGTTTTTTTTTCACCCAGAATTTACATTTCTTGGCTTTTGTTTCACCCACCTGTCAACAGCCGGTGGCTTATTTGCTTGTGTGTCTCATTTTATTTGATGTTTTGACCGTGAATCATACTCTTCCTCGGACCTTTTAAAATGGGTGTTCTTGAGGGTTGTGTTGAAGTTCTTTTCCTGGAGACAGGATATGTATTCGTTTTGGCCGGTCACCTAAGGCAATACCAATCCAGCACGACTTTAAATTATCTCATGAGATTTCTTTTTCAGACTACAGAGTAGTATGGATTCCAGCCTCACAGCCACGTGATGCACAGTTATGATTTCTCAGAAGAGATCTTCATTTTCCCTCCAGCAGCAAATTCAAGACAATCTGGTGTCCTAGTAATCTCCTTGCGCCTGTAACTATATTGACCGTAACCACCAGCTTCGATGAGGCGCCAGCCCGTTCCGGTCCTGGCCTCCAGCAGGTCTTGTCTCCCGTGGTGCTTTCCTGAGGGAGGGTCAGTACATCCAGGCTTTGCTCGCTCTCTAGAAAAATCCAACTTGGGATTTGCTTGCCTCGCAAGTTCCGTTATTGACTTCTTTTTAGATTCCTGTGCATCCTGTCCATTCTTCTCAGCCCAGCAATGCATTAGAAAGGATTGAAAATGTACTTTATCCAGCCTTTAAAATTTTTTTAAATTGATTTTTTCAGGAGTATCAAATTATCTAATCTGCCCTATTGCTTGAACAGATGTTGACATACTTCTAAAATGTAAGCCAACCATATTAATAAAATAAAGCTTTTTTTTTTTTTTTTTTTTTTTGGCCGGGATGAGCAGATACACATGTATTTTCTTCTATTCCTTCCTTTGTAAAAAGGGGCATGTTATAGATATTTGTAAATCTTTTTTATTTTATTTTACATATATTTTTTAATGCTTTATTTATTTTTAAGACAGAGTGTGAGCAGGGGAGGGGCAGAGAGAGAGGGAGACACAGAATCCGAAGCAGGCTCCGGGCTCTGAGCTGTCAGCACAGAGCCCCACGCGGGGCTCGAACTCACAAACTGCGAGATCATGACCTGAGCTGAAGTTGGACGCTTAACCGACTGAGCCACCCAGGCTCCCCTTGTGAATCTTTTTTAAATTGCCTCAGGATTTTGAATCATAGTTATAAAGCCTTACTTAAATAACTCACATATATAACAAAATGTATATGCTTTAGTGAAAAAATTATAATAAGGTAGCCCAAACAGACTGAGATAAAATTTTTAGTCTGTATCAAAAATTCCAAGGATTAAGATGGACACAGGGAGAATTATAAAATGCTTATACTTACAAAAGTATTGTTTTCTTTTTTTATAAATAAGAACCAGCAGAAATTAATTAATTTCTGGAGTTGATGCGTTGATAAATATAACTTAAATAAAATTTATGTATGTCAGAAGTTCCCCTAGTAGAATTAAAAACCCACATTAATATTGTTGGAGAGAAAAAATTGAAAGAAAACATGGAAAGTTCAGGAAAAGATAGAAAACAAACGAAATAGTGTTAAAACACTAAAAGTAAAACATAAAATAGATTGTGGAAGTCTCTACCAAAATATGTCACAACAAAATTACAAGTAGGATAGACCCAGTTACTGAAAGAAAAAAATTGTAAGTTAGGTTTAAAAAACTCACAACTGTCTTCTGTTTTATAGAGGCACATATAGAAAAGGACTTAAGAATGATTGAAAATACAAAGAGAATTTTAGGTGAAGCAGACCTATTCCAGAAAAATGAAAACAAAAGGAGAGACAGTACCACAGGATCAATGACGAAGATGAGTTTGGGGAATAAAAGCATTAAATTGGAACAGGAGATCACTTGGCATTTATGAAGGGTTTAGTCTTTAACGAGGGGAGACCTGTTACTCAGTTTACCCAGTAAGTGTTGATGCGTTAAAATTTGTAAAGCAAAACAGTCACACCAAAAAAAAAAAAAAAACCAAAAGGACAGAAATATACAATAGTGTTTCAGTGATTGACAAACAAAAATACAATTTGGAGAATGTTAGTAGTATCTGCAAGTAGGTTTATCCAAAAAGTGTGTGTGTGTGTGTGTGTGTGTGTGTGTGTGTAATTTTAGGATTTACCAACATGGGTTTCCCTTTCCTCTTTGGGTTAGATCCTATTTTGATGTGTTTAGCCCCCATTGAAGAGTTCAGATCTCCATAATGGCTAAAAACAAGGAAATTAAACAAAATTAATGTGCAATGTCACTTCTTGGGAAAAAAACAAGTATAGTTATTGGGATATTCAGACAATTAGGTTTACAAAAATGAATTGTTGTATTGCTACAACCCTGGGCAAGGCTGTCCACTGGGGATACTGCAGATCCTTGAAGCATCTTGTATGCATTTTTGAGCATTAATAAATAAGGGACAAAATAAGTTGATTCATGAGTTCAACACATTTTTATTGGGTACGATTACATGGTAGTAACCTCAGGTACTAGAGACACAGTCATAAATTAAAGGATCTGTCCCCTTGGGATGTGCCGTTTTAACCTATGGATTTAGAAAGAGAAAAGCCATATAAACAAGGGAATCTAAAGACTTTATACAGATATGAGGTATTTACTGACCTAATTAACAAAAGAGAAGACACAGTTATTTATGTTTAATAATCTAGAAAATAAAACAGGATGAAAATGATAAATTATGAGAGGATACTTGTACTAATAAATGTGAAAATGTAGGGGAAAAATGGTCAGTTTTTTTTAAATGTTTTATTTTATATTTGAGAGAGAGACAGAGTGCGAGTGGGGGAGGGACAGAGAGAGAGGGAGACACAGAATCAGAAGCAGGCTCCAGGCTCCGAGCTGTCAGCACAGAGCCCGACGTGGGGCTTGAACTCACGAACTGCAAGATCATGACCCGAGCTGAAGTCAGACGCTTAACTGACTGAGCCACCCAGGTGCCCCCAAAATGGTCAGTTTTTGAGGAAAATATAAATTGTCCCATTTAATGCTAATAGAAAACCTAATAGACCAGTAAATGGAAGAAACTGAAAACGGTATTAAAATAAAGCTCTTCTAAAAGCCAGTAGGACATGTATTCAGCAGGCTGTTGAGTACCAACCTTGTTTGGGCAGTTTGCTGTCCCCGAGAGCAGTGGTGAGCCGGAATGGGCTCCCTCGTTCAACACCCCACCCCCAGTGCTCTTCTCTTTCATTTCCCCCCCGCACCCCCGCCAGCCCTTCGGGAAAGACGGGTCCCATGCTGTGCACACTGTTTCAGAGCTGGGAAGAAGGACGGCTTCCCAAAGAATCATGATTCTGGAGTTGGCCCCTGTGAGTTCCAGTTCACCACTTGGTGACTTTGACAAGAGTCTTAAACTTCCTGAAGCTTAATCTAACTTCCGTTGGTTAAATGTTATGTCATGGATGCGATTCATTCGACAAACCGCTTAAAATACTTTTCATGTGCCAAAAATCTATGCTAAATCGATGAGCATACGAAGATTATAAAAAACAAAACAAAGCCAAACAAAACATTCCTGTCATCAAAGAGTGTAGGGGAAATCGAGAAATCCACAGTTGATTATCACATCTGGTCTTGAGTGCAAACGGAGAGAAACCCCAGGTGTTCTGGGATGCCGAATTTGAGGGGGTCTTGGGGGGGGGATCACTTTAAAAACAACTCGATGATTAGCTCTGTGTCAGCGGGGCCTGGAAGACCTCGCACTTAGTAGATAAGACGGGAAATAAAGGACTTTCTTAGGTAGAAGGAGCAGTTTGCGACAGGTCGGTCCAGAGTTAGGGCACGAAGGAGTGTATTTATGTCCTGAGCCTTACCAGGGGCTGACATCGATGTGTGCGAGGTGCTGTTGAAATACTTGTTGGAAACAAAACTAGTTTTCCTGGGATAGGATTTTGCTTAATTAAACTCTTACTGTTTTTACCATTTTTCTCTTCCATAGCTGGTCTTTTACTCTGATACATAACATCCTTTATAATATTATCATTACAGTTTTTTCTTGTGTTCTCAATAAGAGTTGTTTGGAAAAGCGTAAAACCTTTCGAACTCCTAAATTTTTAATTCCTATAGTACATTCGTACCTGGCTTTTCATATATTGATGTTAGAATCAGTTTATAGCAGGTAGTTTAAAGGAATCGTGTGACTTTCTTCAACTGCACAGTGAACTTCAGTAGGTTAATTTTAAGACTCCTGCAGGGTGGGGGGTGCCGGGTGGCTCAGTTGGTTACGTGTCTGACTCTTGGTTTGGGGTGAGTTTAAGCTCTGCGTCAGGCTTTGGGATTCTCTCTCTCTCTCTCTCTCTCTCTCTCTCTCAGAAGAAACAAACAAACTTTAAAAAAAAAAAAGTCTAAAAAGAATACTGCAGAGTTAGTTCTGTCTTTAAAATTCCAGGTGGATTTGGGGCCAGGTGGTCACGCCCACGTGCATAGATCTAAATTCGTTTACTAACCACTGCCATCTAGTGTCTTGGGAGAAAAACAACTTAAGGGTAAGCTTAAGTGATATATTTTTAAAAGTATTTCTAAAATTTAACTGATTGTGAGTTGAACCCTTAACATAAGAAATGAAGTTTCATGAATAAAGTGATCTTTGAATTGCGTATAGGAAGGAAGATGAGAACAGTGTCTATCACCGGAAGTATCTAATTGACATCAGCGATTTTCCCATTTCACCAAAAAATCAGGTTTTTTTTAATTAAATCGTGATAGTCTTTTCTAGAGTTCGTTTTTCCATCAAATTGATTTCTCCAAATTTGCTTTTTTTTTTTAAATAATTTGAATGCTTCCTTATTGCTTCACTGAGCCAATCTACTGCTCGTGACAACTGTTACCAATCTTAGCGGCTTTAAATTACCTCATCTTAGAAATAAGCAGTATTTGTCAAGTTGCATGCTCTGAGTGCAGTTGATTTCTTCTCTGGAAAGAGTAGGGGTGGTTCTGGTTTGAAACTTTGGAATTTTTCCTTGTTTTTAGTTGTTTTTATCTCTAGCCTCTAAAATATGTTTGTGCTGATCAAAGCTTTCATAGATTTATACAGTGTTAGAGAAAGAATTAATTTTGGAGACTCAGTTCAACATTGGATTTTATAGATAATTGATGTATTTTAAGTACATGCGTAAGTAGTCTTAATACAGTCTAAAATATTGCATAGTGATGTTTGATGGAAGTTTCCTTTCGCCCTCCTATAAAAATAATATTTTTTAATCTTAATCATATGAACATCCCAGTCAAACCCATATGCCAAAGATCATAATGATTTTTTTAAATAAAGTTACTATTTCCTTTGTAAGTTTCCCTGGAACTTACACTCATTATTGGTTAATGCATTAATGCAGCCCCCGTTACCAATGAAAAATGCAAAGTCTATCTTATAAAATAAACTGTGAATGCTTTGAAACATTCAGAACCAAAGCAAGACTTGCCTTGTCAGATCACAAAATGTACTACAAACTTGTCATAATTAAAACGGTACGGTAGACTGATCGGTCTACTGGCACAGAGTTGAGAATTCAGAAACAGACCCAAGTATTTGGTGGAGGTGTTAGTTTAACCACTGGGGAGTAACTATTCAGTACACAGCTGTCCGTTTGCTTATTTCTGTAGGGTAAATAAAGGTAGGTTTCATAGAACTTCCCCATCCCTTGAATACCTGTAAAATGCAGCCTCTAATTCAGAGGTTTGTTATTGACTTTTTCTGTTTGTGATAATAGCTGCCAATCAGTCCGTACAACTGCGAAGGTCATAAAGAACCCATCACTGAACACATAATTCAAGCCAGTGACTGATCTTCAATCAGAAATGGATGTTATGAAGGGAACTTTTGCACAGGAAATTGTATGGAGTAAAACATAGAAACAAAAAAGAACAGGAAAGCCCCTAATGCAGAGGGGAGAAAGTGAAACCACGTCAGAAACTGGTGTCAGTCCGAGGCTGGTCCTCATTCTCCCTTCCTGCCGGAGCCCTTGGCCTTCATCTGACCACTTATTCAATACTTGTTAGCACTTGTCCTCGGCTCCCATTTGGAAACATTTCTATCCCGTAAATATGAACAAAAATCAGAAGGTAATTGGTCAAACAAGGATAAAGTTTCCACAGTAAAGAGCTACTTAATTTTTTGGTAATTATTTATTGTTTACAGGTTTTTCAGATTCAATCAAGTAATTGAAAGATTTCCAAACCTTTTATTGTCAGGAAGCCCAATACATAGACTAGCTTTCCAGACAACCTTGGTATGGTATTTGCTTACCTGTTGCTTGTGCCCCATATATGAACTCTATAGAGGCAGTAAACATTTTATGATATTAAATACATGATCTCCTAGTAATATAGGGATGTATAAGCTATTCTTTCATGATTGACTTTTGAAGGTTAATTATAACTTAAGATATTATTAAATCTAGCCGTGGAGGGCATATAACACAAAGCCATCCAAAAACCATGTCTGTTGTAGATCTTCAAACACAAACAAAGCCAAAGACTATTTAAAAAAAAAAAAAAAAAAAAGCCCAAGCCACTGCTGTGAGCCTGCCCCAGAGTTTACCTTCTGTCACGGTCATGGCCATGGGAAGTCCTGTAGGAGCTCTGCAAGCCCTCAGTTCAATTCAAGTTCATTTCCTGCCTTCTGTCTTTGGTAAAGAAAGAGAACTTTCTCAGCAGCTTTCTTAGGATTAACTTTCTCATAGTTTGAGAAAATCGTCATTAACTCTGATTTTTCTTCCGGCTAGATATACCGTATCCTTTCCACCTTTTTCTTGCAATGATCCCGTCTTCCCATTCTTGAATAATTTTTCTACTCTTCTTTCAATCTTAAGAGAGGGTGGCACACTGGCTTGTCATGTGGCGATGGTAAGAAATCTGATTACATCATCTATGCCATGTGCATATTGGTGGGTAATAGAATTATAGTAACTTTAAAAATAGCGACACTGAAGTCTAACCTCTAAAAATAAGGTGAAGTTGTCATTTACCATCTTATATGTAGTTAAATCTTAAAAATCTTTTAAAAGTGCATAACTTGTAATAAGCGTTTTAAACTTAATCCCTTAATAAGAATCATTTTAAAAATATTTTTCACAGGCATTGTACTTAATAGCAAATACTACTTAGGCACAGTCCAAACTGATAGAGCTATAGGCGTGAATAAAAATATTTTGAATTTCGCCTCTAATCTGTAAGTAATGACTTATTTCAAGCAGCTGGGGTGCGCCTATGCTTTGCTTTCCTTTCCTTCTCCCTACTCCTGGCTGATTGAAGGAGCTCGAGTTTATAGGGTTTACTCTCCTGTGATTATAAGTTAAGATTTTATAGGAAGAAAGTATTCTCCGACATTACAAAGCCTTGAAGACCACTGATCTAATACGTGTATAATTAGATCCAATTCGATGTCTTTACCGAGAATTTGCTTAGTAAGTATTAATAGGAACATGTATAGCTTAAGAGGATTGTCTAATCTTACTGCTTCACAGGTCTTCAGGCTTTAACTTACAGCAGTCCAGTCTAAGATAAAAGTGAAGTGCTGGGAGAATTTACTGAACCTTAATACTTTTCAAATTGAGTAGATAATCGTAATATAGTGATGTCAAAATACTGCCCCCAATCTCTAGGGGATTTGTTTTGGTTAGCAATTCTTAGTAGAAATTTATTCAAAGTACTGGATTTAGTAAAAATAACTGATCATATTTAAAAAAAAAAAACATTTATCTTAAGATACCTTCAGGACTTTACCTTCCCACCTGGTCGTTTGAAAGGGAAAGATGCACCCAGATTTGTCCGTAATTTTTTGCACAGAGAAGAGCAAAATGTTTATCGAGAGTATTTTGAATCTGTCATTTTATAGTCAGGCCAGTTTAAAGAATGGAGTGATTGAGTCATAAAAAAAAGAGGAAGAAACAACGTTCTGAACAACTTGACTTGTAGTCACTGATCCTGTCTCCAGATCTGTGTGCCAGCCTCTGGGGCAGGTTGGACCCGATGTTCTCTGTTTCTCGTTTGGCAATATCTGGACCCCAAGGACCACTTACTTTGTATTTTATTATTTTCCGTATATCGAGATAAGAGGCCATTTTGCGAGGTTTGCTGTGCCTGGACGTTGATTTTAGTTCTACATCAAGCCTGTGTTTTGTGTCCCATTGGGAATACCAGAGAGAATTTCACCTCACACACCCCACTTTGATCATTGCAAAGCATCTTCCTCGTTTTCGTTGGCTCAAAGATGCCTCATGACTGATAAGTAACACCTAGGAGTCTGTCTGTTAGTGCGGAAGTACAGGGAGGTCTGTAAAATCCGTAAGACGTGTTCTTTCCTTCTTCTAGAGTCTGTGTGTGTTCACCCCCCCTGGAATCAAGGAAGGGAAACCCCGGCTCATCCCTGCCGGGCCCATCGCCCAGGGCACCACCATCTCTGCCTACGTGGCCAAATCCAGAAAAACGTTGCTCGTGGAAGACATCCTTGGGGTAAATGGCTTTTTGCTTTTTGTGACATTCGTAACCTGAAATACTTATTTCATGCAGGTGGCATATCATTTTGCTGTTACGATTCAAGCCATTTTATAAAAGCATTAGAGCGAGATACAGATCAACAAATGAATTTGTTTGTAAATGAACTTTTGTCCTCAGAAAATCCTATCTTACGATACCCACCGAGGGCTACTTTTAGCTCTTATTTCAGTCCATACCAGTACATTTGAACATAAATTGTAGGTTTATATTCATGTAAACTAAATGATTGCTATGGGTGTTTTGTTTTGTTTTGTTTTTTGGTTATTTATTTATTTTGAGAGAGAGAGAGAGCACGAGCAAGGAAGGGTCAGAGAGAGGGAGGGAGAGAATCCCGAGGAGGCTCCCTGCTGTCAGTGCAGAGCATGACCTGGGCCTCCATCCTGTGCACCGTGGGATCGTGACCTGAGCCGTTGTCTCACTGACTGAGCCCCCCAGGCGCCCCTGGATGATTACTGTTTTGTGTTTCATGTCGTAGCAAGATGCACACGAATGAGTCAGCTGGTGCTGAGGGCTGTGCTGCCCGAGTATCAGTGCTGTCACCCAACAGCCACTTGTCACTTCTCCTGAGCCCTGGATTGGGCCACCTTCAGCTAGGCTTGCTTGTGCATCTGACGTCAACTGGCCGTCGACTGACGTCAACTGGCTGGCCTTAGATGGCCTCAGTTCTCTGTGTTTGTCACTCCCACACCTCCCCAGCTCCCCACCCCACCCCACCCCTAAGTAAGGCCAGCCTGGAATGTTCTCAGCGATGGTGGCAAGGCTTCCAGAGAAGACTTGGAACATGCAAGTGAGTTTTCAAGCCTCTGCTGGTATCGCATTTCCCACCCTCGCGTTGGTTCAAGTGAATCACGTAAGCAAACCCGGACTCGATACCGGAGGGTACTGACGAAGGACGCGGACGTAGGGAACGTGACGAAACGGAGCCCTTAGTGCAGTCTCCCACGCGATAGGTGAGCCTCGTGATGAAGAGTCACTCCCTGAGTTTAGGCTGAAATGGACAGGTAGGCAAACAGGTGTAAGGAAATTGCTCTGGAAAGTGCTAACTCGGAGTCGAGAGACCTGGGTTTTAATCGTGGTTTTGCCTCCAGTTATCTGTATAGATGCGGATGTAGATGATGAAGGTCCCTGAAAGACTAGATCTAGTCGTAGGCTACTCATGTGACGAGATAGAAATGCAAACTACTACAATGGCGGTCATATTACAACAGATGAATATGCCAAATCAGCATGTTTGCACTGTAAACTCACACGATGTCCCATCTCAAACACACTGCAGTTTTGGAAAGTGTTAAGATCCCATATAGGTTGTCCCTTGAACATGTCCTAGTGTATATTCAAGCTTTCAAAAGACCTGTAAATCAGCAATACTGATCTGTGCTGTTGATTTATGAAAAGCTTCCTACAGAACAGCAGAAATTCAATAAGGAGAGTTAGTGTTTTGGGATTAATTCATTTGATTTCCCTGTATTCCTTTGAGTGATTTGTTAAGCTAGAAAGTTATTAAAGTCAAAGGACTAATTTCATTCTTTATAAGTAATTGATAATTATTAGATGATTTGAATACTTAATATGGGCCTTTGAGATTCAATCAGAAAGATCATCGTTAACGTACACTTTGACATTATTTGCGGTGCCTGGGTGGTTCAGTTGGTTAAGCATCCGACTTCTGCTCGGGTCATAATCTCACAGTTTGTGAGTTTGAGCCCCGCATCAGGCTCTTGTGCCGACAGCTCAGAGTCTGGAGCCTGCTTCCAACTCTGTGTCTCCCTCTCTCTGCCCCTCTCCTGCTCTCTGTCTCTGTCTCTCTCAAAAATAAATAAAACATTAAACACTTTTTGAGAAACCCACACACTTTGACATTATTCTAACCTGAAAAAAAGAAAAGAAACAATAAACTTTCCTTCTTGTGGTGTTTACATGTGGAGTCGTTTTCACTCGTGACATTATACCGGTAAAGGCCCCGGAAAAGTTACGGCACATAGACGGTGACGGATAAATACGTGTTAGCCAGCATAATTCCTTTTATTATGGCATGAAATTAATATATATTCATTAATTAAGTAAATTCTACTCCACAGGGATAAAGAAACATTAAAGCAGTATCTGTATATAGGTGCCAGGTTACTAAAGATAAACTTTTTTTTCCCAAATTATGATTTAAATTCTAGTTAGTTAACATATAGTATAGTAATTGGTTTCAGAAGTAGACTTTAGTGATTTCATCACTCACATATGACACCCCGTGCTCATCTCAACAAGTGTCCTTAATGCCCCTCACCCTTCTAGCCCATCCCCCACCCACCGCCCTCCAACAACCCTCAGTCTGTTCTCTGTATTTAAAAATGTCTTAAATACAGTCCCTGTCTCTTTTTTCCCCCATTCCCATGTATTCACCTGTTCTGTTTCTTAAATTCCACATACGAGTGAAATCGTATGGTATTTGTCTCTGAGGCATTTTGCTTAGCATAATACACCCTGGTTCCATCCACGTCGTTGCAAATGGCACGATTTCATTCTCTTTGATGGTTGAGTAGTATTCCCTTGTATCCATGCACCACGTCTTCTTGATCCGTTTGTTAGTCGATGAACATTTGGGCTCTTTCCGTAGTTTGGCTGTTGTCGATAGTGCTGCCGTAAACATCGGGCTGCGTGTGCCCCCTAAGATAAGCCCCCAAAGATAATACAGTTTATAGTGTCCATTGTCATTTGGTTTTCCTTTTAAAGAGACTAGCTGTGTTTTATTGCAAGTATTAGGCGATTTCTGACAAGAATCATAACATAACAATTCCATCTCTTACTGAAACTGAATCTGTATCTTTTCTCCCTTTATTTTTCAGGACGAACGATTTCCAAGAGGTACTGGCCTGGAGTCTGGGACCCGTATACAGTCTGTTCTTTGTTTACCGATTGTCACTGCAATCGGTGATTTGATTGGCATCCTTGAGCTGTATCGGCACTGGGGCAAAGAAGCCTTCTGTATGAGTCATCAGGAGGTGAGGCTAGCCCGCTGAGGCTACTCATTAATATTGTTCAGTTAATGGATGAGTGAATAGCGCAAACCACACGTTGCTTAACAACGTTTTGATGGTTTTTAAAAACTTTTTCTTTTGTACTTATTTAGAGGGAAAACTGATTCAATTAGACGTATAGTAATCTAGGGGCGCCTGGGTGGCTCAGTCGGCTAAGTGTCCAGCTTCGGCTCAGGTCACGATCTCATCGTTCGTGAGCTCGAGCCCCGCCTTTGGGCTCTGTGCTGACAGCTCAGAGCCTGCTTGGGATCCTCTGTCCCCCTCGCTCTCTGCCCCTCCCCCAGTCAAGGTCGTATGCATGGGCAGTCTCTCTTTCTTTCTCAAAAATAATACCTACGCGTTAATAAAAAAAGAAATCCAATAATTTATTTTAGTAGGAATCCATTCTAACAAGACAAATTGAAGTGTGCCGTATTATGAACTAAATAAAGTAGCAGGATGCCTTTGTAGAATTTTCACTTTCTGGTTGTCTTTATAAAGTTTTCTTAAAAACGACCTCTCCCTAGAGCGTATCCTGAGTAAAGGCTCCAGCACCAAATACATTTGGAAACCAGTGGGCTCCGTGAAGTATTCCCTGGATCACAATTGGCTCATTAACCCTAAAACCAGTTACTGCCGGGATGTGTGTGTCACTCCCAGGGTGCATATGCGCCCGTCCCTCAGGGGCCTTGTCCACTTACCGGGATGACCCCCACCTCCTGCTCCCCCCTCCCCCAGCCACGCTGGACCCTCGAGCAAGGCTGACCCGCTCCGGCTCGGAGCCCGCACACGTGCTGTCCCTCGGCCTGGGCTGTGCGTGTCCTCGTTGTCCCGACCCAGCCGCCCCCCTCAGGAGCTGTCCCCACGTGCTGCCCTCTCGCGGAGGAGGCCTTCCCTGAGCGCTGCATGTGGACTCGGGCGGCTCCCCCAGCATTTCCTCTCCCTCTGGGGCCTCCTTCTTTCTCTGGCCCCTTGTCAGCAGCTGGCGCGCCGTGCACCTCGCTGACTCTCCTCCTCGTCTTTCTCTCTCCCACGGTCCGCCGTGAGCTGTTGCGGTGTCGCTGCTGGTGGCCGGGTCCCCGGCATCTAGGGGAGTGCCCGGTACCTACTAGGCACCCAGCAAATGTTGGGGAAGCGAACGAACAATAAAAGAAGCGGAAGGGTCAGGAATTTGAGAACTTGTCAGCAGAAGGTTGCAAATACTTCATCGTTTTATGCTAGTCACCGAGGCCATTTTAATAGTGTTTTTGTTCAACTGGAAAGTAATCATTTTCTGTGAAAATCGTCAGGGGCTAGCTCTCTCGGGCCTTTGTCTTGCTTTTTTATCCCAAATTAAGAGGATCGGGAGAGCGTTAGGCTCCATTATAAAGGAGCAGGAAATACGAAAGAGAAACCTTCTACATATTCGATGCTCTGCGTTTGGCAAAATATTCAGATACTCAGTGGGCTCAGGAAATTACTCATACACGGTTATGCTGGAGGCGCTGTGTTGGGGTCTCTGCATGTGACTAATCAAAACGCGTGTCATCCCTTTTTTTGTAGGTCGCGACAGCAAATCTTGCCTGGGCTTCAGTAGCCATCCATCAGGTGCAGGTGTGTCCCGGGGGTGTTTTCCTGGGGGCTCCGGTGCCCCACTGGGGGGGGGGGGTGGGGCTTACTAAGTGACCCTAGTGTGTCATTTTTGGATATTAGGTGTTTTGTTATTTCTCAACTCTTGTGTCTACTCACTTATATTTACTTACTCCCTGCCTTTAACATCTTGCAATTACTGCCGTGGATTTATGTATAACTATAAATCGTTTATACAGTAAATGGTGTGGGCTCTGTCACAGTATTTGCTTTCCACTGACGGCCTCCTGCTGGCAGTAACATTGATATTATCATGAGTCCCATTTCCTAAATTAAGGCATCCTCTGAACTAAATGGTATATGAAACTTTCGTGCCCAATTTCAGATACTGGCTTCTCTTGAAAATACGCTCTCGTTGGAAAGACCACAGACTTTATTGAGTCTCCCAGTAACTCAACCTCAGAATTCGGGGACACGGCAGCAAAACAATTCTCCCCTCGTACCCTCCACCTCTCTTTGTTGCAGAAAAATCTGTTTCAGCAAACTCAGATTGTGGGATAGGAGGAGAAAAGGCACACAGTTAGAGGGTGATAGCGTGGGGAGCAAGGACCTCTCGGACCCGACCGTCTCGCGTATAAGCGGGATGCGTGCCCACGTGTCAGTCGCGTGAAGTGGGAAGTAGTTTTAAAGAGCAGCCGTGGAGGTTGGTCGCCTGGGTCTGAATGCTGGCCCCGTCCCTCAGTGACTCTGGAGCGGGAGCGTGGTTCTGCACGACTTCTTGCTTCAACGAGGAAAGCAAATCCCTAGTCCGTGGTGTTCTGTGCTGATTAAGTGAGATAATAAAGTGCGTAAAACAGAGCTTAGCACACGTAAGCCTTCCATAGATACTTGGGATTGAAGTATCTCAAGTCTCAACTTGCCATTGATAGTATTACCATGTTATAAAAAGTGATCGCGTCACTTTCAAAATACAGTGAGGGCAAATAGTATTCTGGAATTGTTCCTTTTCGTCAGGGGAGCTCTCTTACAATTAATAGTCATCATTCTCTTTGGCAGGTGTGCAGAGGCCTTGCCAAGCAGACCGAATTGAATGACTTCCTACTTGACGTATCCAAGTAAGTGTTGGTTTCGAGGGGTGACGTAGTTCTTCCGGATCAGGGGTTTACCCTCAGTGCAGGCTCCGACGGCAATAGGTACTGTGTATTCTGCAGTCGGTAGTCTGGTAAGAAAGGTTCCCGTCCTGGACCGTGAGGTTACGTTCGCACCCGTGGTCACTTTACAAGTGAAGGTTTGCAGACGTATATGCGATAATACTTATTTGCAATTTGGTGCGTATCTTCTAATCAGACTCACTAGCGCATGTTAAAGGTACTAAGTATTTCTGTTTTTGCAGGAGAAAGCCGAGAGCAGTAGAAGAGGAAATGTTCTAGTTTATTATTTTCCAAAAACCCTCTCTGGCATTTTCTGAAAATATCAGTAAATTAAACCAGATGAGCAATATCTTTTTTAAGTTTATTTATTTGTTTTGAGAGAGAAAGTGAGCAGGGAGGGGCAGAGAAAGAGAGAGAAGGAGAGACAGAGAATCCCAAGCAGGCTCCACGCTGTCAGCACAGAGCCACCGTGGGGCTGGAACTCACGAACCATGAGATCACGACCTGAGCCGAAACCGAGAGTCGGACACTTCGCCGACTGAGCCACCCAGGCGCCCCCGTATCGGCAATATTACTATTATTTTAATTTTCCCATGTATGGGAGCTCAAATACCACTTCAGAGAAAATGTTCCATTTCCCCGAAGTTTGCCCTGGAAAAGCTTCCTTGGGCGGGGGCGGAAGCAGGTAGGGACGTTCACCGCAACGTCGGTTCATATTGGTTCCCCTGCTCCCAGTGGGGTTGTCTGTAGATCTGAGCCATCTGCTGAATGGCCGAAATCTGAAATAATGGCCCAGGAGGTGGTCACTTCAGGGCCACATCCTCTGGCAAGTTATTGGAGGAATAATGTACCTGCTGTTCCACGGCCACCAGCAGCGGCCGGGACCGCGTCCTCCCTCACGGGCCACTTTGGTGGCACTTAGTACCTTCGTCATCAAGGACTGTTGGGACCCCAGCACTCATTAGTCTGAAGGTGCTGCTTTGTGTTACATGATGTTTTGAAATACGCAATTAGAGAAGCATGGGGATGAGGGTGCTTTCCTTTGATCACCAGGCCCCTGTGTCCCCGAGACAGAATCAAACAGTACTTCTGGGACACATGACTTGACCACCCAAGCGCACAGGAAGGGAAGCCACTCACCTTCCTTTGCTAGTGGAGTTGAACACCTTGCAAGGCTTCCACAGCCCGATTCGATCTCTGTAAATCTCTTCCCTCGGGGAAACCCACTGGACCTTCCCCCCTTGCTTGTGGTATGTTACATTAGCAGAGTCTCAGTGGCTCCAAGCTGGGTAATTTGTCTTTTAAGCGAAAGGCATTGTTTATCACTCTTCAGTTATCTTAATTCTGAGTCCCTTGCTAAGTTCCCAGGAACCAGTAGATCCTATATTAAAATATCCCCTAGAATACATGCCTACTCATTCCTCGTTTATCAGGTTGACATTTCAATGTAGCTGCCACGTATCTCCTAAGTATTTACCTGCTGTTTGTAATAATGAACACAAGTTACTCGTGTAAAATGATCAGGTCGTCATTATGTCTTGTATTCTGATGTTTCTTCTCCAATGAGTTACATGGCTTTCTCAGTACAGTGCAACTGTGTTTTAACTTTCCAGGTTTTCAGTGCTAATTTACATTTTAACTGTATTAATGAGATTAAGCAAATTTGAACATTTTTATTTCAGATCAAAGTTATTCATGAAAATATTAAAAATGGTGAGCAATTTTATCCCTTCATAGTTTTACTTAAATGCTACAAACTTGCTCTCAAATAGGTACTTACCAATAAAATACTCTCCAAAATTAGATACTCCATACGAAAGTTACTGATAAGGTTTCATTTATCTCTAAAGTAACTTGTTATTGGTTGTTTCCACAAAAGGACACAAATCAAACAACATGTATCTTTACGTTTTTTACTTAAATGTAGACAAAACTGGGAAATGTATGCAAAGTTTAAGATGTTCTGTGTTCCTATTTAGAGTAATTACCAGTTTTCTGTTCCTTTTTTTCCAGGACATATTTTGATAACATAGTCGCAATAGACTCTCTACTTGAACACATAATGGTAGGTTGGTTTTTGTTCGAAAATGATTCATGTCCTAATATATGGGGGAACATTTTAATGCATTATTAGAGGCATAAGCTATCTTAAAATCATGATGGAAAGACGGCACTTAGTGATCTCCAGGTGTTGGTTTGATTTCTTTGTGACTTTTGTTCATTGTGAGGGGGTTTGAATAACTTTTGGGAAAACGTCTGAGCTTTTCATTAGTTAGTGGCGAGCTAAACTTTGAAAAACATTCGGTGCCTTCTTATATTCTCCAAAAGACCTTGTGCATATCGACCGTAGTGGGGATTCCCAACCACTTGAGGTTCGTTCTGTTTAGTTTTAGTCTTACGTGTTCCTCTCTTCTGGAAGACTAGTGGGCACTTGGAGCTGAAAGCCACAGGAAGTAGACTTCTATGAAGTGAAAAATATTAAGAATATAGAAATATAAATATATGGATTAACATAGCTTGACTAGGGAAAATACTTGTTGACTGGTTCTTGTATTATTTATCTTTTTGAAGACCGTTTTTATTGAGATGTAATTCACATACCACACTATTCATCCGTTTCGAGTGGTCAGTTCAGTGGTTTTTAGCATATTCAAAGATACGTGAAGCCATCACCTGTCGATTTAGAACATTTTCATTACTTAAAAAAGACACTCCGTGTCATTTTAGCCATCATCTATTGAGGCCCCCATTCTCCTTCCTGCCCACCCCCGCCCCCATCCTAAGCAACCGCTAACCTAATTCTTTTTCTGTGGATTTACCTGTTCTAGACATCTCCCATAAAAGAGATCATGTAATATGTGGGTTTTGTGCCTGGCTTTTTTCCCTTAGCGTACTGTGTTCAAGTCCTCCCGTGCTGTAGCAAATATCAGCACTTCACTCATTTCTGTGGCTGAATAATACTCTGTTATGTGGATAGACGTGTACGTTCTTTGCCCATCGTCAGCTGATAAACGTTTGGATTGTTGCCACATTTTGGCTGATGGGAAAAGTACTGCTTTGAACATCTGTATAGCTTTCTTCGCTTGAATACGTGTTTTCAGTTGCTCCGTACTTAGGGAGTGGCACTGCCAGGTCGCACGGGGATTGTGTGTTTCACTTCCGGAGGAGCTGCTAGGCTGTTTTCCGTGCAGTTGCACCAGGTTCTGTTCCCGTCAGCAGTGCACCCGGGTTCCGGCTTCTCCACATTCTCACCGACACTGGCTATTCCTTGACTTTTTGACCTAACGCTCATATTCCCCAACGGTAGGAAAAAGGAAAGCCACTGAGCAGAATATAGACGCAAACATCCGAAATCAGTGATAAACAGCAAACCCAGGAGGAAAAGTGACATCAGCTAAGAAGCATTCACCCCAGGAATGCAAGAGCAGTTCGACGTTAAGTAATAAATTAACGTCGTTCCCGATTCTTTTTTTTTTTTTTTTTAATTTTTTTTTTCAATGTTTATTTATTTTTGGGACAGAGAGAGACAGAGCATGAACAGGGGAGGGGCAGAGAGAGAGAGGGACACAAGATCAGAAACAGGCTCCAGGCTCTGAGCCATCAGCCCAGAGCCTGACGCGGGGCTCGAACTCACGGACCGTGAGATCATGACCTGGCTGAAGTCGGACGCTTAACCGACTGCGCCACCCAGGCGCCCCAACGTCGTTCCCGATTCTAATTGAGTAAAGGGAGAAAAATTACATTATTTTAAGAATGGATTACAAAAACTTTATAATACTCAACATCCAGTAGATGCAAACTCCTGGCAAATTAGAAATACGAGGAAAAGTCCTTAAGTAGTTACGTAGTATCTGCTGGGGTCCTACAACCAACATACCTAAGGATGAGATATGGGAGCTTACACCCTGAGGAAAATTTGTTACTCTCCCTGCTTCCATCCAACAGTGTGCCTTGTTTTCACTGAATCTTAAATCCACTCTTGTTATCAAGAAGTTGCTTTCCACTTACGAGTAAAGCTGCGTGTGTGTGCGCGTGTGTGTGCACGTGCATACATGCGGGCATGAATGAGAGAGGCAGGTGGCTTTTAGGATGACCCTCTGATGTTTGGAGTTCATAAATGTTCCCAAAACAGGTCTAGGATTTCTGATTTCAGCACATAAGAGTACCAGTTCAAACTGAAAGCCTCTATTTGGGGAGAATGAAAACGTGAATGTTATGTTCAGAATCACTGATCTTAAAACAGAAGAAGCCTTTCTCACAACCTGTGATTGTTTTTCAGTTGATTTTCTTGATTTTCTGACATATTCAATAGCACACTGAACAGTAAAATTTGCCTTATCAAACATATGCACTCTCTTCTTTCTATTACCTAATTGCGGAGTTTTTTTTAATGTTTATGTATTTTGAGAGACACCTGTGCACAAGTGAGGAAGGGGAGAGAGAGAAACCCAAGCAGACTCTGTGCTGTCAGCCTGGGGCTCTATCTCGCGAACCGTGTGATCGTGACCTGAAGTGAAATCAAGAGTTGGACGCTCAACCAAATGAATCACCCACTACCGCAAATTGTATGTTTTTTTTAAATGAGGCAGAATTTGGGCACCTGGGCGGCTCAGTCAGTTGAGCTTCTGACTCTTGATTTCAAGAGTTTTAGGTAATACGTCATAGAGGTTTTGGTTTGCATTTTCGTGACGATTCATGATGTTAATTAAGCATCTTTTTCACATACCTGTTGACCGTCCGATGTCTTTTTTGGGAAAACATCTGTTCAAATCCTATGCCCATTTATTAATTGGATTGTTGTGTTTTGCTGTTTCGTTGTATGCATTTTTTATATATTTCGGATATTCATCCCTTACTGGATATATGATTTGTAAATATTTTCTCCCATTCAATAGATCTCCTCTTCATTTTTTTGATGGTTTCCTTTGCTGTGCAAAAGATTTCTTGTTTGTGTATTCCCACTTACTTTTGCTTTTTGTTGCCGTTGCTTTTGGAATCAGATCCAAAAACAACAAAAAGAAACAAAAACAAACCAGAAAAAAAAAAAAAAAAACATTGCCAAGACCAGGGTCAAAGAACTTACTGCCTATATTTTTGTTCTTGTAATTTTATGGTTTCAGGTCTCCCATTCAAGTCTCTAATCAATCCATTGTGAGTTAGTTTCTTCATGTGTTTCAAAATACTAGACCAGTTTCATTCCTTTGCATCCTGGCTGTCGAGTTTTCCTGGCACCCTTTATGGAAGAGACGACCCTTTCCCCATTTATATTCTTGCCTTCTTTGTCACAAATTGACCATCTGTGTGGACTCTCTATTTTGTTTTTATGCCAGAACCATACTGTTTTGATTATTATAGCTTTGTCATATCGTTTGAAATCAGGGACCGTGATACTTCCAGACTGGTTCTTTCTCAAGATTGCTCTGGCTATTTGAAGTATCGTGTGTGGAATGTTAGGATTCTGTGTTCTAGTTCTGTGAAAAATTCCATTGGGATTTTGATAGGGATTACATTGAATCTGTAGATGTTTTGGATAATACAGTCATCTTAACAATATTAGTTCCTCCAATCCATGAGCATGGAGTATCTTTCCAATTATTTGTGTCTTCAACTTTTTTCATCAGTGTCTTACAATTTCCAGCATACAGGTCTCTCCTTTCCTTGATGAAATTTGTTCCTCGGTATTTTATTCTTTTGATGCAATTGTAAATGGGATTGTTTTCTTAGTTTCTGTTTGTAATAGTTGGTTAGCATATAGAAATGCAGCAGATTTCTGTATGTTCATTTCATACCCTGCAATTTTACTGAAGTTGTTCATTAGTTCTAAAAGGTTTTGTGTGCGTGTGTGTGTGTGCGCGCCCGCGGAGTCTTTAGGGTTTTCTCTCTATAAAATCATGTCAGTTTTACTTCTTTTTGTCGAATGTGGATGCCTTTTCTTTCTCTTACGTCACTATTCTGGCTAGAACTGCTAATACTCTGTTGAACAAAACGGCGAGAGTGGCATCCTTGTCTTATTCCTGATCTCAGAGGAAAAGCTCTCAGCTTTTCATCATTGAGTGTGTTGTCCGTTCTCACTGTGTTGGTCTCTTCCCCGTGTTGGGCGAGCGTCTTTATGACCGTTCTTGAGTTCTATCTAAGTTACCGATCTCCATTTCATTAGTTTCTTTTTCTGATGCTTTATCTTGTTCCTTTGTTTGGAACATATTCTCTATTTTCTTCATTTTGCTCAACTCTCTGTGTTTGTTTCCTTTTTAAAAAATGTTTATTTATTTTTGAGAGAGAGAGACAGAGCGTGAGCAGGGGAGGGGCAGAGAGAGAGGGAGACACAGAATCCGAAGCAGGCTCCAGGCTCCGAGCCGTCAACACAGAGCCCCATGCGGGGCTCAGACTCACAGACCGTGAGACCATGAGCTGAGCCGAAGTCGGACGCTCAACCCACAGAGCCCCCCACCCCAGGCGCCCGTCTCTGTGTTGTTTCTCTGTACGAGGTGAGACAGCTGTCTCCCCCCGGCCTTGCGGGGGCACCTTGTGCAGGCCTCATCGTTCAGCTTCCCCTGGCGCCTGATGGCCTTTCACACCTTTGCGGTCGTCTCAGCAGCCGGATGTATTCTTGGTAGGGCCCCTCGTGAAGGGTGTGCTAAGACCTAACAGTGCTACACGCGGAAGGATGTGTCAGTGCCTCGTTCCTGGCTGATGAGAAGGAGAATGTCAGGCAGCAGCTTTTGGATGATGCAGATGTACGTACGACCGTACGTGGGCCTCAGCTGTGGAGCTGGCCTCCAGGGCGGCTGAACTGGGGGACATTTGTAAAACTTGGGGCTCCAGACGAGCGTACGAGCTCCTTTCTGAGAGGTACTGGCGAGCTGTGACAGGGCCGAGGAGAGCACGAAGATGGCGTCCTCGACCAACCGCCCCTGATGCTCCCCTGGGGTCTCCAGGTGGGCAAGCCTGCGACGGCTCCTCAGGTCGAAGCTCCGTGACAAGTCCACAGGCCTTTTTCACAGGAAGGAGGGGTGTGTTTCAGTCTGTGGTCGGTGTCGTGCCCTGGGGGGATGGGGCGAGGGGTAGCCTGGATTGTCACAGTCCTGTAGGCCCCGGTGATGCAAGCTCCCCACCCCTGCCCCGGCCACCAGAGCCAGGTGATCAAGGAGGACCCCCTGTGTGGACTGCATACGCCCACCAGCGGTAGTGAGGCTGACGGGCAGCGCTGGGCTGGGGTGCACCCACCGGCTTTCACGGCCTCTGGGGTGCACCCATCAGCGCTGTTAAGGTACAGGGGGAGTGCAGAAAAGGCACCAGCGCTTTTGTGTCCCCCAGGGCTCCTGCCCATCTGGCAGGCACTTTAAAATTAGCAAATGAATCTCCTTCAGGTACATTCTAGGAGCTTCTCCAACTGCTGCTTGTGCGCTGGTCCCTGAGGCAACTGAGTCTGTGTGTGAGCCCCTTAAGGCAAGTGTCCCAGGTTCCCATAGCGCTGTGGGTCCACCGGGTGTGGCCCCGTTGGTTGTCAAAGCCAGACATTGTAGGGGCTTAGGATATGGGTATAGGCGTACACATACACACACGTGCGTGTGGATCCAGTCTTCGGTTTCACTTGACCGAAGTTTTTATCGTGAAGGATGGCTGAATTGCTTCACGTGCATTTTTGGCGACATGAAGATAATTGCATCATCTCTTCCTTTGTTTTATTGCTACTATGAAATATTAGAGTTTATGATACTGAACAGTTCTGAATAGTTTTTAAATATTATAATACGTTAATTCCTAAGTCTGATTTACTAAAATTTTTATTCATGAGTTTTCTCTGGGTTCCAAGGTGAATTGGTCTGTGATTTGCTTTTTTATAGTATCTTTGTTAATTTTCAGTATCAGTGGCATAGCAGGGCTTCGAAAATAACCGAAAAACTTGTGTTCTTTGTGAACATAGGGTGGAAATTTATTTGTTGAAGATTCTTAAGTGATTCATATTTGAAATCATTTGGGCCTGATGCCTTTTATGGGGATAATGCTTTGACAATTTTTCAATTGTCTGTATTATTCTGTTTCTTCTTTTTTTTTTTAATGTTTATTTACTTTGAGAGAAATAAATAGAGGGGCAGAGAGAAAGAATCCCAAGCAGGCTCCGCACTGTCCCCTCAGAGCCCGACACAGGTCTCAGTCTCACGCACTGTGAGATCATGACCTGAGCCGAAACCAAGAGTCAGATTCTTAACGGACTGAGCCACCCGGGAGCCCTATTATTCTATTTCTGCTCAGATTTTTCAATTACTTATCAACTCACTTTTCTAGAAAATTGGCCGTTCTGTTTAGATGTTTATAGTTATTAACATAAGTACGTGCCAAAGTATTAAGCATTTAACATGACCTAGTCAGTAGGGATGCAAATTTCGCTTTTCATAATGTAATCACTAATAGTTCAGGACCGTTATTATTATTTAAAAGTTCAAGATACCATGAGTTTGCAGAATAAATGGGCGATTCTTCCGTTTGCCAAAACACAGTCCCCTTACTGTCTCCCTAACTTGATGTCGTTCATCCTTCCTCCAATGTTTATTGAGACTTCTTGGGTTACGCAAGGGTTATGTGTTTTAACCTAAGGGTTGGCAAACCTTTCTGGTAAAGTTTTAAGCTCCATGGGCCAAACGCTATTGCAGTCACTGAGCTCTGCTATTGTAGCAGCCTTAAACATTGCGTAAAGGAATGAACATAATCCTTTCCCAATAAAATTTTATTTATAAAAACAGGCAATGGGCTGGCTTTGGCTGATGGACTTAGTTAGCTGACCTCTACTCTAGGCCATGTGCTGGGCATTTGCAATACTGTGGGAAAAAGAAGCAGCTTCTGCTGTCCCAGAACTCACAGGCTAATGGAAAGACACAAACTGTCAAGTTCTCTTAATCTTAATATGCAGTAAAATCAGTGCCTGGCACAGCCTGTACTCAGTGCATGAGTACAATCTTTAAAGACAAGTATATGATATGAGATGAACCAGCATATCTAACCCATGCTGACTTCTTTTCATTAAACCAATAAAGTAGTTTCACATGAGATTATGTATTTTCCGGTGGCCACAAGGTGGCCCATGTCCCTCTTGCACAGACTTTTGTGATGGCTGTTTTCCTCCAAGAATCAGCTCTTTTTCTCCGAGGAATAAATCTCATGTCTACAATCTGGGGTCTGAGGTTGCCGGAATTCTCCAGCCGTAGTCCCGACCCGGCAGGGTCAGTGGGATATGTTAGCGTTAAAGAAGTAACTGCGGAAAGAGACCGATGAACAAGTGAATGACAAAGTGAACAGAGTGTTCCAGTTAGAAATGGAAAAGGGTGTTTTTATTACAAGAGCCAGTCCATGAAAATAGCTAGCACGAGTTCAAACACGCGGTCTGCCATTTACTAGCCATGGGATAGTGGATGAGGAGTTACCTCCTGCCTCGGTTGTCCTCACACGTAAAGTGGAGATGAAAATGCTCCCTGACTTAATGTTATTACCGTGAGGATTAAGTGAATCAAGGCACCCGGAGTGTGTAAACGTGTGGGCACCCGGGAAACGCTTAGTAATAATTACGCAGGATCGTTAGTGCAGCAAGTAGGGGCAACAAACGTGAATACGAACCTCACGAGAGATTACGTTTCATGTTTTGTTCACGACCGACGTGTCGCAGAATACCAGCCCGGCAGAATGGCTCGCCCGGGGGGCACGAGGGTAAGCCTAAAGGTTCTGGAAAAGGGACCGGCGTGAGGGAAGGGCTCTGAGGGGGCGGGGCCGGTAACTGCGTTCCAGCCCCTTCGAGACCCGTGCGGTGTCGGCAGCAGCACGGCGTGCATACCCCGCGGCTGTTTGTTTGTCCATATCGGTGCCGGCCGGTGTCAGCACGTTAACAGAGTGTTTATATGCTCACATTTGTTTAGTTACCACGCTCATTTGCTGCCCAGGTGGAGTATAGGTCAGCTGACATTTAGATTTGTGTCTGATAACGTTTGCCTTTTAAACTCTGAATTTCCCGTCGGCTCACTCTCGCTTTATCGTTTGTCTTTAGATATATGCAAAAAATCTGGTGAATGCCGACCGTTGTGCACTTTTCCAGGTAGACCATAAGAACAAGGAGTTATATTCAGACCTTTTTGATATCGGAGAGGAAAAGGAAGGAAAACCTGTCTTCAAGAAGACCAAAGAAATCAGGTACAGCTAGAAGTAGAATGTCCCTCTACTGCGAGTGTGGCTGTGCAGGTGTTCCGTTACCCACCTTTCTGTGCCTGTTCACAGGTATGCTGACAGTACTTGTCATACTGTGATATCATTCCCACCAGGACCCGCCTCCTGAAGGTAGTACTTCTGGGAATGACATTGCAGTGCCAGCGAAACCGCGCCTAGGAAGCTTTAGCGTCACTCCTGGAAATGCCGTCTTCCGGAGGCGGTCCTTTTGGAAATCATGTTGGAAAAACTTACTAGTGCTCCCAGGTAGGTAAAGGAACATCCCACCTGGAGTCTGCAGGTCCTCTGTGTAGGAGCGGCGGGGTGTCGCCCCCGCCCCTTCCCAGCCGACGGCGGTCTCAGCGTCCAGACCGTAGCGGAAATGGACCTGATAGGCTGAATGACTTGACTTAAGCACACGAGTCCGTAACCGAACAGCTGGTGTGCTCAGTCAGATAGCACACGCCCGCTGCATCTGGAAACTACAGCCTTCTTCGTTCCTTAAGTGGCAGCTGCCGTCGCTTAAATGGACGGAATGGGGTCTGGCTGTAAGGCGTGCCTGCCACAGTCAGGTCGCACAGTCTGAACCGCTGCGGGGAGCACCGTCACTGACGCCCAGAGATCGTCCTTGCGTTCCTTTGCTTATACGTCTCGTGCAACTGTTTTTCCCCGCAAGAGCGTAACGCGCTCTGGTGGTGGCAAACGCCGTAGGAAAACACAATTCCTCACGAACTAAGTTCCGCTCTTCTTTGGTCTGTCGTGTAAGAGAGCGGATCAGGTGCCAGAAACATGCGTGTGGCCCCGAGCCAGGCCTCACCACTGCCCCTGCCCCTGAGCACTTCCCCTTCTGTGCTGGGCCCTGCATTCCACACTCACGGATTCGCAGTCCGAAGTCGTGGCACTGTTTAGATTGGTTATTTTCACTTGTTTTATTTCTGGTGTATTTGCTTTTTAGCCCCTCAGTAAGTCAGTCTGCACGTAGTCATTTAGGTAAAGGGAGTTCTCTTGCCGAAGGCTCAGTGTCCCTTAACGGTGCTGGTATCGATCTCCTTTTGGAGACGGTCACTCGAAGTTTGCGTGGACGGGCCTGGGAGAGACAGTGAGGGGAATGTGCCGGCCGCGCTCGCTCCAGTGGCCAGCTGGTGCCAGCCGTGTATGTGAGCGCCTGCCTCGCCAGGGCCTCCGCTGACAGAGGCAGCCAAGCAGGAAAATCAGGCATAAATCATGAAATGGTTCTAACACGCTTTTCCTACAGCCGTCTAATTTGTTCTGTTCGTCTTGCTCGAAGCGCAAGAAAACCAGGACGAAACAAGCTTGCTTTCTATGCGATGTTGGGTTCATTTTTTGCTCTTTTAAGAAAGTTCATTCTCTTTTGTGTCGACTTTCCTTTTATTTTTTCCCCTAGGGAACAGCCTTAAAGTTGAGCTTTATTTCAGGAACAGTGATTTCCTATAATGTCGAAAATGTAATATTATGAAAAGTATTTTCCAGCTTTTGAAACCTGTAGATATCGTAGACTGTAGACATCTTTCTTAACTAATTTTGAAACGAGCGCATGAGCTATGATGATAGCACAACGAGAAAACTATCAAATGAGAATATATTTGTAAAAGAAAACGCTGATATATCAAAACATAATTAAGGGTAATCAAAGAAAGCGTGCATTTTGCCTGTTTTTAAATTTGGCAAATTAGAGAATTAAAGATACTGGACATTGTAAGTTGTGTTATTTTTAGGCAGCGCTTGTGTTATAAATGCCTTCAAGTCCTAGTCCTGCATAGTGTCTCAAGTCGGGTGTAAACTCTCGTGTAACCTATGAGTTTGGCTATATGTGTGGTGTGGTGGGACGTGTACTGGCGTGGACCTCGTTTCTGTTGTGCCACCAGTATTTTAGGAGTCCTGACAAATTACTGAACCTTATGGGCTTCCGTTCACACCACAGTGAGAATTCGTTAAGAAAATTTATGTTCAGGAGTGCCTGGCTGGCTCAGTCGGTAGAGCGTGAGGCTCTTGATCTCAGGGTCATGAGTTCAAGCCCCGTACTGGGCATAGAGCCTACTTAAAAACTAATAAATAAATAAATAAATAAATAAATAAATAAATAAATAAAAATAGGTATAAATAGTTAAAGAAAACTTATATTGCATCTTGTAAATTACAAGGTGCTTTGCAACTATAAAAGATTTATTATTGGTCATGAGAGGAGACTGCTAGTTCATTGTTCAGTTTCAACTTGTGACCCAGTGTAGTTTAATGTGTTGTGGATTATATCCTACAACAAGCTCTCCCGTGATGACCGTGCAGTGGTTTTCTACTTTACCTTTCCGTATTATGTCCTAATAAGGTGATTTTGAATACGTCAACGTAAAATTAGTGCGAGTATTTAAAAGAAAACAATGCTTTTTCGCTTACTCTTTAGTGGGTGGTGAAATGTTCCATGTTCCGAATTATTTGACATCATCTATATTTTAATTAGCATGTCCCTCTGGTTTTATATCTGCAGATTTTCAATTGAGAAAGGGATTGCTGGTCAGGTAGCAAGAACAGGGGAAGTCCTGAACATTCCAGATGCCTATGCAGACCCACGCTTCAACAGGTAAGAAATAGCTTACGGCCCATCCTTCTCTCTGTCACGTCCCACTTGGCTGGGGCCTCTGTAATGACGCGCCCCCAGTTCCCCACCTGCCATCGCCGTGAGGTCTTTCCTCCTGGGCGCTCTGTGACCCTTTCTTTGAACCAACTCTCTTATCAGTCCTCAAGTGTTTTCAGATATTTATAAAATGATAGACTCCAAACCACTAATGCTATCCAGCTACAGGAGATTAAGACGCGATAAACACATTTATACAGGAGCAGTTTAAACTTTTAAGGCTGCTTTCGTTTTTATTATTATTATTATTATCATTTTATTATTGTTATTATAGCGTTCTCATTTTTTCCTGGGCATATTCTCCATCAAACCGTACCTTACAAGGCAGTAACCTCTCCTGATGAAATTTCCTACCTTGGAATCCCTGTCCCATCATTAATTAACTCTGGAGTGACCTGGAGTGAGTTACTTTATCTCTTGGAGTCTCAGTTTTCTCATCTTTAAAATGGTACAGTGATGCCTATTTTGTAGGGTGTGTGTGAGTGTGCGCGCGCGCGCGCGTGTGTCTAAAATTAGAGAAAATACTCATAAGAGATCGGGCAACTTTGCAGCAGACAGAAAGCAGGGCCTCCATGGATTGCCGCTTTTATCGGATATTATTCAAGTTGGATATCAGATGGCTTGTAAAGGTTTTTTATTTTGTTTTGAGTTTCTTTGGAGAATTAGAAACCAAATTATATAATCTGATTTTAACAAATCTTAAAAATTGAAAGTCTCAGGATTGATGCTGTGACTGGTAGGGAGTAATAGTTCAAACATTTTGACGTTAGTGTTCTATTAATTCAAACATTTGGTTTACTTTAAGAGGCAATTAAATAAACAGTAAGCATTTTTTTCAGAAACTTGATTAATGACGAACATGTGCAACTTGTATATAAACACAACTTTATCTTAGTAATGTTTTATCAATAAATTACGAGCGTGTAGAAAATCTCAGGTTTTTTTCCAAAGAAACCCAAACTTATTATTTTAGTGCTTAAACATTGAAAATATTTATATATCCTTATTTATAAAACTGTTAGATAAAAATTTTATGGGTCAACTTTTAAGAACCATGAAAAGGCAGACAACAGACTGTGAGAAAATATTTGCAAAGCTTGAATCTGACAAAATACTGTCTCCAGAATATGTAAACAACTCTTCCGTTGTGATAGGATACCTCTACTGTAATGAATAGAACCCCACATTTTAACAAACATTTCACAAAAGAAGATGCATGAATGGCCATTAGACACATGAAAAGATGCCTGATGTGAGGGAGATATAATTTGACGATGAGATCTCGTTACACAGCAGTGTGAACGGATAGTTTTTACAAAGTGGCCCCGGCAAGTGCTGGCAAGGATGTGGAGAAGCCTGGGTTCTCATACTTTGCTGGTGGGAATGGAGAAAGGTGCAGCCACTGTGGAGAACAGTTTTGCAGTTTGTTGTAGAGTTAAGCATATACTGACTGCACTCAGTCGGCTGCACTCCGAGGGATCCAGAAAAACAACACGTATCCCCCCAGAGATTTGTCTGCACGTCTGCAAAACCGCATTTTTCACAATTGCCAAAAAACTGGCTGTCAGCAAATACTAATATCCGTGAACTGGTGGGCGGGTAAATAAGATGGGTATTCCATACCCTGGGACACTGCGCATCCATGAGAGGTGCTGGACCATTTGTACCGTGGTACCTGCTACCTGCTGAGACTGTGGATCAGTCTCAAAACATTACTCTAAGTGCAGGAAGCCAGGCACGAATGGCCGCCTCTAGCTATCTGGCTGTGTCTGTGGAACTGAGTCCTGTTTGTAAAAAATATTTTCTCGAAATCAGGAGGCCGCAAACATTTTCTATTAAGGATCAGTTAGTAAGTATTTGGGGCCATAACGTCTCTGGCACAAGTCCTCAGCTGTGTTGCAGGGTGGTGACAATCCATTCAAGAATGGTGCGGTTGTGTTCCATTAAAACTGTTAACAGGGGCGCCCGGGGGCTCGGTCGGTGAAGCGTCTGACTCTTGATTTCGGCTCAGGTCATGATCTCACAGATCGTGAGTTCGAGCCCCACATCAGGCTCTGTGCTGACAGCTGCGGAGCCTGCTTGGGATTCTCTCTCTCCCTCTCTCTCTGCCCCTCCCCTGCTCTCTAATTCTCTCTCGTTCTCTCTCTCTCTTTCTCATATGAATAAATAAATATACATTAAAGAAATAAAAATGTTAACAAAATAGCAGAGGGCTGTTTTGGCCCATAGTCTGCAGTGTGCTGACCCCTGCTCTAAATTCGTAAGGTGATAACTCCCATTTAAGTTTGTTTACTAGCAAGTTACATCTCTCATAACATACAGCCAAGTCCAAAAGAACGCTATTTTACCGAATTTATTATATTTTTTCCTCTGCATCCGGTTTGTCTGTGTTGACCTGACCATGCTGGATTCTCAACACCGGATGATAAACTGAAAGCCCCCTAGAGACTGTCCTGAAAATCTCTTGAAAATGAAATAACAAATTGGTTAGGCCGCGTTTGAAAAGATTTTAGCTCAGTACTTCCAAATGTCACACTGTCCTTGAATTTAGAAGCTAAGTGGCCCCATTACAGTTCCTTTGTAATGGAAGCATGTAAATCGCAAAACTCACTTGAGACTTATGATGGAATGTATAGTTCACTTTCTTCTGTGTGTGTGTGTGTGTGTGTGTGTGTGTGTGTGTGTTTTGCTCTCGAACGCTACCACAGGGAAGTGGACTTGTACACGGGCTACACCACGCGGAACATACTGTGCATGCCCATCGTGAGTCGGGGGAGTGTCATAGGCGTGGTGCAGATGGTCAACAAACTGAGCGGTAGTGCCTTCTCGAAAACGGACGAGAACAACTTCAAGATGTTTGCTGTCTTCTGTGCGTTAGCCCTACACTGTGCCAATGTAAGTGACGCTGTTTTAAATGTCTTTTTACTACTCCGTATCCACTTTGAACCCTTTTAGGTAAAGCAGTGGAAAGGTTTCTCCCCCCCGCTCCCCCCCGCCCCAGCATTTCCTTCATAACCCAGAAAAGTGATTCCTGGTTGTACATATTTCACGAGAGGTCTTAAAATGCTTTGGGGAAAAACAAAACTCTTCTAATAATTTGCATTTGTTTCAAGGCGAATCTGTTAAAAACAAAAATGAGGTTATGTAAAGGTGCAATGTTCAAATATAAGGTTTACCTGTGACGGTATCTACTGAAGTGAGTAAGGAAATGTTATCTAAACCCTTACTGTCTGTCATATGTCCTGCATCGGAGAGTCTTGTACAAAAGATGGCAGTGACTCCTGTGTTGACACCCCCCCGGGACAGTCCCACTCGTGAGACCGCGTGGAGCACGTCTCAGCACGGTGGTCAGATTAGGGGTCAGTGCACTCGACCCCCCCACAACACATGTGCCCTGGTCGCTGAATGATCTATTAAGTGAGTTTCCGTTTGTTTCTTAGGCCTCGCTTTAAAATAGTTGAGATAAACATTTGGTATTAGGTAAACTCTGATAATCCTTTAATGATATTACTGGCATTTAAAAGTCCGGGAAAATTGTAACCTTTTACAAAGCTAAACCAATGTAAATGGGAGTCACCACCATACTGATGGGGAAAAGTGTACTTTTTGGAGATAGAACCTCGAGTTCCATAGGGACAGCCACATAGCTGATGGAAACAGCTGAGAGATGATTAGGAACAAAAGTGACAAAAAGCAGTACTCTGGTGACTAGGGACAACCGTATGCAACTCAGTGCTGTTTAGTAAGAACACCCCTCCTCTGCGTCACCCTGTGCCCTCTCACGGGGACCTCTCCTGCCACCCAGTTCATCAGAAATACATTAGTACAGCCGGCAAATACTTTTTGCTTTAAACATTTTCTGTACCTGTATTTCTCATAAATCTATCTATATATATATATATGTTTGTATATATGTTTATATATATATTTATATATATATTTATATATAGACAGGCTTACATTTGTTTTCTTTAGTTTAAAAGTTGCAGAGAGGGGACCTCTGGGGGGCTCAGTTGGTTACGTGCCCGAGTCTTGATTTCGGTTCAAGTCATGATCTCACAGTTTGTGAGTTCAAGGCCTGCGTCAGGCTCTACACTGACAGCACAGAGTCTGCTTGGGATTCTCTGTCTCTCTCTCTGCCCTCCCCCCAAAATAAATAAGTAAACTTTTAAAAAAGTTGCAGAGAATATAATTTCTAGTATATCCTGAATATTGGTTTTTATCGGTTTTTTAAATTTTCTTTAGTGTTTTTATTTATTTTCAAGACAGAGACAGACAGAGCATGAGCAGGGGAGGGGCAGAGAGAGCCAGAGACACAGAATCTGAAGCAGGCTCCGGGTTCCCAGCTGTCAGCACAGAGCCCGACATGGGGCTCGAACTCACAAAACTGAGATCATGACCTGAGCTGAAGTTGGATGCTTAACCGACCGAGCCACCCAGGCACCCCCTTATGGGTTTTTTTAAATGTTTCCGGTGGAATCTACTGTAGCAACTTGAGAACATTATAGTCCATTTAAATATATAACAATAAGGTCATATGATCGTAAACTCTAGCATCATTCTTTTCTCTCTCTGAATATGTATTTCTGTACCCCACAGAAGTTTGATCTAATGTAACATGTTTTATGCTTTAAAGTGTTTTATTTATTAAGATAAGCTAAAACATGTATAATAAGTGTTAAAAACTAATTTTGGCTTGCGATAGTATATATGTCGTTATGTGATCAAAGTAACCATGTTACGAAATTTTGATAAATGATTATCAAAAGTAAAAATATCAATTATTGGAAACTGTTCTATCCTAATAAGATGTCTGTGGCTTAAAAAAATGGTTAATATACCTATAAATACATTTTACCTATTTTAGACTGAAACTAAGCTTAGTGTAAGTTTTTTATACTTTTTATTTTAAAATAACTTCAGACGGAAGGCAACGTTACAAAAATAATACAAAGGTTCCCTCATACCATGACCTGTGCTCCCCAGTGTTGGTATGTTGCCATTTTTACCTTGATTTTCTTCTTTCCTTCCTTCCTTTCTTTCGTTCTTTCGTTCTTTTGTTCTTTTGTTCTTTCTTTTGTTCTTTCGTTCTTTCGTTCTTTCCTTCTTCTCTCTCTATCCCATTCATAGATGTTGTGTTTCTCTGATCTGTTTGAGAGCGTGTTTTAGACAAAATGTCCCCTAACGCCCAAGTGCTTTTGTTTGTATTTTCTAAAGACAAGTACATCATCTCATTTTTCCACTGCAGAATATTTCAGAGTCCAGAAATTCCTGTTGGAACCGTACAAGTTTGTTAGGACTGTCATGACCCGCACTCTAGACTGGCTGGCTTAGACAACAGGAAGTGATCAGCCACAGTCTGGCAACTCCAAGTCCCATTGTATCAGTGACTTCAGTTTCTTCTGAGGCCTCTCTCCTTGGTCTCTAGGTGGCCCTCTTCTCCCTGTGTCTATGTACGGCCCTCCTCCTGTGCGTGTCTGGGTTCTGATCCCCTTTGCTCAGAAGGGCACGTGTCCTACCGAATTCAGGCCCAGCCTTTTGACCTCATTTTACCCTAATCGCCTCTTAAAGGCCCTGTCTCCAAACATGTCACGTTCCAAGGCACTACAGATTTAAGGTTTCAACATAGGAATTTGGGGACTAAATTCAGCCCCTAACCTATGCCAGGTATCTTACCTACAAACTTCTTCTTTTTTATGTTTATTTTATTTACTTAGAGAGAGAGAGTGCGCGAGCAGAGGAGGGGGAGAGAGAAAGGGGGAGAGAAAGAGTCCCAAGCAGGCTCCGCAGCTGTCCGCGCAGAACTCGACGTGGGGCTCGAACTCACGAACGCTGAGATCGTGACCTGAGTCGAAATCAGGAGTCCGACGCTTAACCCACTGAGCCCCCCAGGCGTCCCTAAACTACAGACTTCTTTAGCGTCCTTTCATCTGGACCCATTCCTTACTCTTGGCCTTTCAGGACCTGGGTATTTTTTAAGCATATAGGCTGGTGATTTTGTAGAATGTTTCTTAATTTGGACTTGTCCGACGTTTCCTCACGATTATATTGAGGTTATAATTTTGGCAGGACTCTCGCAGGCTGATGTGTTCCCAGCGGATCCCCTGAGCAGGGACACATCCTTTGGTGACGTTCGCTTCCTCGTTTGGTTAAGGTGCTGTCGGACAGGTTTCTCCTCTGAAACGTTTTCCCTTTTTCTCACCATTTGAGAAGAGAGATTTTTACCTAAGCCTCTGGAGTCACTTCCTCTTTCTCTCTTTCCCTGAGATACGTATTGACACCTCCGCTCTTACGCCACAGAATTCCTTCAAGCCATCTCATTGCCATCTTTGGAACTTTCTTCTTTGACACTGAGAAACTCGATTCCCACTGTTCAACATCAATTTTATTCCTACTTGTGCCTCTTCTCTCCAAGGAGGCCTGAAGTATTGCTTTCATTAATAAGGAAATGACAGAAAGCATTTTATTTTAGCAATTTCTCTTCATTTGCATTCCACCTGAGCTAAGATATGGAAAAAGTTATTTAAAATGGTCGATCAAAAGTTATTTTAAATGATCGGCTGGAAATTTATTTCTGTCTACCTTCAATATTTTGTGAAAGCTTTAGAAACCATTATCAGATCTCATTAATACCATATTTTATATTTCCATTTGTTTTAGGAGGTTTTTATACTAGAGCAACTTAAGGAAGGGGTTAATTTGAAATGGGAGGTGGAAAAAAGTCATTTTTAGGTGAGTGTATGTGTGGAAGTTAAGGAGGTAGAAATCAGTCCTCTTAAGGTCTATCCGGGATTCCATGTGTTCCTTGAAGAACGCATCACTGTCGGTTTAAACACTCCTGAGTTGGGGAGGAGTTAAGATGGCAGAGAAGCAGGGGGACCCTGGGCTTTCCTCGTCCCTCAAACACGGCTCTATTGAGGTCAGATTTTTAGAACACCCGGGAAGTGGATCTGCAGAGTGGCCGAGGATCTCCACAGTTGGAGGGAGACTGCGTGACAGGTGGGAGGTACGTGGAAATGATTTGGAGGAGAGAAAGACGGCGGTGCCACGGAGGGGGAGGGAACCCTTTCCGTGGAGAGACAAAAGGGAGAGAGAGAGGGAAGGATTGGGAAAGTGTGGCATAAAGTTTGCACAAGGGGAAAACCTCTTTGGCCCACAGACGGGAGAGCGAGAAGTACTGAGTGTCCCAGTTCTCTTTTCCAAACAGCATCTGGAACTTAAACTGTGAGGTTTTAGAAGTGCATGACTTTCTCCGGGGCGGAGCTGTGGCCTGTGCTCCTGGGGAGGAGGGAGCCGGCCCCGGAGTATATAGGATCTCCGGAGCGTACTGGGAGAGAACAGTCCCCTTCCTGGAGTACTGTTGGAAGAGGGTTTATTGCCTCCCAAGGATAAAAGACCCTGCAGGTGCCATCCAAAGGCCTTCTGTCAGCAGGGGACAGAAGTGCACCCAGAGGAAATATAACCTTTGCTGCTTTCAGCGGTGCTACACCATAGATTCCGCACGCTGTGCAGGCGTGGGACCGTTTCTCAGGGACAGAGGACGTCGCACAGAGTGGAGAGGCTCGACTCCAGAGGAAGGAGGGCACATCCGTGCGGTGCCCCGTGCTTTTAAGACTTTGAGTTTTGAATCCCAGCCCTGTGCCAAAGATAAAAGGCAGGACAGTCGTGGCGCAGGGCGAGCTGACCGCCCTCGCTATTCCGTGAGGGCTGCCTGAACAGGGCAGGGTGTGAGATCCCTGTCCGAGGACCGGAGATCGGGGTGGCGCCATCTTACCCCCAACACCAACACGGTGCGGCCTCAGAGTGCAACACACAGGCCCCCGGTGGAGGCAGGACCCGTTTACGCCGAACCCCGCCCCGCCGCAGGCCTGCCGGCTGCTTATCTGTGGGGGCCAGACTGACCCTGAGCCAACGCAGCAGGCCTCTCCTGAAGCCCAACACAGCCAGCACCTTCCAGGCCCCAGGTGTTCTGAAAATCAGCTCCTTCAGAACAACACCTACAGTTCTTTTCTTCTTTCTTCTTCGTTTGTACTTTTGGAATCAGGCTCCTAGTTTCTTGTTTGTTTTGTCATGTCCTTTTCTCTTTTTTTCCATCAGGCTTTTTTATTCCTTTTTTCTTTTCTTCTTTTTTTCCTTTCTTTTTCTTTGGAATCAGCCTTCATGTTTTTTGATTCTCTGGGTTTATTTTTTGGCTCCCTTTCAATTTCTCTCTTTTTGGGGATCAGGCTTCCCCCCGCCCGACACTTTTTTTCAGGGGTACTTCAACAAATGAAACACACCTCATTAAGGTTCAAACACTCCCCACTACAGGGGAGGAGCTCTGAAGTGGACTGACCAGCGGGAATGAGCAGTGGAATGCATATAAGATACACCAGAAACACTTCCTGGAGTGCTAGCCCTGGACAGTGTATGACGTCTTTCTCATATAGCAGTACTCTCAGGTGCAGGAACAATAACATGCTTTTAAAACACCCAAAAGAGTGGGATGAGGTGGCCTAGTGGTTAAGGTGATGGACTGCTAAAACACCCAAAAGACAGAAACTTAGCCAAAATGACAAGACAGAGGAATTCTCCCCAAAAGAAAGGTCAAAAAGAAATCACAGCCAGGGACTCGCTCAAAACAGATGTATGCAATATATCTGAACAAGAACTTAGAACAACAGTCATAAGACTACTAGCTGAGCTTGAAAAAAAAAAAAAGCATAGAAGACACCAGAGAAACCCTTGGTGCAGAGGTCAAAGACCTAAGAACTAATCAGGATGAAATAAAAAATGCCATAACTGGGATGCAAAACAAACTAGACGTACTGACAATGAGGATCAAGGAAGCAGAGGAGAGAATCATTGATACAGAAGATAAAATTATGGAAAATAATAACGCTTGAAAAAAAGAAGGAAAGGATATTCTATCACAAGGGGAGACTGAGAGAACTAAGTGATTCCATGAAACAAAACAATATCTGTATTATGAGAGTCCCAGAAGAAGAGCTGGAAAACAGGGCAGAGGATCATTTGAACAAATTATAGCTGAGAACTTCCCCAATCTGGGGAAGGAAACAGGCATCCAAGTCCAACAGGCACAGAGGACTCCCTTCAAAATCAACAAAAATAGATCAACACTGTTGATCATAGTGAAACTTGCAAAATACAAAGAGAGAATTCATGGTGAAACTTACAAAATACAAATATAAAAAGAGAATTCTGAAAGTAGCTAGGGCCCAAAGGTCCTTCACCTACAAGGGTAAACACATATAGCAGACCTGTCCACTGAAACTTGGCAGGCCAGAGGGGAGTGGCAGGAAATATTCAACATGATGAATAGGAAAAATATGCACTAAGAGTCCTTTACTCAGCAAGGCTGTCATTCAGAATAGAAGGAGAGATCCAGACTTTCCCAGACAAACAAAAACTAAAGGAGTTCGTGACCACTAAAGCAGCCCTGCAAGAAATTTTAAGGGGGATTCTCTAAGTGGAGAAAAGAAAAGAAGACCAGAAGCAACGAAGACAAGAAAGGACCAGTGAACATCACCAGAAACACCAAGTCTACTGGTAACACAATGGCACTAAATTCCTATCTTTCAGTAATTCCTCTGAATGTAAATGGATTAAATGCCCCAATGAAAAGACTTAGGGTATCAGAATGGATTTTTTAAAAACAGAAAAAAAAGATCCATCTATGTGCTGCCGACAAGAGACTCTTTTTAGAGCTAAATACCTTCAGATTGAAAGTGAGGGGATGGAGAACTATCTACCATGCTTCTGGAGGTCAAAAGAAAGAGTCGCCATACTTCTATCAGACAAACTAGATTTAAAACAAAGACTGTAACAAGAAATGAAGGTCATTATATCGTAATTAAGGGGTGTATCCGTCAAGGAGATCTAACAATTGAAAATATTTATGCCCCCAACTTGAAAGCACCCAGATATACAAATCAGTTAATAACCAACATATAGAAACTCATTGTTAATAATACCATGATAGTAAGAGACTTTAATACCCCACTTATAACAATGGACAGATCCTCTAAGCAGAAAATCAACAAGGAAACAATGACAGCGAATGACACACTGGAACAGAGGGATTTAACAGATATATTCAGAACATTTTACCCTAAAGCAGCAGAATACACATTTTCCCCAAGTGTACCTGGAACATTCTCCAGAATAGATCACATCTGGGTCACAAATCAGCCCTCAACAGATACAAGAAGATCGAGATCATACCGTGCATATTCTCAGATCACAGCGCTATGAAACTTAAAATCAACCACAAGAAAAAATTTTGGAAAGCCCTCAAATACATAGAAGTGAAAGAACATCCTGCTCAAGAATGAATGGGTCAATTAGGAAATTAAAGAAGAAGTTAAAAAAATACTTGGAAGCAACTGAAAATGAAAACACCACAGTCCAAATCCTTTGGGATGCAGCAAAGGCAGTCCTAAGAGGGAAGTGCATTGCAATTCTCAAGAAGTAAGGTCCCAAATACACAACCTCACCTTATACCTAAAGGAACTAGAAAAGCAGCAAATAAAGCCTAAAGCCAACAGAAGAAGGGAAAAAGTAAAGATTAGAACAGAAATAAACGATATGGAAACCAACAAATAAAAACCCAGCAGAACAGATCAATGAAACTAAATGCTAGTTCTTTGGAACCATAAACAAAATTGATAAATCCCTAGCGGTACTTGTCAAAAAGAAAAGAGAGGACACAAAAAATAAAATGGTGAATGAAAGAGGAGAGATCACAACCAACACCACAGAAATACAAATGATTATAAGAGAATACTGTGAAAAATTACATGCCAACAAACTAGACAATCTGGAAGAAATGGAAAAACTCCTAGAAACTCAAACAGTACCAAAACTGAAACAGGAAGAAATAGACAATCTGAACAGGCCCATAACCAGCAAAGAAATTGAATCAATTATCAAAAATCACTCAAGAAATAAGAGTCCTGGGTGAGATGGCTTCCTAGGGGAATTCTACCAGACATTTAAAAGAGTTAATACCTTTTCTTTTCAAACTATTGCAAAAAATGGAAATGGAAGGAAAGCTTCCAAACTTATCTATGAAGCCAGCATTACCTTGGTTGCAAAACCAGACAAAGACCCCTCTAGAAAGGAGAATTACAGTCCAACATTCCTGATGAACCTGGATGCAAAAATTCTCAACAAGATATAGGAAACCTAATTTTACAGTACATTAAAAGAATTATTCACCATAATCAAGTGGGATTTATTCCTGGGCTGCAGGGCTGGTTCAGTGTTCACAGATCAATCAACCTGATGTACCACATTAATAAAAGAAAGGAGAAGAACCATATGATCCTCTCAATAGATGGAGAAAAAGCATTTGACAAAGTACAACATCTTTTCTTAAAAAAAACCCAAGAAAGTAGGGATAGAAGGAACATAACATCATAAAGGTCATGTATGAAAGACCCACAGCTAATATCATCCTCAATGGGGAAAAACTGAGAGCTTTCCCCCTAAAGTCAGGAACATAACAGGGATATCCACTTTCACTACTGTTGTTCAACATAGTACTGGAAGTCCTCGCCTCAGCAATCAGACAACAGATTGGCAAAGAAGAAGTCAAACTTTCATTCTTCGCTCATGACATGGTGCTTTACGTGGAAAACCTGAAAGACTCCCTCAGAACGCTGCTAGAACTAATACATGAATTCAGCAAAATCAGAGGATAAAAAATCAATGTACAGAAATCAGTTGCATTTCTATACACCAATAATGAAGCAGCAGAAAGAGAAATCAAGGAATCGACCCTATCTACAGTTGCACCAAAAATCGTAAGATACCTAGGAATAAACCTAACCAAAGAGGTAAAAGATCTGTACTCTGAAAACTATAGAAAGCTTATGTAAGAAATTGAAGACACAAGGAAGTGGAAAAACATTCCACGCTCGTAGATTGGAAGAAAAAATATTGTTAAAATGTCGATACTACCCAAAGCAATCTATGTCTTCAATGCAATCCCTATCAAAATAGCACCAGCGTTCTTCACAGAGCTAGAGCAAACAATTCTAAAATTTGTATGGAACCAGATAAGATCCCTGATAACCACAGTCATGTTGAAAAAGAAAGCCAAAGCTGGAGGCATCACAATTTTGGACTTCAAGCTGCATTACAAAGCTGTAATCATCAACACAGTGTGATACTGGCACAAAAACCGACACCTAGATCAGTGGAACAGAAGAGAGAACCCAGGGGCGCCTGGGTGGCTCAGTCGGTTAAGCGTCCAACTCTCGATTTCAGCTCAGGTCATGATCTCCCGGTTTGTGAGTCTGAGCCCCTCATTGGGCTCTGCACTCACAGTGCAGATCCTGCTTGTTATTCTCTCCCTCTCCCCCACTCCCTCTCCCCCTCCACCACTCATGCCGTTTCTGTCTCAAAATTAAACTTTAAAAAGGTTAAAAAAAAAAAAAAAGAATAGAGAACCCAGAAATGAACCCACAAACGTATGGCTAACCAATAAGAGTATCCAGTGGAAAAAAGACAGTCTCTTCAGCAAGTGGTGCTGGGAAAACCAGACAGCAACATACAGAAGAATCAAACTGGACCACTTTCTCACACTGTACACAGAAGTAAATTCAGAATGGATTTATGTTTGAATAAATAAGACCCAACCTAATAAGACCTAATAAGACCTAATAAGATGGATTGCTATCCATCAAAATCCTAGAGGAGAAAACAGGTAGCACCCTCTTTGACCTCAGCCACAGCAGTTTCTTACTAGACATGTCTCCAGAGGAAAGGGAAATAAAAGCAAAAGTCAACTGTTGAGATTTCATCAAGATTAAAAGCTTCTGCACAGCAAATGATGCAATCACCAAAACTCGAAGGCAGCCAACAGAATGGAAGATATTTTCCAATTACAAAGCGCATAAAGGCTTAGTGCCCAAAATCTATAAAGAGCTTACCAACCTTAACGCCTGAAAAACAAAACAAATAATCCGATGAAGAAATGGGTAGACGACACGTACAGACACTTTTCCCAAGATGTCCAGATTGCTAACAGACACATAAAAAGATGCTCAAAATCACTTCTCGTTAGGGAAATACGAATCAAAACAATGAGACGCCACCTCACACCTGTCAGAATGGATAAAGTGAACAACTCAAGAAACAATAGACGTTGGCAAGGATGCGGAGGTAGGGGGACTGTTTTGCACTGTTGGTGGAAATGCAGATCGGTGCAGCCACTCTGGAAAACAGTATGGAGGATCCTCCAAAAAACAAAAAATAGAACTATCCTACAACCCAGCAACTGCACTGCTTGGTGTACAAAAGGATACAAAGGGGCACACGCACCCCAATGTTTATAACAGCACTGTCCACAAGAGTCCAAGTGTAGAAAGAGCCCAAATGTCTGTCGATAGACAAATGGATAAAGAATACGTGGGGTACATCTACGTGTATATGTACACACGCACAATGGAATATTAGACGTCAAAAAGAATGAATCTTGCCATTTGCAACAATGTGGATGGAACTAGAGGGTATTATGCTAAGTGAAATGAGTCAGAGAAAGATAAATATATGGTTTCACTCATGTGGAATTTAAGAAACAAAACAGATGAACGTCGGGGAGGGGAAAGAAAAGTAAGATGAAAACAGACAGGGAGATCAATCGTAAGAGACCCAAATACAGAGAACAGGCTGAGGGGTGCTGGAGAGGAGGCGGATGGGGGATGGGCATTAAGGAGGGCACTTGCTGGGATGAGCCCTGGGTGTTGTATGTAAGTGATGAATCACTAAATTCTCCTGAAACCGATATTACACTGTCTGTTAACTAACATGAGTTTCAATAAATTAATTTAAAAACAAAACAAAACAGGGCTCCTGGGTGGCTCAGTCGGTTGAGCGTTCGACTTCAGCTCAGGTCACGATCTCACGGTTCGTGAGTTCGAGCCCCGCGTCAGACTCTGGGCTGATGGCTCAGAGCCTGGAGTGTGCTTCCGATTCTGTGTCTCCCTCTCTGCCCCTCCCCCATTCATGCTCTGTCTCTCTCTGTCTCAAAAATAAATAAACATTAAAAAAAAATTAAAACAAAACAAAACACTCCTGAGTTGATTCAGCCACATTATTAACGGCTGGCCCGGCGAGTCCCAAGGTCTTCAAACCCGCAGGGTGTTGCATCATAAAACCCGGGTGCAAACGTGATTAAATGTTTATACCACACTAAAACCAGATTTACACAAGAAAAATAACACTCCTGAAAAGTCGTGACTCAGTTCACAGGCAGTCTATCTTTCCATTGATTTTTTTTTTTTTTTTTTTTAGGAAATTACTTACGGTCCAAGTTGCCAAACTATGTGATGCAGTGGCAGCTCTCTGTGGAGTTTGTGACTGTTTTTTGTTTTGGTTTTTTTACTGCAATATTTCTTCTCACTAAAAGTTATAAAAATGATATTGTTTGGACACGTTCTCCAACTCAAAACTAACAGCCTCTTTATCTGAACCTGCTCCAGGGTGACTCCTGTTCTCCACTTCCCTTCCTGGCCTTCCCGCCTGAGGGATTCTTGGAGCTGAGTTTATTTCAAAAGTGCTCCTATTCAGAAAAAGACCAACTCACATGTCTTCTTTAAAGTAATACTTCTTTTGTTAGTTGGAGCACAAATCCTTCCAAATAAAAAGAAGACTGTTCCCAGTTTTGGTAAGACAGCCGCTGGTTTCTTTACAATGGGGTTTTCCAGAACCTTCTTCAACTAAAAAGAGTGGTCCACAGACCACGAGAGTAGAGGCTAAGACCTGAATCCGGTCTTTGTGCTGGCACTGACATGATTTTTTTGAGCAAATTTGCTTCCGCATTTGAGCATTCTTCCCCCAACCATCATACGAAGCTTAGGAAAAACACCTTGTAGTAAACCCTGTCCTAAGCATTAATCACATCTGTGGGCTCCTTGTCTTTCCCTCAATGTTCTATTTGTTCCTAGAGGATATACATAAATTTTGATTAAGATCATAAATGTGAAAAGCTTTGTGCTACTGGTACGAAGTACTTTTTTTTTTTAAGTTTATTTTGAGAGAGAGCACGTGAGCAGGAGAGGGGCAGAGGGAGAGGGAGAGAGAGGATCCCAAGCAGGCTCTGCACTGTCAGCATGGAGCCTGACGTGGAGCTTGAACCCGTGAACCCTGAGATCGTGACCTAAGCTGAAACCAAGAGTCTGACATTCAGTTGGCTGACCCACCCAGGCGCCCCAGGATGAAGTACTTTTTAATGGTCTGCTGATACAGAGTCAGATTAAGTATGTCGGTCCTAGAAATTTTTAAATACTTCCGCTCTTGAAATTATTCTGTGTTTCGTACATGAAAAGTGCTTCCTTATTATTATTATTTAAAATAATTTTAATGTTTATTTTTGAGAGAGAGAGAGAGAGGAGACGGTGCAAGTGGGGGAGGGGCAGAGAGGGGGGAGGCACAGAATCCGAAGCAGGCTCCGGGCTCCGAGCTGTCAGCGCAGAGCCCGACGCGGGGCTGGAACCCTCGAACTGGGAGATCATGACCTGAGGTGACGTCAGATGCTTAACCTACTGAACCACCCAGGCGCCCCTGAAAATTGCTTCTAACAGTGAACATGATAATAGAACAGCATATCTTACTGTTGTTTGGCTCAGTCGTCTTTGATTAAAAGTTTTGTCCAAGAGGCAGGGCACATGGGCCGTATGAACACTCCTGTTCTTTAGCTCTCCTGTGCTTCCTTTTGATTACACCTCTTGTATCATGCAGGGGGCATACCTCTGACTGGCAACATCTCCATTTCATTAATAGATAATGCTCGTACTGTTAGCAGGATGGTAACAACCACTTTAAAAAAGCTTGAAAGCTCTTTTAAAAGTAAAAGAGTTAATTAATTTAGTCACGCATATTATGCTTTCAAGTAAATAATTTGATAACGATGCCGAAAGCCAACAGGATAGCGATAATACCTGTTCCATCCTCTGCCTAGAGAAGGCAATCCTTTAAAGCAGGTTAGATCTTCACAGTTTGGATCAGAAGCCATTTGCCATTAAAGGAATGTGGGGGAAAAATCATTATTAAAATGAAACCAATTGGCTAGGGACAGATTTAACAAATGGCTTAACCTGTATTCGTTCCTGAATTCACCAACCAAGCAGTGAGTATCTTCTCTGTCCCGGACGGTGAATGTAAGATCATCATAGTAAGAACCACTCTTAATTCAGTACGACACTTACTCCATGAACAGGTTCTGTTTTGGACATTTTACATACAAAAACCACAGTCTCAGACCAGTCCAGAGTGAGGCTATTATCATTTCCATCTGCCACAAGAAAAAACAGCCGTCCAGAGTTTAAGCAGTTTGCACAAGGTCACACAGCAGCACGTGTATGAGAGAGCCAGGGTCTGAATGCAGGCAGACCTTCCACATGACACTGCCCTTCCCTGAGGCTGCTGAAGGGAGAGACAGACAGTAAGGCGTGTTTTTAAGTTTTCTATACAAGATACAGAGTAGATGGTACCTAAGAGAGTGTGAAATTTTGCCGGAATGGGGGAAAGTTCAGGAAACACCTTCACAGACAATGTAATGTAAATGAGAAGGCAAAGAGAGGATGAATCAAATAGTTTGGAATAAGTTGGTAGAAAGTTTAATAATTCGTGGTGTACTTCAGAGGAGAATTGCGTAAGTTGAATTTGTGTCTGTAGATGATGAACTGAATGTTGGGTACAACACTTGAGTTTTTCATACCTCCAACAAAACTTTTCTCAGAAATCCCCGCCAAGGGACGCTTGGACTCCGTTGGTTAAGCGTCCGACTCCTGATTTCTGCTCAGGTCATGATCTCACCGTTCCTGGGACCGAGCCTCGCTTGGGCTCAGCAGTGACCGTGTGGAGGCTGCTTGCTTTCTCTCTCTTTCACAATAAATTAATAAATATTAAAAAAAATACCCACCTAAAATTTACCTATCTCTTTGTTTGTAGGAACATGGTAACACCCACTTTTCCCCCCTCTAACATCCTTAACTTGAATTCTCTTAGAAAAAAATGACTGAATAAAAATTCTGAGACTGCATCTTTTAGGTAACACGAAATAGGTAACACCAAATAGAAACCTTTTAATCCTTTTCCAAATCTACAAGTGTATAGGTAACGGGTTTTAATGGACTTAGATTTTGGGGGGGCTCTAGGACTACAAGGCTTATAAATGATATGCTCATTTATTCATTCCCCAAATAGGAGCTGAACGTTTGAACGTGTTAGGTCCTATGCTAGGTACAGATTAAGAATTAACTGACCCTGAAGCCTAGGTGGTTTCATGTCCCACACGTATGTCTGTATTTGTTGAAGCCGCAAGGCGCTGAGTACAGGCAGTTTCCATTCTTGTGTTGATTTTCAAGGCATCGCTTTCAGATGTGCAGTTTTTCTTTCACATTTGACACTATCCCTCTGCCCTTTTAAATCATTCTCTGATCACTTTTTGAGTTGAAGGTTGCTGAATATTATTCTGTCTCAAGCTGGAAATCAGAGAGATGTGCATTTTATTTTTGCTGAATTTTTAATTTTTTAATGCGTTAACTTTAATTTTTAATTTTTTAACGTGTTAACTTTAATTTTTTTGCTTTTCTAAATATAATTTATTGTCAAGTTAGTTAACATACAGTGTATACAGTGGGCTCTTGGCTTCAGAAGTAGATTCCCATGACTCATCGCTTCCATACAACACCCAGTGCTCATCCCGACAAGTGCCCTCCTCAATGCCCATCACCCATTTTCCCCTCCACCGCTCCGTCACCCCTCCCATCAACCCTCAGTTTGTTCTCTATATTTAAGAGTCTCTTATGGTTTGCCTCCCTCTCTGTTTGAAACTCTTTTCTTTTTCCTCTTCCCCTCTCCCATGGTCTTCTGTTAAGTGTCTCAGATTCCACATATGAGTGAAAACATATGACATCTGTCTTTCTCTGACCTATTTCACTTAGCATAGCAGTCTCCAGTTCCATCCGCATTGTTGAAAATGGCAAGACAGACACATGAAAAGATGCTCAAAATCGCTCATCATCAGGGAAATACAAATCAAAACCACAATGAGATACCACCTCTGTCAGAATGGCTAAAATTAACAACTCGGGCAACAACAGATGCTGGCGAGGATGTGGAGAATGAGGAGTCCTCTTGCACTGTTGGTGGCAATGCAAGCTGATGCAGTCGCTCTGGAAATCAGTGTGGAAATTCTTCCAGAAAGTAAAAATAGAACTACCCTACGACCCAGCAGGAGCGCTACTAGGAATTTATCCAAAGGATACAGGAGTACTGATTCACAGGGGCACATGTACCCCAGCGTTTATAGCAGCGCTTTCAACAATAGCCAAATAATGGAAAGATCCCAAACGTCTATCCACCGATAAGTGGATAAAGAAGATGTGGTATATATATACAATGGAATACTACTTGGCAATGAGAAAGAATGAAATCCAGCCATTTTAAGACCATTGCTTCCAACTTACCCACTTTGGTCCTTGAGAAATTTGGCTTGCTTTTGAGTGTCTATTTCTTAAACTAACGAGTAGCAATAACACCAAGCATGGGCTTGCCGTTAGGACTAAATCAGGTAGTGTAGGTAAGGTTCTTAGGACGTGGTTCTCAACAATACTCCCTTTGTGCTTAGCTCTAGTTAGTCATGATATTTGTGTTTTGCGAATAGTCATCGTAGTCCGTTTCATAAAATCCCACTTCAGTGCTACATATATAGCTGGTGGGTTGTTTCCATGGGCTAAGCTGCTTTTTTTTTTTTTTTTAATTGGTATTTCCCTCAGTTTTTACTGGACAGTAGCAAGAAAGAGCTAACAGAGGGAGCTTTGAGGCCTACCCTAAGAGAAAACCTGTACGTTGACAGAGTAAGAGAAGTCAGCGAATCTTACAGGACATCTCCATTTTCCGTACAACGAAGCGTGTCAGGACACACAGCTTGGGTCACTTTTCTTGTGACTTAATTCTCTTTGCTTTCTTCTAAACGAAACTGTCCTTGTTAGTAGGAGCATAACACCAAAAATAATATAGCTTCGTGTCTGTACGTGTTTTTTTTCTGCTCCCCTGTTGGTTTTTCATCAAGCAAAGGGCCTGGAGAATTATATTGTCACACTTGCAAATCTCAGCGTGGAAAGGTTTCTTTCTGGGTTGTCTTATGATAGTTTGTTTGGGCCTGGCTTGAAGAAAGACAGCATCTTAAACACATCTCCCTAGGATCTGGTCAAGAAAAAATAATTCTCATTCCTTTGCCTTTTTGGTGCTTGTGGCTTCCGTAAACCAGAGGAGCTTTGTAGGCATAGGAAGTGACGTGCCCAACGGTACATTTTTGCCACGGTATATTTTTAATCTCTCCATTGTCTTTCGTTAACTCAGATCTTAGGATTACCCATCTATGGATTCGGCCTTGTGTTGGTCTCTCCTTTGTTGAAATTTTTTATTCATTTGCTTCTTTATTTGATATTTACGTACTTACTCAGATTCACCTGGAATTATTTTCTCTGTGGGAGACCGGTATGCGCAGGGCCGTGTAACTTTCCCCGTGTACCCCCAGTGTTCGTTGTTCTTAGACCAGTTTTGTTTGTTACTTTTTTAGCTCAAAATTATAATATTATATGCCAACAGTATACACTGAGAAACGCCAGCTACGTAAGCTACAGGTCGAGTTTTCATTTCTTCAATGGGGAGGGACTGTTTTCCAACACAGTCTCACACAGGCTTCTCTTCTCTTCACAGAGCTCTTAATTCAGCAGGTCCTCTCGCAGAGCACAGCCAAGTCTGTCTTCCTACACAGGCCTTCAGATCCCAGAACCATGAGCCACAAGCTCAGCCGGGCTGATAGCCCTCTGGTCCCCTGGGTCTGATAGCCTCATGGTCCCCTGGGTCTGATAGCCCCGTGGTCCCCTGGGTCTGACAGCTGCGTATTTCATGCTGCCAAGTAAATAGTCATTTATCAGTTAGGTTATTTACAAATATTTGCTTCCAGCGTTTGGCTTGTCTTGTTACTCTCTGATCAGTTTCTTTCTAAGAGCAGTTCTTAACCTTGAAGAAGTCCAATTATTAGTTCTTTTCTTTTTATGATCATGCTGTTTAACACTGTATCAAAGAAATGTTCGCCTAACCTAAAGTCACAAAGATTTCCTCCTATGTTTTCTTCTCGAAGTTTAGGTTTTACATTTAGGTCTGTGATCCATTTTGAGTCAACTTTGTATAGGGTGCAAGGTGAGGGTAGTCGTGCATTTATTTGCGCGTGGGTGTCCGGTCGGCCTGGCACCGTCTGTCACCTTTACTGTCCTTTCTGCACCACCTTGCCCCTGCGCACCTGTTGAAAACCAGCTGACGTTTAAGAGCATCGTGGCCTCTTGACAGATCGACCCCCTTTATCATTCAAAATTATCCTTCTTTACCCCTGCTAATAGTCTTTGCTCAAAATCTCTGATCTCATCTGATAGTAATACAGCCACCCCGGCTTTCTTTTGAGTGGCATTAAATGGTATATAATTTCCATCACTTTACCTCATCTGGGTCTTTATTTTTAAGGTAGGATTTTTTGGTAAAACGCATAAGATGGGTCTTGTTTTTTATCCGGTCTGGCAATTTTTGCCTCTTACCCAGAATGTTTCAACATTCTGTTTATGTTTAAGGATAAATCCCCCGTCTTGTTGCTTTCTGTTTTCTTCTTTATTCCCTTTTGCCTCTCTTTCTTCCTTTAAAATGGAATGTTTTTTTTTTACGATTTTAATTTATGAAACAGCTTTTAACTTACTAAACTCTTCTCCATGAAGAGTTCTTTAAGTTTCATAATGAACCTGTTCGATAATATATAAAGATGCAACTAATTCGTTTGCAGGATTAACTGATACTCACCAGGGGAGATGGAAAGTTATGTGAATTTAAGCCAAAAATATTAGTGGCTAGGGAACAAAGCTCCAAGTGTGATGTTTAAGAACAGCCAGTACTACGTTTATTCCATTTGGATGGAACTGCGTAGTTTTCGGCGTATCTTTTTCGAATAGTATAACTCAAATCTAAGTATTGAAATAAATCAAACTGAACCCAGACCTTAACATCACCGTGGCACAAATTATTAAAGAAAAAGCTTGACAACTGACAACATACATGTAATTCGTGCTTTCATTTTAAAATATGTCATTGTTTAAAAAAAATAAAAATAAAAATAAAATATGTGATTGTTTAATAAGAACAAAAAGTCTTATTCAGTAATAAAATATTAAAAAATACATACTTTCTATTTTTTATCTTTTTAAATTTCTATTTTAGTATAAACAATATATCCACACATTGTATGTGCATGTAATTGCTAAAGGAGTATACATTTATTAGGCATGCATCTCTAAAATTCTTGTACTGATAAAGGACTTCGCGATTAAACATTGTCGAGACTGCGTGGACCCGAGGACTTTGACGTCACCAAGAATTAAGATAAATATATATTTTTTAATTTTTTAATCTTTATTTATTTTTGAGAGAGAAAGAGAGACGCAGAGACAGAGTATAAGCAGGGAGGGGCAGAGAGAGAGGGAGACACAGAATCAAAAGCAGGCTCCAGGCTCTGAGCTGTCAGCACGGAGCCCGACAAGGGGCTCGAACCCACAAACTATGAGATCATGGCCTGAGCCGAAGTCAGACGCTTAACCTACTGAGCCACCCAGGTGCCCCTAAGATAAATATTTTTAAAAGAAGACTTAGAAAAACAGTCTTAACTCCTGACTCATTTAGTCTCTGTCTCAGTGTGTTTGGGGTGCCGTAACAAAATACCATAGACTTGGTGGTCTAGAAACAACAGACGTTGGAGTTTCTCCCAGTACTGGAGGCTGGGAATCTGAGAAGAAAGGGACCACGAGACAAATACCAAATAATCTCACTATCCAGAGAGAATTGCAGAATTTAATAAGCCTTTTAAAATGGAGATACAATTTAAAAAAATCTGAGGTGTTTTGTATCTTCAAAGGCACATGTGTGGATGTCTTCGTTGTATATGGAAATGTATGGTGATCATAGTTAATGGATAATAATAGTATTTTCAGTTATAGTTCTGACTGATTCTTTTGTACCGAATTCTGAACTTTAGTGACATAACTGCTTGAAACGCTCATTTAATTTACCCTTAACTTTGCGGGTTTGCCATCCAGATGTATCACAGGATCCGACATTCCGAGTGCATTTACCGGGTGACGATGGAGAAGCTGTCCTACCACAGCATCTGTACCGCGGAAGAGTGGCAAGGCCTCATGCACTTTAACCTCCCGGTGCGCCTCTGCAAGGAGATCGAATTGTGAGTGTTTTTTCCTGTTGCTTCCGGAACAGTTTTAACTTGATTCCGCCTGACACGAACTGGGTGTACAATTAGAGTCATGGACCCCACGTTACACGTGCTCTGTGGGTTCCCATTTTCCCTTCCACCATGACTTCCCTTCTCGTGATGGAAGGTGGAAAGGAAGGCCACGCCTCTTTTATCTTTAGGAAAAAACATCTGACCGCCATTTTGAAACGGGTTAACTGAGATGTTAGCCTTTTCTCGTTAGTCTTCCGCCTACTTCACACCAGATAGTACCTGATGTTCAAAGTGGCGTTGAAGATCAGGGATCTAAAAGTTTCTGTTTCCGTGCAATTTTAAATTTAAAAACTAAATTTTAGAATTTAGTAAGAATGAGTTCACCTTTCACATTTTCTTTTCTAATCCTATGTTAATATATGTGAGTTCCTGGTGGTAGGACTTCTGATGATGTGTATGTTCATTCTAAGTGCAAGCCAGCAATCTCCCTCTCTCTCTCTCTGCCCCTCCTCTGCTCTCACTCTCTCTCTCTCTCTCTCAAAAATAAATAAACGTTAAAAATTAAAACTTTAAGTGCAAGCCAGCACTCAACTACATACCAGAGATCTTCAGAAGTAACCCAGAGCTGATACTTGCCCTATCATCGGAACTGTTCATTAAACAAGAAGGCCATCAGACTGAGGTGACTCTAATGCCGGAGCAGCTGGCGTAAGCAAACCAAAATCTAAACCCAAAGGGCCTCAAGGCTACGTGATGGAAACCCTGAGGACAGCCAGGCACGGACAGCCAACTGGGCCTGAAGCCACAATCAGCAGCAACTGCCTTTCTTGGCTTTTGCAGCGTTTCTGCACCGGGGTCTCTGCTGGCTCCTGTCCCTACAGGCTTCCCACTGCCCTGTTGGAATAGATTTTTGCTCAAATAAGCTCTTACGATTTCTTATTTGCCTCAACTTACCCTCTGATGGTTTGTGTACAATACACATTGTGATAGAATAAGAAATCTGTATATTTGGTCTTTGGAGCCGGGTCCTGGCTCAGAGCTCCTAAACCCCTTGAGTTTCCCGAATGACCGGAGTGAGAGAAGTGTCTTATCTTTTTCAGAATGAACCTTGTTCGACCACACTTGAGTTTCTGCTATTGAAGGACTCTAGGAGGGTGGGGGCCGGTTGTCCAAGGAGCCAACCGCGTGGCTAGGGGGTTGTAATTTTCAGCCCCACCCTCAGACCTCCTGGGAAGGGACAGGGGCTGGGGATTGAGTCAGTCACCAGCGACCAACGATTTAAGCAAATGTGCCCGTGGAACGGAACCTCCAGAAACCCTCAACAAGGGGTTCGGAGGGCTTTCTGGTTGGCACACACGTTAGGTGCCAGGAGGGTGGTGCCCCTGCCGAGGCCTGAGAGCCCACCCCTTCCCCCGTGCTGTGGCCCATGCATCTCTTCGTTTGCCTGTTCCTGACTTGCATCCCTAATAATAAACTGGTAGTAGTAAGTGAGGTGCTCCCCTGACTTCTGTGAGCCATTCTGCCTTGCAACACCCAAGGTGGGGGTTGTGGGAACCTCAGCTTTATAGCTGATGGTCAGAGGGGTGGACGGCCTCGCGATGGGCACCTGCAGTCGGGGGCAGTGTTGCGGGACGGAGCCCATGACCCGCACGGGCTACGCTAGCTGCGCTGGGGTCGGAAGTACACCGCGTTAGAGGGCATCATCGGTTGGTGTCTGCAGAGGGTTGGAGAATTGCTGGGTGTGGAAAACTCACACGTGTGGCGTCGGAAGTGTAACTGGAGGAAGATGGTTTCTTTTAAATAGTTTACCGCCGTGTCTGTGCGGGTTAAATCTTAGTAGTTAAATTAGCAAACGGAAAATAGGTAACAACTTCGGATGTTTGTATTTATGAAGTTTCTCTCTGGATTTAGATGGGAGATAGAATGATTTTCCACTCTAAAAAAATCGTTTTTCCCCCTTGTCTGTAAGTTGTGTAAAACACATGTAGGATTCACAGTAAAGTTATTTTGTACGCTCTCATTGCTCTGATAATGACCGCAACATCATTTTTTAGAGATTGTTTCATAGAAGATTAAGCAATGGCTTAAATATTGGGCTAAGTTCCTGAGGGAATGTGTGGAATTTCCTCCTGGAAACATTTAATACAACAAAGATGTGACTAAGAACGCAGGAAGAGAGATGGCTAGACTCTCAGTGGTTTTTTAGTTTCTTAAAAGACACAAAATTAAATTCCTTTATTTGTGTTTATGTTTACCCTAATTATATTTACTAATCAGCCTTGTGTTCTTTCGTTTCAGATTCCACTTTGACATTGGTCCTTTTGAAAACATGTGGCCTGGGATTTTTGTCTACATGGTCCATCGGTCCTGTGGGACATCCTGGTATGAATGACCCAGAAACTTCCTTCTTAACCTCTGGAGTGATAGGACCTCTTCCTCCCCCTGCCTACATGCCTGGCCACTTCCTTGGTCGATAACTATTTGAAAAGATGCCTTATATTAAATAACTTTTTTTAATATTTAAATTAAAAAAGGCTGAGATTATTGGACAAGTTGATTTTCGGATTTGGATTTCCCTTGGGGCTACCCCTGAGCTCTTTGCCAGGGTGGCTGTCCCTTGGCTAACGACCGTGTCTCTACTAGGTGATGATAAAGATACAGGTGAAAATTACCTTAGGCCGTGTAATGGGAAGAGGTAGGGGTTATTTCTCCACATCATTCCATACTGTTTTCAAGTGTGTCTTTGGAAAATGTGCATTAAATTTAGCGTCACCTTTCAACCTACATGCTGTATCTGTTCGAACAGGTGTGAAGGACACAGGTCTCCTAATTCTGTGCCAAGTGCTTTATTAGTGATTTCACTGTGGTTCCCTTTCCCTGTGGGTCTTTCCCCCTCTTGTGGCCTGTCCTGGAGACCTTTCATGACTTTCCATTTAACTTTTTACAACTTAAACACATACTTAAAATGCAAGTAATTAAAAAAAAATGCAAGGAATAATTTTCTTTTTCTCTTTTTCACTCATTTAATCATAAAGTGGCTTATAGAGGCCCTTAGTTTCTCTGAAGCTAAATTGTCACTCCTTTGCCATTGAATTCTCTGCCTTCTCCTACTTTTATTGGTGACTTTTATAAGTTGCTCTTTTGAAAGAATGCACACAGGGTAATTAACAACACTTATTTCTTAGATATCAGTTGAGAGTTTGACCCGTTGGAACTCTTAAAAATGACCTACCTTATTCTTCAAGGACATTTGAAAATCTTCAGTGGAGGGGCACCTGGGTGGCTCAGTCGGTTGAGCGTCCTACTTTGGCTCAGGTCATGATCTCGTGCTCTGTGAGTTCGAGCCCCCCGTCGGGCTCTGTGCTGGCAGCTTGGAGCCTGGAGCCTGTTTCAGATTCTGTGTCTCCCTCTCTCTCTGCCCCTCCCCTGCTCATGCTCATGCTCGCTCTCTCTCTCTCTCTGTCAAAAATAAATAAAACTTTTTTTAAAAATTTCAAAAAAGTCTTCAGTGGAGAAGAGTAAAGGTGTTATATATTTTTAGAAGTTCTATGGACTGTCATCTTCCTGGTATTTCAAAGAGCCTTGTTCTATATTGATGTGCTTTTATTTTAAGCTGCCATAAATTCCTTGAGAGAGTTGGTAGGGACTTAAATAAGTAGAAATACATGAAATATGAAAATAAAATATAATAACAATGTTGCATGATAAAAACGTATCATTGGGCGCCCGGGTGGCTCAGTCGGTTAAGCATCCAACTTTGGCTCAGGTCATGATCTCACGGTTTGTGAGTTCGAGCCCCTTGTCGGGCTCTCTGCCGTCAGCGCAGAGCCTGCTTGGGATCCTCGGTCCCCCCCCTTTCTCTCCGCACCTTCCCCCCCAACTCTGGCACGTGCGTTCTCTGTCTCTCAAAAATAAACAGACATTAAAAAAAAGTTTAAAACGCGACATATCGTTCTATGTACGGTGTCAGGGTTTTGGCGTGGCCATTTGCCACTTAATAATTTGAGTGCACCACAATACTTCGAGAGGATAGTCACTCATCTAGGAAATTCCTATGCTATATTTGAAGTCTGGGAATCTGAATATGCTTTTTTGGAAAATATTAGCTCACAATGCCCTTAAGCAGGGTGATGATACGTTGCTGTCTGTCGAGCACGGTGCGGGGACGTGAGGGTGAAGTGAGTTAGCGACACGCTGCTACACGCCCCTTCTGGTACTGGCCCCCTGGTGGGCCAGCAAGTGTATCAGATCAGAAGCTCTGAAAGAGTCCTCCTCTCTTAACCAGCCAGAGACAGAGAAGGGAAGTGATGAGAGAGGCTTTGGTGCTCCTGGACCCAGTCACTGTGCACGTTTTCATAGTTGCAAGTGTATACGGGTACAGATGGATGTGTTTCTTTTTTTCAACGTTTATTATTTCATTTTGAGACGGAGAAGGTACGGGTGCACCTGAGCGGAGGAGGGGCAAAGAGAGGGGGAGGGAGAGAGAGAGAGAATCCCAAGCAGGCCCCGCGCTGTCGGCACAGAGCCTGACACGGGGCTCGATCCCACGAACGGTGAGCTCGAGACCTGAGCTGAACCCAAGAGTGGGACGCTTAACCGACTGAGCCTCCCAGGCGCCCCCAGACATACGTGTTTAAACCAGAGCTCTAGCGAGAACATATCGGCTCTTACCGGTTTCTGTCGTAACGGTTTCTCCTCTTCTCCGCACAGCTTCGAGCTCGAAAAGTTGTGTCGTTTCATCATGTCCGTGAAGAAGAACTATCGGAGGGTTCCTTACCACAACTGGAAACACGCGGTCACCGTGGCGCACTGCATGTATGCCATACTCCAGAACAACCACGGGCTTTTCACCGACCTGGAGGTGGGCGTCCACACGCTTTTTTTTTTTTTTCCCCTCTGTTTCAAATAACACGAGTGGATTCAGACGCTGTATGTCTGGAGCACCTTCCGGATGTGGCTCCGTGACCTGTTCCCCCAGGACGGTTCGGTAATTTCGTAGGAGCACGCTTTTAAAGTGGCTGTGCCCATGTGTTTTTCATATTATTTTCTATCACAAAGGTAGATACAGAAATTCCAGCTTCACCAAAACATTCCCCCCCCGACCCCCGCCGAGGAAACACTAGTTTTGTAGTTTTTTTTCCCTGTTAAAGCTTCAGTATTCTGGAAGTCTTTGTTACACAAACCAAGTAGATTTTTCTCACTGCCCTTCTGTCCTGGGTAGTGTAGGCAAATCCTACTGATTTGAGAAGCCAGAACATGAAGAACAGTGAGGACGTAAATGATCTTCTGCCTCGTGAGGAGCCGGGCTCTGTGATGCTTCACGGACCCACCTGACTTTACATACCCAGAGCTGGGGACAGACTAAGAGCTTTGGGGCTGCCTGGTCCTTTCCTGCACCGCTGGCCGGCCCCTGCGTCATCCGCCCCACCCGCCCCTCCGTGATGGGAGCACCTCGGGCCCAGCCGGGCTGACCGCCAAGCATGTCCTTTCCCCACGTGGTCCTGGAGGTGCCCGCAAAAAAGCCCGACTCGAATCCCCCTCCCCTCCTCCCTAGCCCTCCTCCTCCCCTGCTTCAGAGAACATGTTGGCCATGCCGACAAGGAGGCTGTCAGCTCGGTGACGAAGACACAGCCCTTCTCTCACGGGCACATTCACACTAGAAGCCCGGCACTCCTGAGGGCCATCCTGTGCGCGTCCCGTCCCGTCACCCCAGAGTCACAGTCTGGGCAGGAGACTCGGAAAGTGCATTTTAGAAAAAGTGTTGACATTTTTGCTTTTTTATTGCTAATCTCTTGGTAGATCTTGGTTAGCCTAACAACTTATTTATTATCAAGAAAATGAAATTTATTCTTTTTTCGTATAAATTATGCTGATTTTCCACTCCATGAAACCCCATATTTTTGAGACATGCAGCGTTTTTTTCCATTCAGTTCCTTCTAAGAAAGCAATTTCAATTATGCCTGGGTGGCTCAGTGGGTTAAGCATCCAACTCTTGATTTCTGCTCAGGAAACGATCTCATGGTTGTGGGATCGAGCCCCTCGTTAGGCTCTGCGCTGACAGCATGGCGCCTGCTTGGGATTCTCTCTCCTCTCTCTCTGCACCTCTTCCCGCTCATGCGTTCTCTGTCTCTCTAAATAAACAAACACACAAACATTAAAAAAAAAGAGAAAGCAATTTCATTGTCTTCTTCGCCAGAGGATAGTCTGTGATTTTGACAACCGTAGAAACCGTTTTCAGGTTACGTTGAAATGTACATTAAAAAAAATGGCAAAGTTCAAGATAAGTGTGAAAATGTCATGGCCACAAATTAACTCTCGTTTAAGCTCCTAGTTTGTTTTTAGAATTACATCATTATGTTTTCACAAAACCTCAGGTCCTTTTGCCTGAAAATAATCCCAAAATAATATGCGTAAACATTTTAAATATGTTTTTTACAAAAGGGTATTTAATCTCTAATAGAGCTGTTAAAAATGATCGTTTGATCTTGTTAAAGTAGCATATTAACAAAGGTAACTCCTCACCTCGTGAATTATTTTCACATGCTTAATTCTGGCATAAATTCAATAAAACTATTGAATATTATGTCAACAAAAATAAAATACATAAAAAAAATTGAGAAGAGGTACATAGTAGTTTTTCTCTATTTGTCTATCGTGCAAGATTTTAAAACCTTGGAATCTCTTGCCAGATTCATCCTGGGTAACACAGCAGCACAAAATATGGGAAAGACCCCAAACCCAAGTGCTACTCAGAACATAAGTAATTCAGTTATCCTATGGCCAGCGAGCCTGTGGCAGTGGAGGGGCGTCCGGGAGGCCCCCCCTGCTCGTTAGGTTGTAGGAGAAACCGTTGTGCCCAGGGAGGCTACGAAAGGGGCAGGGCGGACGCGGGCAGCTAACCTCGTGGGGTTTCTGCAGACCGCCTCCTCCCTGCCAGCATCTGCCTTCTGTGGGCTGTGACCACCCACTCACCGGAACACCCGCCAGGCTCCTGTCCAGAGCTGGCCTTGCCACTTGACCTCGTCCCTGCCCTGGTGGTTCTTCCTTCCCTCTCCTCCATCTGTGCGGTCTCTGCTGGACTGTCTGGTCCGCGTGTGGGAGCACCGCGTTGTCACCTCCATCGTAACACACCCTCCGCCTGCCTTTCCGCTCGGCTCCCCCCTGAGTTCTTAGCTCCCCGTTTCCCCGAACCCACAGAACAGCTGCCGCAGCGGCTGGCTCCAGTGCTCTCCCCGATCTTCTCCGGCCCACCCCCCGAACACGCTCCAGCCCAGGTCACCAGCGCCCTACACCGTGCCAACGGAGGGTCAGCGCCCAGCGTTTCGCCCCTCTAGGTCGCTGTCTCCCCTTGGCCGCACGACGCCCACTGCTCTGCCAGAAACCCTGTCTTCCTTCCCTGGTTCCCACAGAAGATGGTCCGCCTCCCTTCTCTGCCAGGATTCTCTGTCCCCTCCCTGCAGCCCTGCTTCCCTCCTGACCCTCTGACTGTCGGGACAGGCCCACCTGCTCCCCGCACCCACCCCTGCACTCTTCTCCCGGGACCCCCTGCTTCTTCCTCGCTCCCGCAAAGGTCTGCTCGCGTGGACTTTCTGTGGCCCGCCTTGCTGTATTAACCCTTCACCCCCTTGCTCCCGCTCTGTGGTCTCTCTCTCACCGTACAGCTGGCCATTTTTTCACCTGCCGTAGGATTTACTTCTTTTCTTCCTTGTTTGTTTGTAAGAACAATAATATTGTTGGAGTTTAACCCGGAACAGGTTTTGAACGAAATGCTGAAACGGTCCCCTCGTGCCGAGTTCCTTGCCCTGTAATTCTTGGGAACGTTTGCTTTAATTTGATAACCACCATGAACTTTTCCCCGGAGTTGGGCAGGAACACTCAAGAATGATTCAATTGTCTATTTTAAAAGCAGAAAAACAACGGAAGAGGTTAAGAAAGAAGACAGATCGTGCGGAACTTCAGAGATTCCTAAGGATGTTGGCTGTTCCAATGGCAGGACTCTGTCCCCACGATAGGAATGATAAGCTGTAAATCTTCTCCTATCCACTTCTTTGTTCTGAACATTTGTGCACTGGATTTTTTTTTTTTTTTTTTAAGCGCAAAGGGCTGCTCATTGCATGTCTGTGTCACGACCTGGACCACAGGGGCTTCAGTAACAGCTACCTGCAGAAATTTGATCACCCCCTGGCCGCCCTCTACTCTACGTCCACCATGGAACAGCACCACTTCTCCCAGACGGTGTCCATCCTGCAGGTGAGACCTCACACTGCCTGCCTGCCCGCGGCCTCCGCGGTCCCCTCCCGGGAGGTTCTAGTGGTTCCGAGTAAACGCGGGGTTTCGGTTGGGCCTCCTTCAACAGCTGCAGCTGTACGTCCCCGCAGAACCTCGTGTGTATATCCTCAGTAGGTAATTGTGGGGCGCTCTGACCATGAACCCTCGGTGAATGTTTTGAATACGTATCTGTTTTGCGGCCACGTTCGAGTTTGAAGTAGGTGATCCTCTAAGGCAAAGTGTGTTTCGCGTGTTGTATTTCTTTATACGGATCGTCATATTCTCAAACCCCGACATACTGGACGTACACCTGGAGGGTTGGGCAGGTCCGGGTTTAAGTGCACGGAAGTCCTTTTAGTTGTTCTTTTGTGTGCATTCTTCTCAACTTGCCACCTTTAAGGTGTTCTTGCTACTTGACCTAGACTCGGACAGGCGTCACCGAATCCATACCCTGACATGACCTAACACCTCCCGTGGGGGTTGTGACAGGGAAAGACGTATCAGGGTCATAAACAGATGGCCCTATCTCTGTTCAGGAAAGGCTTCCTTCCTTTTCTGGAAATTACTGTACTCTCTGCTGATATGACCTTTTATGCTTAGGATACTTCTCTGAGTAGTTCTCCTCAGACCCATCTAACTGCCCCCTTGAATTCCATTTTGATAGCAAACATATTCATTGAGCTCCTCCCAGCCGCCAACACCCATTTTAGGCCCAGGGGTTGTAGTAAGAACAAAGACAGGTTGTCCCCTCCCCTCCCCCCCACTGGAGCTCTCGGTGTGGACTGAGGGAGGTCCGCATCCAGAGCTCTGCCCTCACACTGCCATTCTCCCTGCTCCCCCCGCCTTCTCTCTGGGGTCCTCCTGGTCACCGATAGGCTGTGGCTGTCACACCAGCGTCTCAGACCAGGGCGCAGGGAGACTTCTCTCTCCAGACACCTCAACTCAGCGTCCGATGTGACCAAAATGGGGGCGGCCTCCACCACCCAGCCACCACAGGGGGATGACCTTGGAGTCATTGTTCCCCTCGCCCCCAACGTCCCGTCACCAAGGCCGGCCAGTTTTATGTTTTGTCAAGACTGCTCCAGACTTGACCGATTTAAGGTGATATCCGAGAGGAGCAGTAAAAATTCCAGGTTCCAGTCACTCAACTATGAGACAGTAATGTATTGTTAGATCACATGGACGTCCGTGATACCTCTGTGTATCTGTATAAAAGATGATGGAAGGTTTTGCCTGCCGCTGTCCTGATCTCCACAGATCTTTATCACCGTGGCTACCCAATGACTGTGGATCTGGAACTATCCTTCCCCTGTCAACATGGCCCGACCGAAGATAAATAATTTGGTATATAATGGTACAGAGGCCAGCTTAAATCTGTCCTTTTCTGTGGATGCGTTCTGAATGGATAGACGTGATCTTTGGCTACCAAACTGAGCTGTGGGCGTAGGTGTGTATTTGCCGAGTGTCCTTACTCCCCCCTCTGCTCTGACTGCAGAAGTCATCCTGGAGATTTGGTCCTTTTCGTCACCACCATCGTCAGAGTAATCATTCAGTCACTTGTCAGGCATTCAGTATAAATACTCTGATAGTTGTTACTTAATACTTAGTATACATAAGCAAACAAATCAGAAACTTCAGAATTGTGCACATACTAGCACGTTGATTTTTATTACCACTTATTTCCATTTTACAGATGAGAGTAATCTACATCGAAGAGGTTAAGTAACTTGTCCGTTATCATAACAGCTAGTACGTAACGGACCAGGATTAAAAACTAGAATTGTTTGACCCCAAACCCTGAGTTCTTTTTTTTTTTTTTTTTTTTTTTTTCAATGTTTATTTATTTTTGGGACAGAGAGAGACAGAGCATGAACGGGGAAGGGGCAGAGAGAGAGAGGGAGACACAGAATCGGAAACAGGCTCCAGGCTCCGAGCCATCAGCCCAGAGCCTGACGCGGGGCTCGAACTCACGGACCGCGAGATCGTGACCTGGCTGAAGTCGGACGCTTAACCGACTGCGCCACCCAGGCGCCCCCCAAACCCTGAGTTCTTAATTACAGTCCTAGCACGTGGTTTGATACAGTAGGTGATCAGATACCAGAATGCGCGTCAAGCTGTGGCGGTCGCGAATGCTCAACGCCACGGGCTTTGTTCATCTCACGTCCCCCGGATGATTCAGCCTGTGGCTTCCTGTGGTGAGACTCGCACCCACCCGGGCCGCGTGGCTGGGGGGTGAGCTCGCTTGGTGGGCATGGGGTATTGAAAGCTGAGCTCCCAGGCCTTCCCTGAGGAATCTCTTTGATAGAGCTAAGCAGCACAGGGCTTTGGGGGGAACGATTTATGATTAATAATAATCTGTAAAAGCCTGCTGAGGACAGATGGGTGAGTATGCCCACCTGCTCCCATCCTACCCTACCTGCTACCCGTGTTGTAGCCAGTGATTATCCTAAAACAGGCCTCCTCCTGTCGTGACCCTACTAACCACCTTCCCATGATTATTTCAGTTCTGACATGAGGCCTCTTTTGGAACTCTGGCCCCCTGTCACCGTTTCTCTGTGGAGACGATGCGCTTGAGCAGCACGGAAATTGTGTGGTTCCCACCGAACACGTGTGGTCGCACGCTGCTCCCTGCACACGTGCGACTCCTGGTCCCTCAGAATCCGTGTCCCCGCCCACGCTCTCCCGGAGCCCTTGACTGCACCTGTCTGCCTCTCTCCCGCTACACTGTGAACTCCTCCAAGGGTGCGCTTCCCTCGTTTAGGGCCACGGCTAGAGTAGGTGCTAAGTGTGCTGCAAGTACCCTCACACCCGGGGAGACACTGCGGGCTGAGTACCTGCCAGATGAGCGCCCACGTACGTTCATTTCGTGGTGGGAACGACACGGCCGGTGGGTCGCACCCGCGTCATTTCTGCGTGTAAAATGCTGGTGGTCTTATGCCTGGTTGATGCAAAATGGGACGAACTGGCTTGAATTAGCATAAAATAAACCTCTGACACTGTAACCTGGGAGATTATGGGAAACTTACCAGTTGATACGTAAAAGCATTAATGGGGTTTCATCAAGCTCACTGATGGGAAATTAGAGCTCTTAAAAGAGTTCGAGCTGTTTATCTGCTGCGTGTGGTCGCTGTGTCTCCTTATTTTCTGTGCTTTGGAAGAAAGGAACGTGCTGAAGAACATAGACTGGATCCTCTTGAAGGGAAGGGGCCACTTACTGTTTGTTGTTCATTTATTGCCTTTGCTCTCGCAAAATATTGAAGGAGGAACTAAAAGGATCCTCGTTACTACTTTTCATTGTAAAGGTCCTCTCCTGAGCTTTAACACCGAATTCCCTTTACTATCAAAAAGTAGTCAAAGACATAATAAACTGAAGTCGCCAACAAATATACAGATCCTTTAAAATGGGTCTCCCTCTGCCATAGATCATGGATAGTTACACTTTTGAGAACCCGATGAAATACTGTGCTTACGAAGGACATGTTCAGCATATGATATGATATATATAATATCATATATAATATACAATATATCATGCTGGACATGATATTTATTTATTTATTTATTTATTTATTTATTTATTTATTTATTTTATATATATATATATATATATATATTTGCAGTGAGTTCACAACTTTGTGGTCCCTGAGAGGATTTCTGGAACCCAGGCTAAGAGGTCCCCGTTTTATCAACTGTGTGGTAGAATATGTTTAGACGTCATCACGTAATGGTCCGTTGCTGATAGAATGAAGCATTACATGCGTGTCGCGTGTGATTCCCCCTCAGACAGCCTGACAGTGGTGCACGGGTTCCAAGGACCCACACCAGTCTGATACGTGGTAATGGCTGAGGAGCGCGGGTGTCAAAGTATTGAAACGGCCCAGCCGCCTCGCTGGAATTCGGGGCAGATGAGAGCAAAGCAGGCTTCGTAGCAGCAGGCAGAGCGGGGCTCTTTAGCCTCCTGCCCTGAGATTTTGGCGAGTGGACGTGGGACGGGGCTTAACGGCTCACGGAGTCCGTCCGCCTTCCCAGAGCCCAAGTCCCCTCCCCGTGGTGGCCGACGGGGCTGGTGGCTCTTCCTTGTGCCGAGGCCCTGTCTGCCGTCACGTGCACCCTTTGGCTCCATTGAGCGTCCACAAAGGCGGCCGCCGGTGAGATCATGCGGCTCAAATCGCCGACGCGGCCGGTTGATGTGAAACTCTGCCGTTGCTCTGCGGTCACAGAAGAGGCTTGTGCTGTTTCAGCAGATACTTCAGCTCAGCCAGACGTCAAAGAGTCGCACAGTTTTATGACTTGAGAGTGAAATCACACGTATGAAAAGGCCTTCTCAATTTAAAACGTTCCGCAGACGTCAGGCCTTCCTATCGTTTTTGTCTGGAAGACACCCAAGTCTGGGGCGCCTGGGTGCCTCAGTCGGCAGAGCATCCGACTCTTGACTTCGGCTCAGGTCACGATCCCAGGGTCGTGGGATCGAGCCCCCAAGTCAGCACAGAGCCTGCTTGAGATTCTCTCTCTTTCTCTCTCTCTCTTTGTCTCTTTCCCTCTGTCCCTTCCCCCACTGTCTCTCTTCAGAGAAGAAAAGAGCTAACTAGAACTAACTCCATTTGCTGCATTTACCATAGGATAATGTAAATATTTATAAAAGCTTAAGAGTAGGTAAGAAAGATTCTGGTGATAGAAAACAAGCGGTGCAGGGGCACCTGGGCAGCTCAGTCGGCTGCTCTGACTCCTGATTTCGGCTCAGGTCACGATCTCGTGGTTCGTGAGTTGGAGCCCCATGTCAGGCTCTGCGCCAACAGCATGGAGCCTGCTTGGGATTCTCTCGCTCCCTTTCTCTCTCTGCCCCTCCCCTGCTCACGCTCTCTCTCTGTCTCTCTCTCTCTCTCTCTCTCTCTCTCCCTATCAAAATAAATCAATAAACTTAAAAAAAAAAAGAACAAGAAAACGAGTGGTGCATGTACAGCCTTGTTTCAGCATAGTGGGAAGGTGACAATGTTTTAGTGAGATGTCTGACTTTGTAAAAAAGTACACTTTCATAATTTCAAGTTTTTAACGTATTGTATCAGCCAATAAAGATAGCTTGAAACAAGTGAAAGCAATTGACCGTCGATTATAGTAAGATTGTGTTGGCTAATCACGAATAATTGAACAGTAATTGATGAGCCCACAGTTGAATGCGTCTTTATTATTTCAGTCTTTCTTGTTTGAACAGAGTGGCCCATTTTTATCTCAATTACCAATAAAGGCTTATAATTCTCAGAGGAAGAAGTTATTATAAAAAGTTTTTAAGAGATTTCATAAGCAAAAGAACAGCTTCTGAGGAAATAGAGTCCAAATGACCCACGTTTTGGTCTTGTCTAGGCTGACGGTCTACCGTCCCACCTCCCATGAGAACAGAAGAGAGGTTGGGCCCCGGTGTCTGCACCTCAGTGACGTGTGCTTTACGTGAAAGTGTTGTTGCCTGTAGAGATAAACTTTAATATGCCTCACTTAACTATTTTGAGGTTGTGGGACATTTTGTTTTAGGATATGGAAAAAGTGTTTACTGTTCATTAGACTTGAAGTGGACGAAGATACACGTGACTTTTTAAGCCCATTAATTTCCAGTATAATATAAAAAATGACCAAAGGCTTGCATTAGTTTAAGAAGAAATGTCTCTTACTTAAATGCATTTTCTAGTCCTTGAATTACTTACTAGAACTATCCAACACCAAGGTATGTATTCGAATCCCTGGGATTTTGTGGTAGCGAGTGATGTTACGGTCCTTAAAGGATGCATTTACGCGGTAGCTTGGGTTTTGTAGCCTAAAGAGAAATCGCAACGTTGATTTCCTTCATCATTACAAACTTTTCTTTTGTTTCCCCCAAACGTGTCATTTGTGTGCCAGATGCCACTGGCCAAACTGTGTTGTTTCACGTGACGGGACGGGGACGTGTCGTGAGATGAGAGCTTGTGCTTCCTATTGGTGGTGTTTCTTTGTGTTTTTTCCATAGCTGGAAGGGCACAATATCTTCTCCACCCTCAGCTCCAGTGAATACGAACAGGTGCTTGAGATCATCCGTAAAGCCATCATTGCCACAGACCTTGCTTTGTACTTTGGAAACAGGAAGCAGCTGGAGGAGATGTACCAGACCGGATCGCTAAACCTTAATAATCAATCACATAGGTAAAAATAATTTTTCAAAGTTTAGAAGCCTAGGAAGTATTACCTGAATGAGCGTATCCTTAAAAACAGAAATGCAGTCTAGCATACGTTTGTATTTGAAAGCAGAAATGTAAAGAAATTGTGTGTTTTCTTTTTGGGTCACGTGCACTTTATGCTGACTTTGCATATTTCCTTGTCTGACACAATTGCTGAGTCCACGGTGGGGATAATTAAAATATGAATTGCGATTTCAACTGCTCACCCAGGAACGGGTGCTTGCCAAGAGGCCTCTCCTTGAATTTATTTCAGTCCAGGGTTTTTAGTCTTGGGCTTCACAGATTCAAACTCTGATGAAAATGGATTCATTTTTCAGAAACCAGATCATCTTGGCCAAGCCAACGTGATTGACATATAAAACCAGGATTCCGTTTTTACTGATCTGCAAACGTGTATTCTAGTTACCGGCATCAGAATATGGGCATTCGGTGTGGTCAGATCACTTGGGAAGCCGAGTGGCAATCCGGAAGCGCATTTCAGACATGGAGTCACAAGAGGGGTTAGATTACTTAAAATGCTCTAATGCAGCCAGCGAAATTAGTCGGAAATTATTTTTTATGAGAAGGTGTCTCTTGCCCGGTGGATTCAGAAATACCTGACGTGTGTTCACTGTGAAGCTGGCCACCGGCTGTACGTTAGACCTCGGTCCGCTGGCTAACCTTCCTGCTTGTCACTTGGGAGGTGTGACCGCCAGCTCTTATCGCTAAGACTTTCCCTTTGCCGTTTCCGTGTGTGACCAAGGCCATCTTAAGTGATGCTGTCTTTATCTGAGATTTGTGGACGTCCATTTAGCGATCTCTTCTAGTCCTGCTGAACTTGGGTCTGTATTCTCTTTGTCCGGGTGCTTTCGTTCTTCCTCCGTGATGCGTTAAGGACTGATCAGAACATTTCTTTCTGGAGGAGTCTGTTTTAAGGGTTTTAGAAGCCATCCACTCAGGTACCACAAACACAAAACACGAAGTCTACTAATGACTATGGATAAAAGTTGCCCTCTTCAAGAATATTATATACACAGGATATAATGCTGTCCATTCCTTTGGGTAAGCCACAGTTGTGGGTGGTTCAGTCCGCCTTCAAACAGGCAGATCCGGATTTTGTGGGAGCCTGAAACTTACACAATCTGGGGAACCTTGTTTCAAGAAAACAGAGACATCTTATTTTCCCCTCAGGCAGTCTGAACACACTGTCAGGGCCCTCCCGGCATCATGGAAGGGATCAGTGTGTCATGAAGGGCCACAAAGGTTCTTCCCAGCACAAACGTCTTCCACCTGCAGCCCGAGGGACGCCCGTGATCTACAATGATGGTGTCTCTGAACCTGCAACGGGCTTTGTGTACAGCTCTTGTAGGAACAGGTGTTTGTTCACAGTTCTTTCTTACAGCAGTGATAAGATGGGGAAAATATTACCCTGCAGGAAGGTAGCCTTCGGCTTACCCAAACCCATGTGCGTACGTCTTTTTTTTTTAGGATATAAGTAAGAACCGTGTAATTAATACCAAGTTTCTTGTATATATTTTTAGCAAAATGGTTACAATAACAAGTATTATAAAATAGAAAATTAAAAAATATAATTGCAAATATTATATTTGGTGCTTAATGCATATGTGTGTGTCTTAGTGGTGTATACTGTCTAGTTGTAGAAGATTAAATAATTTGGGGGCAGTTAATAATTTTAAAGGTAATGCATGTTTGTCTTAACAGTTCAACAAGAGCAGAAGTATATATACAAAGAATGTTCTTTGTATTTCTCTTCAAATTTTTATTTAAATTCTAGTTAGTTAACATAGTGTGATCGAGAGAGAGCATGAGTGGGGGAGGAGCAGAGAGAGGGAGACACAGAATCCGAAGCAGGCTCCGGGCTCCGAGCTGTCGGCACAGAGCCCGACGCGGGGCTCGAACTCACAGACTGCGAGATCATGACCTGAGCCGAAGTCAGATGCCCAACCGACTGAGCCACCCAGGGGACCCTGCCCATCACCCATTTAGCCCATTCTTCCACCAACCCTCAGTTTGTTCTCTATAGTTAAGAGTCTCTTACAGTTTGCTAGAAGAAGAATATTCTGTTCTTCTGCACTCCATGCCAACAGTCTATTTGGCATAATATCATCCCAGGCACTTGTGTGTGTGTGTGTGTGTGTGTGTGTGTATACACACACACACACACACACACACACATACATATGTATATACATATACATATACACATATGTATATACACATATACACACAAATATATGTAACATCTTGTAGCATAGAGTACTACATAAAGGCTTGTTAAACCTTTCCCTATATTGATGGTTAGACATTTCTAGTTTTGCAGTACAAATAAAGCTGCAATAAACTTGCTTGGTTAGTGTTACCTAGTGGTCCTTTAAAAATATGTGTTGTGCAATGCATGGTGCTAGAAATTGCTAGAAATTTATAAACATAATACATTTTCTAAAAGGATTATAGAAACTCACACTCATCCTAACATATGGGTGAAAACCGTTGCTCATTAAATAATGCCATTTTCTGATAGCTCCCTGCATTAAAGATCATTTCATTTTTTGTTGACTATTTATTGTTCCTACTTCTATGTATGTGTGTGCTCAGAACTTTTGTATTTTTTGTTGAATTGCTTACTTTTTTATAAATCAGTTTGCATTATATATATTATTAAGGATACTAAAAGTTTCTCTATGTCACGACCATTTTCTTTAGGTCATTTTCAAAAATTCTATTCGGAAATTCTTCTGACCATAAAGAAATTTAATTCCATGAGGCCAAATCTTTCATTTGTTTTTATCAAATCTGGTTTTCTGTCTTGCTTCAAATGGCCTCCCCCATCCTCACAGTAATATAAATAGTACTTAAAATTCTATTCATATATTTTTATGATTTTGACTTTCATAGTTCGATCTTAGTTCTTCTGAAGTTATGTCTTTTATTTATTCCCGGTGGGTTGAATCAATACCGTTTAATTAATTCATTCTTCCACTGGTTGAAGTTCTCATATAAACTTGAATAATTGTTTGGATTCCTTAAATCATTTAAATGTAATTATCTAATCCTCAACTGTGATCATACTGTTTTGATCACTGTAACTGTGTTGAAATTTATCATAACATACCCGGTAAGATAATCTTCATCTTCCATTTACCTTCCAAAAACTTTGTTGAAATTGTTAGTTAACAAATGCATTTTTAACAGTTTTATTAAAAAATTTGCAGACTTACAAAGAAGTAGAAATTATATTCAAAGTCTGCAATTTATACCCACTTCCTGCATTCAAAAATTGTTGACATTTGACCATATATTTTTACCTTTCTTTTGCAATGTGCCACTTGAATGTAAATTATAGACATCATGACTTTTATCCCCCTCATTGTGAATACTTAGAAAGAAAAAAATATCCTGCTGTCAGTTAAAAATATCCACGTTGGCATTTTGATTGTGGCTGTGTTTATAAATGTAAGTATATTGCCTTCAGAGACACTGGCATGAGTCTTTAATACTGACCACATTTTATAGTTTGTCTACACAGGTCCTGTCAGTTTCTTGGTCAAATTTATACAGTCGTTTTACAGATTTTTATCACCTGTGAATGTTTCTTCCCCCATTTTTAACTGGAAATACAACTTCCAGTCTCCATAAAGTTATGAATGTCTGTATATTTCTCAATTTCACGTCATGTGTTTAGAAACTTTATTAGGTGCTTACACATTTATGTGTGTTGTGTGTTCTTGGTGATTTGCCCTCTTATCAGGGCGAAATCAGTTCTCTTTTTGTCTGTAATACTTCTTGCTTTGAGGTCTTCCGTGTTACAAGCCACCCCAGCTTCTGTATGCTTACCGTTTTACTCTTTTCCGCCCCTGTACTGTCACCCTCCCTGTCTCGTTATTTACAGTGTGTCTTGTTCCCAGCAGTAGTTGAGGCCCGAAATTACTAACTTCACAATGGACCGTTCAGTCTGTCTGCATTTAAAGTTACTGTGTGTGTGGTTGTCTCATTACCTTGCTTGTTGTCTCTTTAACACTTTGTTCTTTGTCCCTCCTCTCCTGCCTTGAGTTAGCTGCCTTGAGTGTAATGTTTATTTACTGTTGAGAGACAAAGAGAGACAGAGCATGAGCATGGGAGGGGCAGGGAGAGGGGGAGACACAGAATCCGAAGCAGGCTCCAGTCTGAGCCGTCAGCACAGAGCCCGACGTGGGGCTCGAACCCATGAACCTCAAGATCATGACCTGAGCCGAAGTCGGACGCTTAACTGACTGAGCCACCCAGGTGCCCCTTCTAACTGGCTTTTATCGTTACACCTCTTTATGTTTTAAGTGGTTGCTCTTGAATTTACAGTCTTCGTTTTTATCAGGGTCTTTGAATTTCTATCATTCCATTTCTGTATAATGTAAAAACCTTAAAAAACAACCCACTTACACCCCTTTTTGTCTTTTATGCTGTTGCTAAGTATTATACTGATACATTAGTTCTGTATCCCAGATAGGTTGCTAACATTTTCAATTAAATAGTCAATTGGTTATTAAAGAGTTAAAAAGAAAGAAAAATAATCTGTCATATTTTCCCATATATATACATATATATATACACATATATATACATATATATACATATATATATACATATATATATATATATATACATACACACACACACACACACACACACACACACACACACTGTTTCCAGTGCTTTGCATTTATTTGAGCAGTTCCAGATTTCTATCTGGGATCATCTTGTTTTAGTCTAGAGAACTTCCTTTAACATTTCTTAAAGTATGTGTTGACAGCAGTTTGTTTCGGCCTTTGTTTATCTGAAAAAAACCTTTATTTTGGCTTTACTTTTCAGAGATTTTTGCAGGACTGACAATTCTAAGTTGACAGATTTTCTTTTAGCATTTTGGAAATGTTCAGTTGTCTCCTGGCCTTCATTTTTTTTTTCCTGATGAGAAGTCAGTGGTCATTTTAATGGTTATTCTTCTGTATATAACATGTCTTTTTTTTCTGGCTGCTCTTAAGATTTCCTCTGGCTCCTGGTCCTGCTTGAGGTCCTTCCGCTGAGCCATCTGGGACTGTGGGCTGCCGATTTCAGTGACATGTAGACGACTTTCCACCGTTATATTTCTTCAAATATTTTTTCTGCCCCATTTATCACTTTTTTCCCTGCAGCTCCAATTATGCGTGTGAGAGATCGCTTAATGCGATATTAGAGGCTGCTAAAACTCTGCATTGTGGTTTCAGTCTTTGTCTTCTCTGTCCCTCTGTTTGGGTTAATTGGTTGGTCTGTGTCTTTAATTCCACTGATCCTTTCTAGTGTTCTTCCCAGTCTGTTGTTAACTCCATCCAGTGGTGTATTTTAGTTTATTTGGCTTATATAGTGTGCTTTTCAGTTCTGAGATTTCTTTTGGGTTCATTTTTGTAGCTTTTATGTGTCTCTGAAAATTCCTTATGTCTTCACCCTTTGTACTCAAATACATATTTTTCTGAAGATTCTTTGACATATCAGTTATTTACAAATTCTTCACACTTTCACCATCTGAGTTTTCTATGAACCTTTTTTGTTGACTATTTTTCTCCAGATCATGGAGTACGTTTTCCAATTTTTTCAAAGATTTATTTATTTACTACATTGTGGATAATATGCTGTGTTATCTTTCTGGATTCTGTTACCTTTCTCTGAACATAATTGCCTGTTACTCTAGCAGCCAATTAAATTCTTCATGGATCACTCTAAACTTATGGATCCATGCCTTTAAGCATTTTTAGGGTGGTTTCTGTTTCTGTTTTGACCTTGGTCCATAGGTCACTAAGGATATGAGGGAAATATGAATCCAGATTTGGGACCACAATCTCTGTGGCTCTCTCATGGTTTCACTTGTGAATTCTGTCAAACATTTACGGAAGAAAGAATATCAATCTTATACAAAATGTTTATGAAGAAGGGAATTGTAACCACCTTATTTTATGAAGCCTGCATAATCCTGATACCAACATCTGACAAGCACATTACAGAAAAATCAAAGGGGCGCCTGGGTGGCTCAGTCGGTTAAGCTTCTGACTTCGGCTGAGGTCATGATCTCGCCATTCCTGAGTTCGAGCCCTGCGTCAGGCTCTGCGCAGCTTAGAGCCTGCAGTCTCTTTCAGATTTGTGTGTCTCTCTCTCTGTCCTCCCCTGCTAACACTCTCTCTCAAAAATAAACATTGAAAGAAAGGGAAAAAAAAAGAAATAGTAAATTAAAGATCAATATTCTTCATAGACATAGATGTAAGATTTATAACAAAGTCTAACAAATTCAGTCACAAAAAACATAATAAAACATAACAAGTGGCTTTTATCTCAGGAATAGCATTTGCTAATATAATTCACAGGAATATTCAAAATAAAGAAGAAACTATATGATCATTTCAAAAGATTGTAGAAGAAGCATTTGACAAAAACCCTTATTAATGGGGGGAATATCTAAGCAAATGAGGAATGTAAGGGATCTTATTTAATTTGTTAAAGAGCATCTTCAAAACACTATACCCAGTATGATGATAGTGATATATAAGGGTTTTTTCCTCAAGTCTAGAAGCAAATGAAGGATGCCCACCATGATCACTTCTAGTCTACTTTGAGCTGGGAGTCCTAGCCAGTGCATTACAGTGAGAAAAGGAATTAAAGGCATAAGAGTTGAAGGGAAAAAATAAATCTGTCCTTATTTGTAAATCACATGCCATAATCTAAAAATAAAATCGTAAGGAATCTCCAAAAAGTCCGCTAGACTTAATAAGTGAATTTAGCAAGTTTACAGGGATACATGGTAAACATTTTTTAAAAAATCATTTATTTTTATATACGAATAACTATCAATTGGAAATTGAAGCTAATAAAACACTTCTACTTGCTATGTCATTTAAAACAAAACACTTGAATAGATTTAACATGATATATAAATCTCTATGCTAAAAATGCAGAACATTTTTGAGAGAAAGAGCACTATATGGCTAGACTGATGTGTCATGATTATGAATTGCAAAAGTCAGTATTACTAAGATGCCAATTCTCTGCAAATACTCCTCCAAAAATGCAATCCCAGTTGAAGCCCTATCAGGCTTTTTTGTAGACATTGACAAGCTCACCTCAAGTTTAGATAGAAATACAGAAGGTCTAGAAGAGTCCAGACAACTTTGACAAAGCGAAAGCCCGAATGGAGGACTTAACACTACCTGCTTTCAAGGCTTACTATAAAGTACTAGTAATCGAGACAGTGTATATTGGTGTTAGGGTAGACAAATAAATTGGTGGAACAGGGAACAGGTTACAGAAGGCATACTATGTAGCCTGTTGATTTTCAACCAAGGTGTCAATAATTCAATGGAGGAACAGATAGTCTTTTCAACAAACGGCTCTTGAGTTACTGAGTTTTCAGTTGGATGATAGACTTAAATGTAAAACTAAACTTATAAAATCTCTAGAATAAAACATAAGAGAAAGCCTTCATGACCTTGGGTAGGCAGAGATTCCTTGGCACACAAAAAGCACTAACCTTCAGAGATGTTGGTCAGAAGGTACATGCTTTCAGTTGTAAGATGAATAATGTCTGGGGATCTAAGGTATAGCATGGTGACTATAGTTAATAATACTGTATTTTATACTTGCAATTTTGCTAAGAGAGTAGATCTTAAGTGTTCTTATCATACACACGAACGTAACTGCGCTGAAGGATGTGTTAATTCATTTGATTGTGGTCGTCATTTCACAGTGTATACGTGTATCAAATCACCATGTTGTACAACCTAAATATATACAACTTTTATTTGTCAATCATATCTCAATGAAGCTGGAAGAAACAAGGCAAAACGCTAATCTTCAAGTGCTAGATTGGACTTTATCATGTTAAGAACTTACAACTTTCAAAACAACCTTTAAGGATGTCAAAAGTCAAGCCACACAGTGCGAGTGTGCCAAGCCTGGACCAGGTGCTGGATATGCAACAAAGGACAAGACAGCCGCTTGCCCTGCTTTTGCCCAACGCAGATTCTATAGAGAGACAAAGGGATGTCGGGCTTCATCTGAGGGAATGGGAAGGTTGAGAGAGATTGAGACGGGAACAGCCATCCACATTGGCCCAGCTCAGCTCCAGACCAGGAACATCCTCAAAATAAAATTTTGTTCTAGGTACTGCCATGGGCTGAATTGTGTCCCCCGCCCCACCCCCCCCTCCCCCCCCCCCAAAAAACCTCCTGTGTTGAAATCCTTATTCCCAGAATGTGGCAGCATTTGAAGGTACAGTCTTGAAAGAGGTAGACAAAATGAGGCCGTAGAGGTAGATCTTAATCCTGTATGACTGAGATCTTTAGAAGAAGAAATTGAGATACAGACATGGCGGAAGACTGTGTGAAGACACAGGGAGAAGATGGCCACCTGCAAGCCAAGAAGAGCGGTCTGGAACAGATCCTTCCCTCATGGTCCCCACAAGGAGCCCACCTTGCAGACATCTTGATCTTGGACTGCTGGCCTCCAGAACTGTGAGACAGTGCTGTGTTGTTTCAGCCGCCAGGTCTGTGGTGCTTTGTTGCAGCAACCCTGACAGACTAATACAGAGGACTAAGTGATTTTTCTGTCTTCTCCACTCAAAAGAGCCCAACCGACCCTGGGGGCAAATAGATTTGAGTTTGGGGAGGGAAGACCCTGGCCAGGCCTGGAGACTTCCCTGAGGCTTCCTGGGTAAGGGACAGCCACCTTTTGGGCCTGTTTGGCTGCCTTGTCCTGTCTCATCCCCACCCAGGTAAATTTACACCAGACACCTGTCTTCCTTCTTGGATAGGTAGCAATTAGGTAAGGGAACGTCTCCTACCAGGCCATGGCCTACTGGATGTTCTAACCTTGGATCAGGGATAACAGTCCTGCAGGGAGGACTGGGTTCATTGCTGGGGAAAGAAACCCCAGGAATCGTACCTTTCGGCTTCTTGAGACGGTGGGTTATAGTGAGATTCTCCAGCCATGACTCATGAAAGGTTTCATGGAGAAGGGAAGGTAAGAGAGTCATAATGACCATAGTAGAAAGCAGTTTTAAGCTCATTTTCACTATAGCATTACATGGAATCAAAAACTGTATGGTTTGATCTTGTCTGTAATCAGAGCTGCCATGAACTAACACCCAAACCAATGGGGCAAGGTGAGCTTAGTGTCCTGACTCAAGCTGGGCACGTGCGGGCACATGGGCCCGTATGCAGGGTGGGAGCCTTTGAGCTTCAGCAGAAGAGGCCTTCTTCCTTCTGTTCCATTCCTGTTCCTTGGAGCCCTTGGAATCCCGTGGTTGCCTGCCCCTTCAGTGAGGACGTCATCAGAGCTGGCCGGTGCCATTGAGAGAAGAGCAAGAGCCTTCAGCTCGCCAATCTCAAGAAATTCTGAGACGGAGACTCACTGTGTCCTGGTAAGAAGAAACTGGCCAGGCTATTGGGAAGGTGAAGAATTTGTACACGTGCCTAGAACTGAATAGTTTTCTGTTCTCGGTGTTTCTAGGCCAGAGCAAACACTTGCAGCAGCAGAAAGACAGACGGACAGCATGGAGGAAGTCGCAGAATGGGGGGAGGGTACAGCAAAAAAAAAAAAAAAAACAGCTCTGCCATAGAGGACAGGAGATCAACTGATGCCACGTGGGGGTGGAGGCTCCGCCAGGGGCTTGTGCAGCACAACCAGGAGTCAGAAGCTGGGAGAACTCCCCATCAGCCAGTCCTCAAGGGCTAGGCATGCAGTACTTTCAGGCACAGTGGTTGACATCAGCCTTTCCATCTGTATCCCAACACTTACTGAGTACCAGGTGTTTACAAAGTGTAATGCCAGCAGTAGAAGAGAGTTTCAAGATAGTAGAAGATTATTCTTTGGTATCCGCATAGGAGTATTTTGGGTTTGTATTTTACATTTACGTCTATGATCCATTTTAAGTCAATTTTTGGTGAAGAGTTTAAGGTCTGTGTCTAGATTCCTTTTTTTTTTTTTTTTTTTTTTTTTGCAAGTGGATGTCCAGTTTTTCCAACACCCTTTGTTGAAAAGACTACTTTGTTCCACTGTATTGCTTTTGCCTCTGTCACAGATGATTTTCCTAGATTTATGTGGATCTGTTTTGGGCTCTCTGTTCTGTTGATACGTTTGTTTATTCTTTCTCCACTACCTCATTTTCTTGATTACTGTAGCTTTATAGTAAATACTGAAGTCAGGTAGTATCTGTCCTCCAACTTTGTTTTCCTTCCATATTATGTTGGCTCTCCTGGGGCTTTTGCTTCTCCCTATGAACATGTATTTCATTTTGTAGGTGATTCTAATGTAAACAGTAATGTGTTTTTAATTTCAAATGTCACTTGTTCTTTGCTGGTATATAGGAAATGATTGCCTTTGCTATGTTAACTTTGTATCCTGTGACCTTGCTGTAATCATTTATTAGTTCCAGAAATGGTTTTATTGATTCTTTCAAACTTTCTACATTGACAGTCATACCATGTGTAAACAAAGACAGTTTTAGTCCTTCTTTCTTAAACAGTATATCGTTTATTTCTTTTTCTTGTCTTATTGCATTAGCAAGGACTTCTAGTACAGTACTGAAAAGTGTAGTGAAAGAGAACATTCTTGCCTTGTTCCTGATCTTAGTCAGAAAGCTTTGAGTTTCCCACCATTAAGTATGATGTTGACTATAGGTTTTTTGGAGATATTTATCAAGTTAAGACAGTCCCTGCAACCCTCGTGCTTAGCTCATGAATGACTGTTGGATTCTGTCAAATGTTTTTACTGCATCTACTGACAGGATATTGTGATTTTTCTTTTTAGTCTGTTGGTATGATGGATTACATTAATTGATTTTTGAGTACTGAAATTTATTTACATACCTGGAATAACTCATCCTTGGGATGGTATATAATTCTTTTTATACAGTGTTAGATTTGCTAATGTCATATAGAGGATTTTTGCATTTATACTCATGAGAGGTACCATTCTGTAGTTTCCTTGTAATGTCTTTGCACAGTTTTGGTATTAGGGTGATGCTGGCCTCATGGAATGTGTTAGGACATGTTTCCTCTGCTTCTGTCCTCTGAAAGAGATTATAGAAAATTAGTATAATTTCTTCCTTAAATATTTGGTCGGATTCACCATCTGAATCCATCTGGGTCTGGTGTTTCTGTTTTGGAAGGTTGTTAATTATTGATTCAACTTCTTTAATAGATATCGGCCTATTTGGATTATCTATTTCTTCTTGTGTTTGTTTTGGCAAATTCAAGACATTGGTCCATATCATCCACGTTATCAAATTTGTGGGCATAGGGTTGCTGAGAGTATTCCCTTCATTGTCCTTTTAGTGGCCGTGGAATCCATAGTGACATTCACTCTCCCATTTCTGAGAATGAGATACAAATTCCTAGTACAAATTACCTCTTTGGGTTGTTGTTGTTGTTGTTGTTGTTGTTGTTGTTGTAAGTTAGACTGGCTAGAGAGGCTTATTTTTATTGATCGTTTCAGAGAACCCAGCTTTTGATTTGGTTGATTTTCTCTATTGATTTCCTGTTTTCAAGTTCATTGATTTCTACTCTAATTCTTTCTTCTTTTTTTCTGCTTCATTTGGATTTGGATTTACTTGGCTCTTCTTTTTCTAGTTTCCTGAAGTAGAAGCTTAGATGTTTTTACTTTATCTTCATTAAAGTGTGCACGTATTCAGTGTTATCAATTTCTCTCCAAACACTTCTTTCCCTGCGCCCCAGAAGTTGCGTAAGCTGTGTTTTCATTTTCATTTAGTCATAAACATTTCAGATTTTTTCTTGATTTCTCCTAGGATGTGAGTGTTATTTCAAAGTGCTTTATTTAATCTCCAGGTATATGGGGGATTTTTCCAGCTATTTTTCTGTCACTGGTAGCTATAACTAGATAAGTCGTTAATTCCATTGTTGTCTAAGAGCATGCCCTGCATGATTTCTATTCTTTTAAATTTGTTAAGGTGTATTCTGTGGCTTGGAAAACAGTCTGTCTTGGTGAATGTTCCAAGTGAGTTTGACAAGAATGTGTTTTCTACAGTTGTTAGGTAAAGTAGCCTACAGATGTCAATTATATCCAGTGGTTTGATGAAGTTATTGAATACTCACGTGCCCTCACCGGATCTGCCCATTTCTGAGTCTCCAGATATAATCTGAAGTCTCCAGATGTAATAGTGGATTTATCTATTTGTCCTTAGCAGTTCTATCATTTTTTTTCTTTTTTTAGTTTTTTTTTTACTTTTTTTTAGTCAATGTGTACAGTGCAATATTGGTTTCAGAAGCAGAAATCATTGGTTCATCACTTCATATAACACCCAGTGCTGCTCATCACAAGCGCCCTTCTTAATACCCATCACCCATTTGGCCCGTCTCCCACCGACCTTCCTCTGTCACCCCTCAGTTTGTTCTCTGTTGTTAAGCATCTCTTATGGCTTGTTTCCTTTTCTTCTCTCCCCACCCTTCCCATATGTTCATCTGTTTTGTTTCTCAAATTCCACATACGAGTGAAATCATATGATATTTGTCTTTCTCTGATTGACTTATTTCGCTTAGCATAATACATTCTGTCTCCATCCACGTCCTTGCAAATGACAAGATTTCGTTCTCTTTTTTTGGTGGGTGAGTAATATTCCATTGTATCCATTGTATGCATATAGCACGTCTTCTTTATCTGTTCATCAGTCAGTGGACATTTGGGCTCTCTCCCGAGATTGGCTGTTGTTGATAATGCTGCTCTAAACATTGGGGTGCAGGTACCACTTTGAATCTGTATTTTTGTATCCTTTGAGTAAATACCTAGTAGCACAATTGCTGGGTCATAGGGTAATTTTATTTTTAACTTTTTGAGGAACCTTCGTACTGTTTTCCAGAGTGGCTGCCCCAGTTCGCATTCCCACCAGCAGTGCAAGAGGGGTTCCCCTTTCTCCACATCCTGGCAACACCTGTTGTTTCTTGTGTTGTTAATTTTCGCCATTCTGACTGGTGTGAGGCGGTATCTCGTTGTGGTTTTGATTTGTTTCCCTGATGATGAGTGACGTTGAGCATCTTTTCATGTCTCTGTTAACCATCTGGATGTCTTCCTTGGAAAATGTCTTTTCAGTGTCTTCTGCTCATTTCTTAACTGGGTTGTTTGTTTTTTGGGTGTTGAGTTTGAGAAGTTCTTTATAGATTTTGGATACTAACCCTTTATCAGATATGTTGTTTGCAAATATCTTCTCCTGTTCCGTCGGTTGCCTTTTGGTGGTGTTGACTGTTTGCTTCTCTGTGTGAAGAACTGACCCCTTTATTATTGTAAAATGCTCCTTTTTATTGCTGATAACTTTCCATGCTCTGAAGTCTGTTCTGTCTGAAAATAATATAGCTGTTCCCATTTTCTTATGAATAATGTTCCCTGGTATCTTTCTCCTTTCATTGACTTTTAATCTATATGTGTCTTTATATTTAATCTGGGTTTTTTGTAGACAACATATGGTCTGGTTGGGTCTTGTTTTTTGGTCTACTCTGATGACCTGTTTTAATTGGTATATTTAGACCACTGACGTTTAAAGTAATTATTGATATGGTTGCGTTAATATGTGTCATACGTATTACTGTTTTCTATTCCTCACAGTTGTTCTTTGTTCCTATTTTTGTCTTCCACTCTTTTCCCACCTTTTCTGGCTTTAATTGATTATTTTATATGATTCCCTTTTCTCTACTTTTTTGTATCATCTATCGTTCTTTTTTTTCCCCCTTTTTTTAGTGCTTGCAATAGAAAGATTTTTTCCAGACCCAACCCCCACTAAGAACATAAATTTTGCTCAACATATTTAGATGTAAGGAAAACCAAGTTAATACCATGATATGCCACTACACATTCACTAGACTGGCCAAATTAAAAAGATCAACGATACCCAGTTGTTGGCAACGATATGGAGCTGCTAAAATACTAATATACTGGTTGTGGGGGGGGGGGGGGTAAAACGTACAGCTGCTTTGGAAAGAACTTTGGAAGTTTGTTATAAAACTAAATGTGTGTTTCTTTGTGATTCCACTCTTAGGTTACTCAAGAGAAATAAAAGCATATTGTTCACACAGAGACTCAGACACAAATGTTTACAGCAGCCTTATTCATGATATATCTAAACTGGAAGGAACCCAAATTCCAACAACAGGTGCATGGATAGTCACTTTGTGACATTTATACAATGGAGTACTGTTCTATCCAGCAATAAAAAAAAAATTAGGAACTGCCAATTCATGCAACAGCATGAATGAGTCACACAAATACTTTGTTGAGCGAAATAGGGTGTACTATGTGAAAACATTTTTATGAAGCTCTAGAATAGGCCAGGGGCGCCCGGGTGGCTCAGTCGGTTAAGCATCTGACCCTTCATATCAGCTCAAGTCGTGATCTCACAGTCATGGGATCAAGCCACACTCACAGAGCCTGCTTGGGATTCTCTCTCCTGTCTCTGCCCCTCTTCCTGCTTGTGTGCTCTCTTTCTCTTTCTCAAAAAAAAAAAAAAAAAAAAAATATATATATATATATATATATATATATATATATATATAAAATGGTCTTTAACCCGGCAGATGAGATCAAATGTCATTCCTGAGGGGTCAGGAGTGGATAAGCTCATAGAAGCAGCCCGTGGGATACGTGTAGTGATGGGTAAGCTTTTCGTCGAGTTTAGAATTGTTGGTACATGAAATATTCCCACATTTGATGT